>NC_135830.1:4237184-4537184 GCF_964213995.1 Mustelus asterias
ATAACCGTGGAAATGTGGGGATTTGTGGAAAGGAATTCAGATCCCCGTCTGTGCTGGACATTCATCAACGTAGTCACACTGGGGGAGAGGCCATTCACCTGCTGTCAGTGTGGGAAGAGATTTAGTAATGCACCCGACCTGCTTCCACAACAGCGAGTTCACAGTGGAAAGGGGCCATTCACCAGCTGTGTGTGTGGGGATATATTCAGTATTTCATCAAACTTAGTGAGACACCATTGAGTTCGCACAGTGATGAGACCATTCACCTGCTCAGTGTGTGGGAAAGATGTAGATTCATCCACCTTGCTGGTACACCAGCAAATTCACAGCTAGGAGAGGCCATTCACCTGCTCTGACTGTGGGAAGGGATTTACTCGGTCATCCAGTCTGCAGAGGCACCATTGAGTTCACACTGGGGAGAGACCATTCACCTGCTCCAATTGTGGGAAGGGATTCACTCAGTTAGCCAACCTGCTGACACACCAGCGTGTTAACAGTGGGGAGAGACCATTCACCTGCTGTGTGTGGGAAGGGATTCATTCAGTCATCCCACCTGCTGAGATACCAGCGAGTTCACAAATAATAACCGGTTGGATTTGGCTGTTAATCATATTCAGGACTGAACCTGTTCATTCTGACAGTTGGTGAAGTGGGGGGGACACAGTAAGAGTTTTAACAACACCAGGTTAAAGTCCAACAGGTTTATTTGGTAGCAAAAACCACACAAGCTTTCGGAGCTCCAAGCCCCTTCTTCTGGTGAGTGGGAATTCTGTTCACAAACAGGGCATATAAAGACACACACTCAATCTCCACATCATGACTACCATCGAAGTGGGGGAGGGGGAGGGGGGGGGGGGGGGGGTCAGAGGGTTTCTTGCTGTTGGACTGACCAGTCTCTCAATTTTCATTCCAGTGGCTGATTCCCTTTGATCAAATGATCCACAAAAGCAGATGTCAGATGAGACTGAGATGAGGAAAAAATTCTTAACTGAAAGGGTAGTGAACTTGTGGAATTCTCTACCACAGAAGGCTGTGGAATCCCAGTCACTGAATATATTCAAGAGATAGATTTTTTTTTAGATTTTAATGGCTTCAAGCAGTATGGGGAGAATATGGCATTGAGATAGAGGATCAGCTATGATCCTCTATCTCAATGTCTTTGGGCGGCACGGTAGCACAGTGGTTAGCACTGCTGCTTCACAGCTCCAGGGACCTGGGTTCGATTCCCGGCTTGGGTCACTGTCTGTGTGGAGTTTGAGGATTGGCCGCACTCTGAACAATCTTTCTCCACTTATTTTTCTGCTGCTCTAACTCTGTCCCATCGAGAGGCCAGTCCACATTCTGATATTATCCACCCGTGCCATCTTGGGCCTTCCTTGTACACATTTTCCAGGTTTTTTTTCTTGCATTGCCTCTTTTTTCCAAACATACCCTCCCTATTCACAACACCTGTCTAAAATAGGTGAGCTTCCTGGATGTCAGAGCCTCAGACAGATTCCTATGAACACCAGCTTTCTCCAGCACCCACTCAGTGATTCACTTTGCCTTCCGTGACGCACGGAATATCCGTCTGAGTCCTTTCATTTCAAACACTTTTCTTGGAGCCTCGTCACTCTTCTCGATGGTCCAGATTTCACAGACACACATTGTCACCGACCACACAAGGGCTTTCAGAAGATGAATGTTCATTGTAACTGAGATGCTGTGGGTGCTCCATACTCTTTTAACTGAGATCTCAACAGCCATGACCCTTAAGTCTGGCCTGAATTTGTTTGATAGATTCTGCATCTACCACTGCAGTTAGGTCTCAAATAATTGCATTTGTCTCTGTTCCATTGAGTGTACAGCACAGGGCCAGGCCAGTCGGCTCAATTGGTCTATGTGAGTATCTATGCTCCACATGAGCCTCCACCCACCCCTCTTCATCTCCCCCATCAGCATATCCTTCTATTCCTTTCTCCCTCATGTATGTATCCAGCTTCCACTTCAACGTATTCATCCTCTTCACCTCAACCACTCACTGTGAACCAATTTCCACATTCTCTTTCATTTGTGGGTGGGTGGGGGCGCGGTCAACCTGCTGACACACACAGGCAAGTTCAAACTGGGAGAGACCATTTACCAGATTGGTTCCAGGGATGAAGGAAAAGATAAACTCTCCCTATTATAAAAGGGTCACATTTCAGATTTTGGGAAGGGAAGGGTGGGGGGAGAAATTAGGAAGTTGTTTTTTGTTTACACAGTAAGAGGTAATGAGATGGAATTTAACGCTTAAATTCAAAGGCCCATAATATCTGGGTCCTGATGAATGGGGTTTGTCCTGAATGTTGAGGCTTCCCCTCCCACCCATCCACCCATCCACCCACTGCCCCGAACGCTCATCCGCCTCCTTCCCGCCTGAACATGAGACCAACAAGCGCCTGGACCTGAGCCGCACTGCGCATGCTCCACGTCACAATGCCCGGGGACTGACGACCGCCGGAAGGGGAGGCGGGGCTGGAGGACTTGAGGGGCTGGGGCGGGGTGTTGAGCATGCGCAGTGCGGGTAATGGGGACAGTCGGACGGGTTTGACCGGGATGCGAGGTCAATACGAAGTAGAGGGCGCGCGCGCGCGCAGAGACCGATGGATCTGACAGGTGGGCGGAGAGGCTTCGTGAACATGTTGTTCAAACCCAAACCCTGGAAAAGAACGTCCCGCCCCCGCCCCGTTTGTACCAAATGGAGCCGCAACTTATCGTGTTGTGCCTGGGCTGACTGCCGCCATTTTGTCGGTGGGAATGGGAAGTTGCGCATGTGCGTCCGACATCTTTGTTAGGGGTGATGAAGACGGGAATGGGTTGGTGAATTCTAATACTCAAAGTGAAATCTGTGCGACTTAGAGATTGTGTGAGAAACCACTGTCGAACTCACGTCTACGGTAGGGTGTTTTCATGCTCATGTATCCAAGAACAGATAAGGGGAGCAGCTGTGGCATACAAGAGTATGTTGTTCCCGGGCTAATCTGTTCCGGAATGTGGCTAACCCAGCCATCTTGTATTCTTTAATATGTAACCGCTGTGTGACAGTAGAAGCCTATGTGGTGAACCACTGTAACACTGTCTGTGTGTGGGATGTGCCTGGGCACGCCCCTGCTGCCTTGGTCCGGGGCTCCGCCCTCCTCGGGGTATAAAGGTGGCTGCTCTCCGCCCCTTTGCCTCAGTTCGAGTTGGCCATCGGTTTGGGAGTGCTTCTGTTAATAAAAGCCTGTTGTTCCGCAACCTCTAGTCTTTGCGTGTATCAATGGTGCATCAGCCTACATGTAGGCCTTCTGTGATTGTATACATTCATGTATATTCGTCATAACCTGTACCGATATACATTATACAAGTACCTACGAACGTATATAAATTGTTGAATGCCAGTTAACTTGTTTGTACGCGACTGTAACCTTGTACGTTAGTAAGATACCCCACCTGTGTTCAGAGAACAACAGTCACGGCCTTGAGACAACTGTGAAGAAACTGCCAAGGCAGCAAGGTTCACACGATGGAAGACAGGCCACAACCTGGGAACCTGTGAGGCCTGGGAAACTGAACGTGATGGGGGAGTGGGCTGTATTTGCTAAGAAGTCTGAGGCCATGTTAGGTATCGGATGGTCTCCCACAATTGTGCAAATAAGCCACTGTATTTTGACCGACGAATAGACTCGGAGGTATTTTTACCTACAACAGAGTGTCGGCGCTGCCGCCATCTTTGTAGGGGGCAATGTTGACTGAGTGGGAGGCGCTTGTTCCCCATTGTTCAGAATGGAGACAATTTGTCCATCAAACTGCATCAACCCTCTGACCTGAGCAATCTGACTCTCCATTACCCTGGTTTGCACAGATTGATAAGGCAGAGTGACAGCAGAGACAGTAAGAAAGAAAGCACAGTTAACGTTTATTTATCAGTCACAAGTAAGGTTTACATTAATTAGAAAGGAAGATTTGAAACCAAACATCACATCAGAACATGATGGAGTTGGCCAATTTATTGTAGTCTGAATACCATTGTATTTTTAATATAGAAGGAAAGAGCACCATTCACAGTGGAGAGAAACTGTAGACATGTTCTGTGTGTGGACTAGACTTCAATCAAACATCTGGCCTTTTGGAACATAATTATAGTCACAACAGGGAGATGGTATGGAAATGTGGGGACTGTGGGAAGAGACTCAAATATCCATCCAGGTTGGAAACTCACCGACGCAGTCACACTGGGGAGAGGCCGTTCACCTGTTCCTATTGTGGGAAGGGATACATTCCCTCATCCGGGCTGTTAAAACACCAACAAATTCCAAGTAATTGCAGTGATTGGATTTTGCTGTGAATCACATTCGGACTGAACCATATTCGTTTGGGTCTGTTTCTGCTGAATTGCAAAATAACCCCAAAACTGTTATAGGTGTTAATATAATAATCTTAGTGATATGTAATCAGAGCCTCGGCTTGGGATGAAATTTGACAACCAGATCATGAACTGTCTGGTTCAGCCTCAGAGTTGCAAGAGAGAGAGTAGGTGGGGAGTGGAGTTTGTAGCAAGAACTGAAGACTGGCTTACCTCTTCCCAGTATTGAATTGGAGGACACTTCTGCTCAAAGAGCACTGGATGTCAGACATGAGAGGATGGTGTGTTACTTGGAGGGGAACCTGGAGGTGATCATGGCCACTTGCTGCTTAAATGAAGTTCTTCCTCATTGATCCCTATCTTTCTAACTAATAAAGAGCTGCATATTACACACATTCTTAGTCGATGAATATGCAAATATATTTATGCTGGCAATCTGCTTAAGGATTTTCAGCTTCATATATCCTGAGTAGGAAGAGTGAGCATGGATCTGTCGATCAGCAAGAATTGACACTTTCAGGAGAATTGGGAGGGTGGAGATTAGATATAGCAGAGTGTGAATGGAGGGAGAGTGTGGGAGATAGTGATGTGCAGATTTTGGGGAACGAGAGAGGAAAGAATGTTCCCTAGAATCTAGAATTGTCTGCTCTGAATTTCTATACTGTACTGACTGATGACTTTTCTAATCTTTTATAGGATAGCTGGAGGTGAGGATTTGCAGACAGAAATCTCAAAACAAGTGATCCATACAATGAGAGAGCCACTCGATTCATCAGGAGCTGAATAACACAAACCTCTAAATCTATGAGGAGGAGTGTTTATCTGTTCTATCTGCTTCACAATATTGCAAACCTCAGTGTGACTGAAAAAGAACAGAATCCAGAGGCAGAGCGTTATGGTAAACTGACTGTGGAAAGAGCCTGAAAAAACATCGCACCATTCACAGCGGGGAGAGACTACAAGTTTTCTGTGCGTCAATGAGGACTTGACTGACCATCCAACCTGGAGAGTCATGAGGACACCCAGATCCTGGACAAACCGTGGAGATGTGGGGACTGTGGGAAGGGATTTCATTGCCCGTCTGAGCTGGAAACTCATCAACACATTCACACTGGGGAGAGGCCGTTCACCTGCTCTGTGTGTGGGAAGGGCTTCATTAAATCATTCAACCTGCTGACACACCAGCGACTTCACACTGGGGAGAGGCCGTTCCCCTGCTCTGAGTGTGGGAAGGGATTCACTCGGTCAACCCACCTGAGGACACACCAGCGGGTTCACACTGGGGAGAGGCCGTTCATCTGCTCTGATTGTGGGAAGCAATTCACTAAGTCATCAAACCTGCTGACACACCAGCGAGTTCACACTGGGGAGAGGCCGTTCACCTGCTCTGACTGTGGGAAGGGATTCAGTGATACATCCACCCTGCTGACACACCAGCGGGTTCACAATGGGGAGAGGCCGTTCACCTGCTCCGAATGTGGCAAGGGATTCACTCGGTCAACTTACCTGCTGATACACCAGCGGGTTCACACCGGGGAGAGACCGTTCATCTGCTCAGTCTGTGGGAAGGGATTCACTCTGTTATCCATCCTGCTGACCCACCAGCGAGTTCATAGGTGATTATAGGGGTTGTATTCTGCTGTTATTGCTGCTGTTTATCACATCCAGGACTGAACCATGTTCATTCTGACAGTTTGTGAAGTGGGAGGGTCGGAGGGTTTCTTTTTGTTGGACTGGCCGGTCTCACAACTTTACCTCCAGTGGGCTGATGCTCTTTGAGCCTGGGAGAGCACATTTTCACTGAAATGATCCACAAAAGCTCATGAAGGACAGTTATTCTACCTAAATAATAGTGTTTTTCTACCACTACAGGTAGATCTAAAATAAATACATTTGTCTCTGTTCCAGTGAGTCTACAGCACAGGGCCAGGCCAGTCGGCTCAGTTGGTCTGTGTCAGTATTTATGCTCCACATGAGCCTCCACCCACCCCTCTTCATCTCCCCCATCAGCATATCCTTCTATTCCTTTCTCCCTCATGTATGTATCTAGCTTCCTCTTCAATGTATTCATGTTGTTCACCTCAACCACTCGCTGTGGTAGTGAGTTCCACATTCTCACCATTCGCTGGGTAAAGAGGTTTCTCACTGAAATCCCTATTGGATTATTGAGCCTCTTCATAATTTTAAAGACTTCCGTCAGGTCACCCTTCAGTCTTCTCTTTTCTAGAGAAAAGCAGCCCCAGTCTTTCCTGAGGGTTAAATGCTCTCAGTTCTGGGATTATTCTTGTGAATCTTTGTTGCTCCTTCTCCAATGCCTCTATTTCCTTTCTCTAAATGGAGATCACTAACGTTAACAGTGCTCCCGGTGTGGTCTAACCCTGGTTCAAAACAAGTTGAACAGAACCTCCCTGCTTTTCAATTCTATCCCTCCAGAATGGAACCCTATGTATGGGCCCCAAACTTCAGGAAAGATGTGACATTCTTAGAGAAGATGCAGAGGAGATTTATGAGAATGGCGGCAGGGATGATGGACTTCAGTTAGTTGGTGAGACGGGAGCAGCTGAAATTGCTCTCTTTAGATCATTCAGGTAGAGAAAGAGACCATTCAGCCCATTGAATGACTGTGTTGAGCAAATCAGTCAGTTCCGTTGCCCAGTTCTGTCCCTGTTGCCCTGAAAGTTTATTTCCCTCAAGTGCCCATCAATTTCCTTTTGAAATGGTTCATCATCTCCACTTCCACCATCCTCACAAGCAGAGATTTCCAGCTCAATCCCACTCAGTGTGTCGAAATATTCTTCCTCCCTTCCCCTGCATCTCTCCCCAAAACCTGAAATCTGCGTCTCACTAATCCTTGCACCGTAGGTTAATGGGAACAGATTTTCTTTGTTCACCCGTGTAAACCTGTTACAATCTTCAACAGTTTTATCAAATCTCCCCTCAATCTCCTTTACTGCAAGGAGAACAATCCCAGTTTGTCATCTCAAGGGCGGCACGGTAGCACAGTGGTTAGCACTGCTGCTTCACAGCTCCAGGGACCTGGGTTCAATTCCTGGCTCGGGTCACTGTCTGTGTGGAGTTTGCACATTCTCCTTGTGTCTGCATGGGTTTCCTCCGGGTGCTCCGGTTTCCTTCCACAGTCCAAAGATGTGCGGGTTAGATTGATTGGCCATGCTAAAATTGCCCCTTAGTGTCCTGAGATGCGTAGGTTAGAGGGATTAGCGGGTAAAATATGTAGGGATATGGGGGTAGGGCCTGGGTGGGATTGTGGTCGGTGCAGACTCGATGGGCCGAATGGCCTCTTTCTGCACTGTAGGGTTTCTAACATTTCTTTGTAAGAAATAACTAACCAGACAAATAATGCCGGAAATCAAATGGGGAAGTTTAATTTCTGTTTTAAAGATGTTATGAAAATATTGTACTGGATGGTAAAGGAAATGGAGTAACTCACCTGGGTGTAGTGCAATGGAATATATCAATCTGACATCCACTTACATTCTAGTGAAAGTCAGGAAAGTGTCGGTGAGATGAATAAGTTGATGGCTTTACCTTCGAAATACTTGTGCCCTTTGCTTATGTTTTTTTTAAATAGAACTACATTTGCTCGCCTGACTACTACCTGAAATATCAGGACTGTACAGTGGGGGAGAGAGACAAAGATCTCAAGATTGACATCCACTTTCATCTTTTAATTAAAACATCTGAAAGTTAAGAATATGTGACATGATACTGGAATACTGATGTGCGTGTGCAGATGTAATTTGTTACATGTCAAGCAATAACCAGTATAAATTCATGGTGAAACTCTCTGAATCCCAAACATGCAGTTACTTGACAAACATCAGGAGATGAAATGGTGAATGTGGCCAGGAGAATGAGACAACATTGTGACATCATCAAGACATTGACACACACACTCCAGAGAGAGAGAGACGGACTTCAGAGTCACCAGGATGGAATTAAACACACGGGTCATAGTCAAAGAGTGAGTAATGTTAGTAAAAAGGATATAAAAATTTGGATCGGATCAATCAAGGGCTTGGGAGAAACAATCCTCAGTAAAAATCGATCAATTGTCCACAAGTTGGATACGGGAAAAGCGAGAGCTGGAGAATATTTTACATCCTTGCTTGATTTCTTGCTTGAAGAAAATGGACTTATACTAGTAACCTAGAGAACACTAGTATACTAGTAACCTAGAACTCACGGTGTACCTTCAGGAGAAGAAAAGATCAAGTAAATGTTATCCCCCGAGGCAGGGCCAGAGTAGAAATGGAAAATAATGGACTGAAATTGAGTTTATTTATTATTGTCACAAGTAGGCTTACATTAACACTGCAATGAAGTTACTGTGAATATCCCCGAGTCACCACACTCTGGCACCTGTTCAGGTACACTGAGGGAGAATTTGTGAAGAGTCAGAGGAGAGAGTACTCCTCCCTCTCAAGGTGTGGATTCTAAGAATCATGGGCTTTGTGTTTTCTTGCAAATTAGTTCATGTTAAATTAAATTTGATGTCTGACTGTGCATTCAGTTTGAATTTGATTGTTACACTTCTCCTGTTTTTATTCCTGTTGTGATTACGCTCTGGGTAAGGATCGTTGACAAGTGACAGGATGGGAAATTGTGGTTTGGGTCTTCATTGATCAAATGTTTATTGATCCAAAAGGTGTAAAAGGGGCCAAACCTCAGCAGAAATCCAGCAGAGCTGAGAACAGACGACTTGCTGTGTGGGAGCAGGGAGATAAACAGCTCCCAGAGGACAGAGAAAACAAGAGTGCCTTGAATCCTAGACATCACCTGGGTGTCAAAGTCACCATGTTTTCACTGCTTGGCATGGGAATGCTGACTCCCTGTACTGGGTTCAGAGCGTGGGAAGACAATTGTTTGAGAGTTTGACGTGGCTTGGGCAGGTACAGATGGTTCAATGATAGGTTTTGGTCCATTCAAATGATTGGGTTAAATCAGTCTCCATAGACTTTGTGATGTAACAAAGTATAAGAAGGGATTCCCCGAGCACAGAGATTAGTCGAGGTTTTACATATTGCATTGACTGGTGCCATGGCATCTGGGGCAGAGCAGGGAGCATTTCCGTGGAGATGCTGCTTCTACCCAGAGTGTAATGGTAATGCTGCTGCACTTTGATACGACTGCTCAGACATTAGCCTGTGTCAGCTCTTATTGATACTGAATAAAATCTAACCACTGTCACCAATAACTGAATCATTTCAGAAAAAAGAATCAAGGGTTAATAGATACAAATTAGGAGTAGGAGGAGGCCACTCAGCCCCTTGATCCTGCTCCACCATTCAGTAAGAACATGGCTGATCTGATTGTGGTCTCAACTCACTTTCCTTCCTATTTCACTCCCTTCATAGAATCATAGAAACCCTACAGTACAGAAAGAGGCCATTCGGCCCATCGAGTCTGCACCGACCACAATCCCACCCAGGCCCTACCCCCATATCTGCCCACTAATCCCTCTAACCTACACATCCCAGGACACTAAGGGGCAATTTTAGCATAGCCAATCAACCTAACCTGCACATCTTTGGACTGTGGGAGGAAACCGGGGCACCCGGAGGAAACCCACGCAGACATGAGGAGAATGTGCAAACTCCACACAGACAGTGACCCGAGCATCGAACCCAGGTCCCTGGAGCTGTGAAGCAGCAGTGCTAACCACTGTGCTACCGTGCCGCCCTTGTCAATCAAGAATTTATCAAACTTAGCCTTAAAACATATTCAGTGACCCTGCCTCCACCACTCTCTGGGGAAGAGAATCTACAGACCCACAGCCCTCAAGGGGAAAAAAATTATCCTCATCTCCATCTTAAATGGGAGACTCCTTATTTGTAAACTGTCCCCGGTTCCAGTTTCTGCAACAAGGGGAAATATCCTCTCAGCGTTCTCTCCATCAAGTCCACTCAGGATCTTGTGTGTTTCAGTAAGATCACCTCTCATTCTTCTAAACTCCAAGGGATATCGTCCCAACCTGTCAAACTTTTCTTCATAGGATAAATCCATTATTTTAGAAATCCAGGGAGTGAAGCTTCTCTGAACTGCTTCTAATGCAATTAGGTCATTTCATAAATAAATAAACCAAAACTGTACACTGTAGTCTAAATATAGTCTCAACAAAGCTCTGTACAACTCTTGAAAAACACCCTTACTCTTATATCCAGCCCCCTTGTAATAAACAACAATATTCTATTTGTTATCCTAATTACTTGGTATACCTGCAGACTAAGTTTTTGTGATTCATTTATTAGGACACTCAAATCCCTCTGTACCTCAGAATTCTGTAATCTCTCTATTTAAATAATATGCTGCTTTTCTGTCCTTGCTGTCAAAGTGGACAAGTTCACATAATCCCACGTTATGCTGTTATGGTTCGTTTTCAGAAACCCTTACATACTTGATGCAAGAGCAAAACACTGATCTTTATAAGAAAACTTAGTCCTTTATTTTTAAGCAAGTATAAGCTTTTTGGAGAATCGCTTTTCTAACTCAGCACAGTGTTCTGAGTGTAGCCAAGCGATACTACTGCAACATGGGGGAAGGTTCCTCACTTTATACTATTCTTACAGCAATTAGACATGTATACGCTGTTGCTTCTCCCAAATCACGTGCTTAGCCACAGCAAAATACAAAGACAATTTGAGAAAAAATATGTCGAAACCTCCCCCCCCCCCCCCCCCATCCCCCCGGTTGCCACACGTCCACCATTGTTCCAGTGTGAGATAACAAACGTTTCCCATATATCTTGAAACGCTACACCACATAAAGCGCAAGTTATCTCCCAGAAACAAGGACACATTAGCAGAGTCCAGCCTAGACTGGTCTATTCGAGCAGGAGTTTATCTACAAGGTCAGGAGCAATTCAGAATAGGGAATATATGCTGATTTTGAACAAATTGAGAACAACAACAAAATGTAGTTAAGATTTTCAAATGGCCAAGATCATAGCAAATTCATGGGATGTCAACCCCTTAACATCTCATTCCCTCCTTTTATCATTCCATGATAACACTAACCTCTTTAGAGGGGAACTTGGGCTCTAAGATATGCTAGGCATTGGCAAACACCCTTCAGTAAGCCTAGCAGTAAGCAAACTACCAGGATAATGACTCCCAGATGCATCAGCATCCCTCCCCAGTCTCCAAAGAGGTTATTAAAAGGCCACCAGCCAGGAGGATTGTAGTTCTTAAAGTTTTGCCCTTCAGCCCTAATTTTGTCAGCGGTCTTTTTAATATGCTCAGCTAAATCAGTGATATTGTCGGAGGAGTCTGGAATGTATGTACAGCACTCAGAGCCTATTAGGGCACAGGTGCCTCCTGTTGCGGCCAACAAGTAATCTAAAGCCATTCGATTTTGGAGTGCCACCGTCCGTATAGCTACGACTTCAGCTGAAACTTCGGAGATAGCGGTGCTCACATCCTCTAATCCATCCGCAGTATCATTAGCTATTTTCTCAAGAGCTGATGCCATATTGATCAGTTCTCGAGCTGCTATGGCGGTCCCATAGGAAGGGAAAGCTATCATCCAAAACCGTTGAGCTTCAGTGATGGCCTGTTTAGATCTTAACAGATGTATCTTGGGGTGGAGATGCAGGGAGTTAAAATGTCGGACATAAGGGACTACATACGCCAAATAACAAGATCCCGACCAGTCTCGAGGGAGCCATGGATAGGCGTTATAACCACAGACAAAATAGGTGCCATTGTATCACAATCTCCTGAAATAGCCAGGGGACGAGGGGGACTGGAACTCCCTCAGTACTCCAAGATGAGTCGGCTTTAGAGCAATGGATTTTATGCACTATGTAACGAATTGCCCTTGCCACATCAGTGGGAAAGGTGAGGTTAAGCTGTTGGGCGCAGTTGCTACAGCCAACGGGTATGGTTCCGTTCCTGATCAAGCAGATGGATCCCCTTTTTTGCTTTTTTACAATGAAGTGGGGTGAGGAGCCTGGTCTGTCGGAATGGGGTAGGTAATAGTTCCTAAAAGCCGATAAAGTACACCCCCTTTCCTCAGTCTAGAGGTTACAAGACTAACGTCAATTTGGTCCTTTTTTATTCCATCTTTATTCGTCCCGTTTTGATACAAGGCCCACTCTACCGTTTTCTGGGGATCGAAAGGAATAGGGAACATAGGGATCCCATATTTAGCCTGTGGTGGTACGTGAGTACAGACCCAACACTTGCTTACATTAAAATTTAAAGCACACACATGTACAAAAAGGTGTTAGAGTGAAATCGTCCATTAGTCAGTTCATATTTCACCAGTCCCCCGACCTCAACCGGAGCCCGGAGAAGCACCCGAAACGGTCCCCTTCACCCCGGTCCAAGCTTGGGGCGATCCCAATCTCGAATCAGCACGAAGTGTCCTATCTGTGGTCCAGGGAAGTAGTCCTGTGGGTCAGAATCTTGATCCGGTGTCCGTGGAGTTGATCCAAAGACGCACTGCACCTGTGAATGAAGAAACTTTAAAAATGATGTTAGCCGTCGGAAGTCTTTCTGCATTTCATCACCCATAACGTGTAAGTCTATCTGTGTGGGTGGGCTTGTATTGGCATCCCAGGGTCGGCCATAAATGATCTCTGCTGCCGAGAGTCCAGTATTCAGAGTGGGGCGTTATTCTCATGTGGTAGAGGGCGAAGGGCAAGACTTTTAACCAATTTAGACCGGTTTCAGATGTTAACTTAGTCAATTTAGCTTTAAGAGTTCTGTTAGCTCTTTCCACTATCCCTGCTGCATGGGGGTGGTAGGCACTGTGGAATTGTTGTAGGATGTGTAAACCATCACACAATTCCCTATTGACTTTTCCTACAAAGTGGGGGCCATTATCTGAACTAATTTGTCGAGGCACCCCAAACCTTGGTATTACTTCAGTGAGCAACAATTTTACTACCGTCGAGGCCTTGTTGTTTGTCGTTGGGAAAGCCTCTATCCATCTACTAAATACATCAAAAATCACAAGACAATACTTATAGCAATGTACACGCGGCAATTCAATAAAATCTAGCTGAATGCATTCAAACGGTCCACCTGGCAAGGGTGTTCTTCCTGGTGAGCATCTCACCCCTTGACCAACATTGTTTTGCTGGCATGTCAAACATGATGCGATACGAGACTGGGCTGCCTCAGCTAGTCGGGGGTGCCATCAGGTACGGAGCATAATACCACTTATTCCCTCCTTGCCAAGGTGGGTATCAGAATGAAGACAATCAATAAGCAAAGGCAACAAAGCGTCAGGTATACACACTTGGAGTAACCCAAAGGCCTGATGACGCAGAATGCGAACATCCATGCGTCTTCCTAATGTCCTTTTCAGAGGCAGGGGCACCCCTGTAAGCGCTGAACAGTGACAATATCTGGCATGCCTGTCATGTTCGAAGAAGGCGAGCGATTTATCGCCTGCTTGCTCATAGAGGGCACAATGAAAGTTTGATCTGCGGCAGCCTGTTTGGCAGCCTGATCAGCCCGAGCGTTGCCCTGAGTAACTGCGGAGTTATCGGAGTCATTGGAGGCATGGGCAGCGCATTTGATAATAGCCAATTGTTTAGGGAAGAGTATTGCTTGGAGAAGGTTTTGGACATACAAAGGATGGGCGTTCCCGAGGACGTTAAAAACCCACGCTGAGACCATAGTTGGCCGAAGTCGTGGGAGACGCCAAAGGCATACCGAGAGTCAGTGTAAATATTTGCTGACTTTCCTGAGGCTAGAATGCAATCACTGGTGAGGGCAAGAAGTTTTGCTTTCTGAGTAGACACCAGTGGGTCAAACGCCGCCAATGTGGAGGTAGCATCGACAATCACGTATCCCGAGAGGGGGGTACCCAAGGGGGACATAGATGAGCTGCCGTCAACAAACAAGATACGGTCCGAAGAAGGGAGTGGGGCGTCAGTAAGGTCTGGGTGGGGAGAGGTTAAAAATTGGTTGCTTAGTAAGCAGTCATGTGGAGGTTCTAAGAACTCTTTCCCACATGGCAGAGCTCAAATCTCCGTCCGATGCCTACTCTTGAAAATGACCCTGCCTCAATTGCACTATCGTAAAATTTCAACTGGGGGAAAGTAATTTATTAAACTTGCACACAGAGAAGCAATTCACTTTGATCTGCTATACCCTATTCCACCACACAAGGCTCTCGATCGCACAATTACATCCTCTCTCTCTCTCTGCCAGCTTGTTTCTTTTAACCCTTTACTCCCCTCTTTGGTCTATCACGTTTCAGACCAACCAATTTAACCTGCAGAACAACAAGGCAGTGAAGGATGTACCTAGACACTGCGCACTCTTAATACTTTTGTACAAATTCTAATACAAATAGTTTTAAATTTTTTAGTGAAGGGAACTTCAGTGATGTCCAAAGATGTGCAGGTTAGGTTGATTGGCCAGGTTAAAAAAATTGCCCCTTAGAGTCCTGGGATGCGTAGGTTAGAGGGATTAGTGGGTAAAATATGTGGGGGTAGGGCCTGGGTGGGATTGTGGTCGGTGCAGACTCGATGGGCCGAATGGCCTCCTTCTGCACTGTAGGGTTTCTATGATTTCTATGATCATGTCACAGTGAGAGAGCTAACCTTTTTAAATAGGTAATTTTATTATTTATCCTGATTGGCAGATTATTAATTTATTCCCGAAAACATCAGTTCCTTTTAGGATAAATTTAATCCCTGTTAATATTGTTCAATACTCACACTGCAGTAACCGGTTCCCAGATGCAGGCATGGAGTTACTGAACTTGTCTGAATATTCCGGGGTAAATGTTTTAGGCGAGACAGAGGAGGGTCCAAAAGAGGTGGGGGAGTAGCAGTATTAGTTAGAGAGCATATTACAGCGGTGCAGAGGGAGGACAATTCAGAGGGGTCGTGTAACGAGTCACTGTGGGTGGAGCTTAGAAACAGGAAGAGTGCAGTCACTATGTTGGGGGTTTACTACAGGCCCCCCAAAAGCCCAAGGGAGGTGGAAGAACGGATATGTCAGGAGATAATGGATAGGTGCAGGAAAAATAGGGTTGTTGTAGTGGGAGACTTCAATTTCCCTGGTATAGACTGGAAATCGCGTAGGGCTGGGACTCTGAATGGGGAGGCATTTGTAAAATGCGTACAGGAAGGTTCTTTGGAACAATATGTAGATAGCCCGACTGGAGAAGGGGCTATACTGGACCTGGTACTGGGGAATGAGCCCGGTCAAGTCTTCAAAGTTTCGGTAGGGGAACATGTGGCAAATAGTGACCACAATTCTGTTAGGTTTAGGATAGTGATGGAAAAGGATGAGTGGTGTCCCAAGGGTAAGGTGTTGGATTGGGGGAAGGCTAACTTTAGTGGGATTAGGCAGAAATTGGCAGCTGTTGATTGGGAGACTGTTTGAGGGTAAATCCACATCTGGCATTTGGGAGTCTTTTACAGTTGTTAGGGCTGCAGGACAGGCATGTGCTTGTAAAAAAGGATAGGAAGGGTAGGATTCGAGAACTGTGGATAACCAGGCAAATTGAGGGATTGGTCAAAAAGAAAAGAGAGGCGTACGTTAGGTCCAGGCAGCTAAAAACGGAGGGAGCTCTGGAGGAATACAAAGAAAGTAGGAAAGAACTCAAATGAGGAATTAGAAGGGCAAAAAGGGGTCATGAAATGTCCTTGGCAGACAGGATTAAGGAGAATCCCAAGGCATTTTATTCATACATTAGGAACAAAAGGGTTGTCAGGGAAAAAATCAGACCTCTCAGGGACAAAAGTGGGGAATTATGCTGAGAGCCCAAAGAAGTAGGGGAGATCCTAAATGAATACTTTGCGTCGTTATTCACAAAGGAGAGGGATGTGTTGACTGGGAGTGTCTTGGAGGGGATTGTTGACCCGTTAGAGAAAATCTCCATTACAAGGGAGGAAGTGTTAGGTTTTTTAGGGAATATAAAGACTGACAAATCCCCAGGGCCTGATGGAATCTATCCCAGGCTGCTCAGGGAGATGAGAGATGAAATCGCTGGGCCTCTGACGCAAATCTTTGTCTCGTCACTGGACACAGGTGAGGTCCCAGAGGATTGAAGGATAGCTAATGTGGTCCTGTTATTTAAGAAGGGTAGGAAGGATAACCCGGGAAATTATAGGCCAGTGAGCTTGACGTCCATGGTCGGGAAGTTGTTGGAGAGGATTCTTAGAGATAGGATGTATGCGCATTTAGAAAGGAATAAACTCATTAACGATAGTCAGCATGGTTTTGTGAGAGGGAGGTCATGCCTCACTAACCTGGTGGAGTTTTTTGAAGAAGTGACTAGAATAGTTGGCAAGGGAAGGGCCGTGGATGTGGTCTATATGGACTTTAGTAAAGTGTTTGACAAAATCCCTCATGGTAGGTTGGTGCAAAAGGTTGGATCTCAAAGGGATAATGGGGGAGGTGGCTAGATGGGTGGAGAACTGGCTTGGTCACAGAAAACAG
Source organism: Mustelus asterias (assembly GCF_964213995.1). Taxonomy (NCBI): domain Eukaryota; kingdom Metazoa; phylum Chordata; class Chondrichthyes; order Carcharhiniformes; family Triakidae; genus Mustelus; species Mustelus asterias. The sequence continues at coordinate 4,253,979 of NC_135830.1, forward strand.
GGTGGTAGAGGAAGGGTCTTTTTCCAGCTGGATGCCTGTGACTAGTGGTGTTCCGCAGGGCTCTGTATTGGGACCTCTGCTGTTTGTGATTTATATAAATGATCTGGAAGAAGGTGTAACTGGGTTGATCAGTAAGTTTGCGGATGACAAAAAAAAATGTAGGGAGGAGCTATACGATAAATGGAAGAACCATAAAGGGTGTAGAGACGCAGAGGGACCTGGGTGTGCAAGTCCACAGATCTTTGAAGGTGACGTCACAGGTGGAGAAGGTGGTGAAGAAGGCATATGGCATGCTTGCCTTTATAGAACGGGGCATAGAGTATAAAAGTTGGGGTCTGATGTTGCAGATGTATAGAACGTTGGTTCGGCCGCATTTGGAATACTGCATCCAGTTCTGGTCGCCACACTACCAGAAGGACGTGGAGGCTTTGGAGAGAGTACAGAGGAGGTTTACCAGGATGTTGCCTGGTATGGAGGGGCTTGGTTATGAGGAGAGATTGGGGAAACTGGGGTTGTTCTCCTTGGAAAGACGGAGGATGAGGGGAGACTTAATAGAGGTGTATAAAATTATGAAAGGCATAGATAGGGTGAACGGTGGGAAGCTTTTCCCCGGGTCGGTGGTGACGTTCACGAGGGGTCATAGGTTCAAGGTGAAGGGGGGGAGGTTTAACACAGATATCAGAAGGACATATTTTACACAGAGGGTCATGGGGGCCTGGAATGTGTTGCCGGGCAAGGTGGTGGAGGCGGACACACTGGGAACGTTTAAGACTTATCTAGACAGCTATATGAACGGAGTGGGAATGGAGGGATACAAAAGAGTGGTCTAGTTTGGACCAGGGAGCGGCGCGGGCTAATTGTTCTTTGTTTCTCGTTTCAAGGCTTCATTCTATGATCATCTTGCTGGTGCCAGTACAGAGCGAGACTGCGGATAGTTGGGAACCTGTCTCGGGGGCAGGGAATTCAGATGGTGTTCGTAAAGCAGAAGTGGAAATGAATAGGGTTGGGAAGCATTTTCTGATCAGGGCCAGTGTGATCTCCTGGACTCGTTTCGATCGCCTCAGGGGGTCGGAGAGGAATTTCCCAGATTTTCTTTTCCCCATATTGGCCCTGGGGTTTTCACTCTGGGTTTTCGCCTCTCCCTGGAGATCACATGGTCTGGAATGGGGGGGTGGGGGTGAGTTAATAGGTTGTGATGAACAAAGCATCGTAGCTGTGAGGGACAGCTCGGTGGATAGGATATTAGGATGTAGATAGGCTGTAAAATTGGGCGGGGATCCTGGATTCAGGATTCAATCCTGGACCGGGGTGCGGCGCGGGCTTGGAGGGCCGAAGGGCCTGTTCCTGTGCTGTATTGTTCTTTGTTCTTCTTGTTCTTATGACACAAAAATGGCTGGACTTGCAGATAGTGAGGAACATTGTCAGAGGCTACAGAAGGATATAGATAGGCTGGAAATTTGGGCAAAGAAATGGCAGATGGAGTTCAATCCAGATAAATGCGAAGTGATGCATTTTGGTACAACTAACGTTGGGGGGAGCTATACGATAAATGGCAGAACCATAAAGGGTGTAGATACGCAGAGGGACCTGGGTGTGCAAGATCCTTGAAGGTGACGTCACAGGTGGAGAAGGTAGTGAATAAGGCATATGGCATGCTTGCCTTTATAGGACGGGGCATAGAGTATAAAAGTTGGGGTCTGATGTTGCAGATGTATAGAACGTTGGTTCGGCCGCATTTGGAATACTGCGTCCAGTTCTGGTCGCCACACTACCAGAAGGACGTGGAGGCCTTGGAGAGAGTACAGAGGAGGTTTACCAGGATGTTGCCTGGTATGGAGGGTCTTAGTTATGAGGAGAGATTGGGTAAACTGGGGTTGTTCTCACTGGAAAGACGGAGGATGAGGGGTGACCTAATAGAGGAGTATAAAATTATGAAAGGCATAGATAGGGTGAACGGTGGGAAGCTTTTTCCCAGGTCAGTGGTGACGTTCACGAGGGGTCATAGGTTCAAGGTGAGGGGGGGGGAGGTTTAATACGGATATCAGAAGGACGTATTTTACACAGAGGGTGGTGGGGGCCTGGAATGCGCTGCCGGACAAGGTGGTGGAGGCGGACACACTGGGAACGTTTAAGACTTATCTAGATAGCCACATGAACGGAGTGGGAATGGAGGGATACAAAAGAATGGTCTAGTTTGGAACCAGGGAGCGGCACGGGCTTGGAGGGCCGAAGGGCCTGTTCCTGTGCTGTATTGTTCTTTGTTCTTTGTCTGAGGTTCACAAAAAGCAGCGCCTGCAGTAGCCGTGAGCCGCCAGCAGATGGTGGCATTGTGTCACTTTAATCTCAAGATAGTGAAAGGGGTTTTTTCTGGTTTCCCCTCTGGGTTTTAAAAGGATCCTGTCCCTCTCTCCCTGATGTAACTTTATTATTGGAATCGGAAGGGGGAAATACCACTGCCACAAATTTAACATCACGCAATTAATTGTACATAAAAGGATGAAAGGAGTGTTTCCTGACTTTGAAAAGTGCTGAATTACCAAGGTGGGACAAGCCCGAGTCTATAAGAAAGGTGCATCTGTTCCCTCAACATGGAGAGTCCGAGAGCGGGAACTGCGAGAGCTTAATTTACGATACCAACAACAGTACGAGGGCTGAGAAGGACTTGGAGTATTTTTGCACAATGTCGCCTTCCACTGTGCACTTTCTATTCATGTATCTCTCAACAGTAAGTTGACCATTGTGGATTCAGGAACATTTACACAAAACCGCTTTCTGCCAATTTAATACAAATTGTCTGAACTCATCTCCAAATGTTTCAGCAAACTTAATTGCTAACCTCTCAGTAGAAAAAACTGACCAATGTTGAAAATTATGCTGGAAATTATTGAGCCAATGAGACATTCTCTAATTATATTAGCTGAATGTAAATGACTTCTGTACACAATGGGCCATTTACAGAGCAAACTTCAATTGGCATCTTTCAAATTGATCTAAAAAGGGCTAGAAGACTTGAGCCTCAATATACTGGTTACATTGTGTAAGTTCCAGTTAACTCCAGTTTTATAAGCTTGTGTTGGTAATTGTGTTGCTATCTTCCCCCTACACATTATTTTCAATACCCTCATCTGGTAAAGTTGGCTCCCATTTTGCATAAAAACCTTACTGATTTTTCACACATCCAAGGTGTAAATGAAAGTTTCTGACTCAAAAAATGCATAATGGGTACTTAATCTGCCACTGAAATGTCTTAAATTTGGTGTAGGTGCGCTGGGAATACATGCTGAAGCAGCTGTTTTTTAACTTGTACTTACATTTTTTAACTCTTTCCTACAGTTGCACATCTTTCTTTTGCAACCAACACTGAAAAGGCTGAGCTGCCTTCAGTTTTTCTGAGTGAAAATATTTTGGTGTTTGACGCGTGATATAACTCACGAGGCTAGAGATCCTCGAGGAAATAAAGGCTTTTATTAACTACTACAATAGAGCTACCATATATAATACACGATCCCAGACTGAGGGGTCCCAGACAGAGCAGTGACCTTTATACCTCTCCCAGGAGGCGGAGCCCGACTGGGATGTACCATAATAACTATAATACAGGTAGAACAGCCCAACCCTAACCCCAACAGCAACATGTAGAACAACCCAACCCTAACCCCAACAGCAACATATATACAGACTCATAGTACTGGCCAGACCCTGGCTCAGTACTACCTGGTGGGAACCAATGATGGTTCACCACATTCACCCCTCCTTTGAAGACAAAGGCCGGTGGGGTACAAAAAAAACACAGAACAATTGGTCATCGGTCTATAAGTTCAGATGGTCAGGGGAACCGCACCGTCGTTGTGACCTCCTCAACACCGGCGATGACACCGGAGTAGGCACTCGCGGTGGCGTTCTCCCCAAGGCGGTGTCCAACGGCTCCTCCAATGTCTCACGGGCCGGTAGACCCCGAGGTGGTGACAATCCACTGAGCTCGGACACGCCTTGAAGTGGCGACCATCTCCTGGACTCAGGCAAGCTGTACACGGGAGTAAGAGGGTTAAGTGAAGGTCCCGATGCTGCCCGCGCCGTGTCAGGAGGGGAAACAATAGTTGGGGGGTCTCTAACAGGAGGTATGGGAGCGACAGGGGTTTCCAAGCCCCCTGCTGGTGCCAGGTCTCGAATCGAGACCGTGTCCTCTCACCCGTCAGGGTATGCCACATAGGCATACTGAGGGTTGGCGTGGAGGAGATGGACCTGTTCGACCAACGGGTCGGACTTGCGGGCCCTAACATGTCGCCGCAGGAGGACAGGTCCTGAGTACGTCAACCAAGACAGTAATGAGGTCCCAGAGGAAGACTTCCGAGGGAATGAAAACAGCCTCTCGTGGGGAGTAGCATTGGTTGCCGTACACAGGAGGGAGCGAATGGAGTGGAGCACATCAGGGAGCACCTCTTGCCAACGGGAGACTGGAAGGCTTTTTGACTTCAACGCCAGTAAGACAGCCTTCCAGACTGTAGCATTCTCACGTTCCACCTGTCCGTTACCCCTAGGGTTGTAGCTCGTGGTTCTGCTCGAGGCAATCCCGTATGAGAGCAGGTATTGCCTCAAGTCATCGCTCATGAACAACGAGCCCCTATCGCTGTGGATGTAGCAGGGGTACCCGAACAGGGTGAAAAGATCACGAAATGCCTTGATAACCGTGGCAGCGGTTGTATCAGAACAGGGAATGACAAAAGGGAATCGTGAGTACTCATCAATGATATTGAGGAAGTACACATTCCGATCTGTCGAGGGAAGGGGGCCCTTAAAGTCCACACTCAGTCTTTCGAAGGGACGAGTGGCCTTAACGGGTTGTGCCCTGTCAGGTTGGTAAAAGTGCAGTTTGCATTCCGCGCATACCCGGCAGCTTCTAGTTATGGACCTGACATCCTCCACCGAGTAGGGTAGATTCCAGGCTTTTACGAAGTGGTAGAGCCGAGTGACCCCTGGATGGCAGAGGTCATTGTGGAGAGCCTGCAAACGGTCCTCCTGCATACTAGCGCATGTTCCATGCGACAGGGCATCCGAGGGCTCGTTGAGTTTCCCTGGACGATACACGATGTCGTAATTATAGGTGGAGAGTTCGATTCTCCACCTCAAGATCTTATCGTTCTTGATCTTGCCCCGTAACGTGTTATTGAACATGAACGCCACGGACCGCTGGTCCGTGATCAGGGTGAACCGTTTTCCCGCCAAGTAATGGCGCCAATGCCGGACGGCCTCCACAATGGCCTGGGCCTCCTTTTCCACCGCTGAATGTCGAATTTCGGGGCCTTGGAGGCTGCGAGAGAAAAAGGCGACGGGCCTGCTCGCCTGGTTAAGTGTGGCGGCCAGCGCGAAATCAGATGCATCGCTCTCCACCTGGAAGGGGATGGACTCATCGATAGCGTGCATCGTGGCATTCGTGATGTCGGCTTTTAGTTTTTCAAAGGCCAAACGAGCCTCTGGTGCTAGGGGAAAAGAGGTAGACTTGATGAGCGGACGGGCCCCGTTTGGGAACCCACTGCGCGTGGCAAGAGAAGAAGCCTAAGCATCTTCTCAGTGCTTTTGCGCTAGTGGGCAGGGGAAGTACGAGGGGGGGACGCACACGGTCTGGATCAGGGCCAAGGACCCCGTTTTCCACCACGTATCCGAGGATAGCCAGGCGGCGCGTGCGAAATACACACTTCTCCCTGTTGTAGGTCAGACTCAGGCGAGATGCAGTGCGCAGGAATCCAAGAAGATTGGTATCGTGGTCCTGCTGGTCATGGCCGCAGATGGTGATGCCATCCAGGCACGGGAAGGCAGCCCGCAGCCCGCTATGGTCCACCATTCGGTCCATAGCACGCTGGAAGACCGAGACCCCATTGGTGACCCCAAAAGGAACCCTTAGAAAATGGTACAAGCGACCATCCGCCTCAAAAGCCATGTATTGTCGGTCCTCTGGGTGAATGGGGAGCTGGTGGTAGGCAGACTTGAGGTCTATGGTGGAGAACACCCGGTACTGCGCAATCTGGTTGACCATGTCAGAAATGCGCGGGAGGGGATACGCATCCAGCTGCGTGTATCTATTAATGGTCTGACTATAGTCAATGACCATCCGGGGTTTGTTCCCACTCTTGACCACCACGACCTGCGCTCTCCAAGGACTAGCGCTAGATTGTATGATCCCTTCCTTGAGGAGCCGCTGAACCTCAGATCGAATGAAGATCCGATCCTCAGCACTGTAACGCCTGCTCTTAGTCGTGATGGGCTTGCAGCCTGGCACAAGATTCTGGAATAGGGAGGGTTTGGTAATCTTAAGCGTCGAGAGGCTACAGGTGGAGCGCGTTGGGCAATTTGGAGGCTGCTGTTCTCCCACTGAAAGCGGAGGGAGTGGCCCACCGTACTGTAGGGTTACACTCTTCAAGTGGACCATGAAATTTAGTCTGAGGAGTATTGGCGCACAAAGGTGCGATAACACCAGGAGCTTGAAGCTCTCGTAAACCGTGCTCTGCACCGTTAGATTTACCACGCAACTCCCTAGCATGGTGACAGACCGGGACCTTGATGCCATCGAAATTGTCTGCTTGACAGGTTTGATCTGGAGGCCACACCGCTTCACGGCATCTGGGTGAATAAAGCTCTCCGTGCTCCCGCTGTCAAACAGACAATAAATCATGCGTTTGTTTACCTGTATGTCCATCATGGACTTGTCGAGTCTGTGAGGCTTTGCCTGGTCCAGGATGATCGACGCCACCGTTGGTTCGTGGATGATGACGACCCCTGTTGGTCATTCGTGGTCGGTGCCGACCAAAATGGCTGCTCCCATAGGTCGCACGTGGGCGATGGCGCCGAAATCAGCAACCCCTGGTGGAATGGCGACGTCCTGGCCTCGCACGTGGAAGAAACCCTTGACGATGCCGACGACGAGGAACCCGGCTCCGGGGAGTCGCAGGCCGCACTGCTGTTCCTGGAAGTAAGTTTGGATCGACATACCTTCGAATAATGCCCCTTCTTGCCGCAGGCGGAGCACAACACCGCTTTAGCGGGTCATCGCTGCCGAGTGTGCTTCACTCCCCACAGAAGTAACACCGCGGGCCGCCTGGAGCTGCTGCCGTCGTCAGGCCCGAGGGTGGGCATGCCATCACGCAGCTTTTCGGACCCGCTGAACGAAGTGGGATCTGTGACTGCTCCTGCCACGCTGTCTCCACGTGGTCTTCGGGATACATCGCTAGGCTTTTGGAGGCCGTTTCTAGCATATCCGCTAGCTCTATAGACTTAGTGAGGTCGAGATTACCTTGCTCCAACAGTCGAAGTCGGATATAAGACGATCCGATTCCTGCCACAAACGCATCTCGAGCGAGGTCGTTCATGTTCTGGTCTGCCGACACTGCTTTGCAGTTACAGCCCCTGGCTAGCTGTAGGAGCTCGTACGCATACTGTTCCGTCGTTTTGCCGGGCTGCCGTCGTCGAGTGGCTAAGAGATATCGAGCATGCATCTCGTTTGGCGGTTTAATGTAGCGCTTCTTAAGAAGCTCGAGGGCCCCTTTGTAGTCGGTGGCCGCACGGATCGCTAAATATACAGCATCGCTTACCCTCGCGTGGAGGACCCGGAGTCTGTCATCGTCTGTGGTGACCGCTGCGGAGGCTTCGAGGTAGTCCTGAAAACATTTCAACCAGTGGTCGAAGGTGTTGGAGGCGCCCGCCGCACGTGGGTCCAGCGTAAGACGTTCGGGTTTTAACATTTGCTCCATGCTCTCTGTATCGTTTTTTTTTTCAACGACGAGTGTTCAATTAGTAGTCAATAAAATTGACGCGCGATATAACTCACGAGGCATGAGATGCTCGAGGAAATAAAGGCTTTTATTGACTAGTACAATAGAGCTACCATATATAATACACGACCCCAGACTGAGGGGTCCCAGACAGAGCAGTGACCTTTATACCTCTCCCAGGAGGCGGAGCCCGACTGGGATGTACCATAATAACTATAATACAGGTAGAACAGCCCAACCCTAACCCCAACAGCAACATGTAGAACAACCCAACCCTAACCCCAACAGCAACATATATACAGACTCATAGTACTGGCCAGACCCTGGCTCAGTACTACCTGGTGGGAACCAACGATGGTTCACCACAGTGTTACAAATATAAATTGTTTAATGAGCCACTTAAGTCTAGAAATTCAAAAATCACAACCACTGCATTCATTAACTTTATGAGCACCTCACCAGTATTTATTCTGTTATACTGTGACTCCTGGTTAAAATTTTTGGGAAAATATTTGTAGCACAATGAGGCCAAAATAGGGATTTGTTTGCAGTCCCTCCATGTGAAAGTAATTCATTGTACCTGGAGCACCCTGAAATATTTCTGTAGCAATGTCATCAAGTGCTGCGCAAATGCAAGTATTTTTTAACTGTTTGGTTGGGGTTGGATTTGGGGAGCGGTCAGAGCGCTAGGTTACCTTCTCCAATCCTCCTCCTACTGTTGTTCGTCAGTATCGGTATTTTGGAACAACATTGGCATGCCAGATATGTCAGGAGGTACCTCCGGTTTTTTATCTTTCCTTTGTTCGGCTGGCCGTTCTAATCCTTTTTCTCAGTTTTGTCTCTCATACTTCTCACATTCCCACTTCAACATTTCCCAAGTTTTAGAGTTTCCCTCATTATCACATTCACTGATCCCTCCCCTACGTGTATTATCCCCCCCTCCCCCTCCCCCCCTCCCCCTCCCCCCCTCCCCCTCCTCCCCCTCCCCCCCTCCCCCTCCTCCCCCTCCCCCCCCTCTCCCCCCCTCCCCCCCTCCCCCCCTCCCCCCCTCCCCCTCCCCCCTCCCCCCGTCCCCCTCCCCCCCCCTCCCCCCGTCTCCCCCTCCCCCTCCTCCCCTCCCCCTCCCCCCCTCCCCCCCTCCCCCTCCCCCCCTCCCCCTCCTCCCCCTCTCCCCCTCCCCCCCCTCCCCCTCTCCCCCTCCCTCCCCCTCCCCCTCTCCCCCTCCCCCTCTCCCCCCTCCCCCCCTCCCCCCCTCCCCCTCCCCCCTCCCCCCTCCCCCTCCCCCCTCCCCCCCTCCCCCTCCCCCCTCCCTCCCCCTCCCTCCCCCTCCCCCTCCCTCCCCCTCCCCCTCCCTCCCCCTCCCCCTCCCTCCCCCTCCCCCTCCCCCTCCCTCCCCCTCCCCCTCCCCCTCCCTCCCCCTCCCCCTCCCTCCCCCTCCCCCTCCCTCCCCCACCCCCTCCCTCCCCCTCCCTCCCCCTCCCTCCCTCCCCCTCCCTCCCCCTCCCTCCCCCTCCCTCCCCCTCCCCCTCCCTCTCCCCCTCCCCCTCCCTCTCCCCCTCCCTCTCCCCCGCCCTCTCCCCCTCCCTCCCCCCCTCCTCAGCTGGCCAACTTTGATTTCTCGGTTAATTCATCGGCTCTCCAATAGCCTCTTGTGTTTTAATACATTGATCTGCATCCCAAGTTCCCCCTAGTGGCCAATTTTCATTTCCCAGTTTTTTTTGTTTAAACACCCTGACAAGCTTCTGAGTAGCTCCTCGTCTTTCGGGTTTTCACGACACATTTTATATGAAGGGGTCCCATCCCCTGACTTATCCAAAGTTTGACCCATTGTTAAGAGATTTTGACCACTTGTGCTTCACGATCTGCAGTGCCTTGTTGCCTCTACGCCCAAAACAGTGTCCTGACCTTGGGTCCAAGGCTGCATGTTTGAGACAGGCACCTCCCTTCAATCGGCACAAGCAGTCACGTCTCCAACTTCACCTAATTCCCACCCTTTACTTTTAACACCTAACCCTCGGCCGAATTTTCCTCAGTGGGCTCCTGGGGTCGCGATCCCCGAACATCCACTTTCCACAGTGGGCTCCTGCGAACATCCACCTTTAACACCTAACCCTCAAACCGGGGGCCTCTGTACCACCCGGCTTCCCTAACCCTCAAACCGGGGGCCTCTGTACCACCCGGCTTCCCTAACCCTCAAACTGGGGGCTTCTATACCACCCGGCTTCCCTAACCCTCAAACCGGGGGCCTCTGTACCACCCGGCTTCCCTAACCCTCAAACTGGGGGCCTCTATACCACCCGGCTTCCCTAACCCTCAAACTGGGGGCTTCTATACCACCCGGCTTACCTAACCCTCAAACCGGGGGCCTCTATACCACTCGGCTTACCTAACCCTCAAACCGGGGGCCTCTATACCACCCGGCTTACCTAACCCTCAAACTGGGGGCTTCTATACCACTCGGCTTACCTAACCCTCAAACCGGGGGCCTCTATACCACTCGGCTTACCTAACCCTCAAACAGGGGGCCTCTATACCACCCGGCTTCCAACCCCTTACCTTTATCGGGCGTCTCCTCAATTCCCGACCCGAATCTTAGACCAGTCAGTGTTCAAGGACGTAAGTCGTCTCAGAGTTCCGTCAACACAGAGCCTCGGGGAATGAGGGGTCGACTGAGTAACAGGTTCAGTGAGAGAAACCAAGGTTTTAATTTTACCTTGTGGGCCCGTTCGTCTCACATAACCGACACCCAGATGATCACTTATTCAGTCCGCTTCGAAGGACAGCTATATATCTTGGAACCCTGCTGTCGCAGTGTCAATTGTTATGGTTCGTTTTCAGAAACCCTTACGTACTTGATGCAAGAGCAAAACACTGATCTTTATAAGAAAACCTAGTCCTTTATTTTTAAGCAAGTGCAAGCTTTTTGGAGAATCGCTTTTCTAACTCAGCACAGTGTTCTGAGTGTAGCCAAGCGATACTACTGCAACATGGGGGAAGGTTCCTCCCTTTATACTATTCTTACAGCAATTAGACACGTACACACTGTTGCTTCACCCAAATCACGTGTTTAGCCACAGCAAAATACAAAGACAATTTGAGAAAAAACATAAATATGTCGAACCCCCCTCCCCCCCGTCCCCCCGGTTGCCATAGAAACTACACGTCCACCATTGTTCCAGTGTGAGATAACAAACGTTTCCTATATATCTTGAAACGCTACACCACATAAAGCGCAAGTTATCTCCCAGAAACAAGGACACATTAGCAGAGTCCAGCCTCGACTGGTCTATTCGAGCAGGAGTTTATCTACAAGGGCAGGAGCAATTCAGAATAGGGAATATCTGCTGATTTTGAACAAATTGTGAACAACAACAAAATGTAGTTAAGTTTTTCAAATGGCCAAGATCACAGCAAATTCATGGGATGTTAACCCCTTCACATCTCAATACTCCATTGGCCTTTTTGTTTGCTTGCCTCACTTAACCTACCTGTTGCCCATTGCACACTCCTCAGGTTCACTTCACAAATTATTTTCCTTTGTGTGTCATGATCCTCTTTGATGTTATAACTGGACAGGAAGATCCTAGAATGGAATCCTGGCTCAAAAGACTGTAACTTTAACTTTTTCTTAGAAAACATAGAGGAACAGAATCATGGGACCGCTAATTAGTTTTAACAACAAAAGCATTTATTAAGTATGAAATTTGGATTATGATACATTATTTACATTATTTACTCCCTGCTTATCTTCGTAAGTATACACAGATTTTAAGGCTAACAGTGGTCACAAAGTGTATCTTAGGCTATGGTCTCAGTAACATACAGACTCTTTCATCACACAGGCTGGCTGTGGTTAGATACACTCCGCTCTGAACCCATGAATTACTGTGGATTTCTCCTCAAAATCCTTCCCAGGCGGTTCTTATACCGTGAGCCACCTTGTCTCACTGAACTCCGGCTTCCAAATAAATGATTTCAAATTCTGCTTTCGAAAAGACACTTTCAAATCTTCTTTTAAATAATGTCTTCCCTCATCTGCTTCAATCAATGTTTCATTTCCAGGTTTTACATCTCTCCCTTCAGGTTTCCTTTGTCTTAAAGGCTTTTACACAAACTCTGAGGTCCAGCCCCAAATTTTCACAGTTATTTCAAATAATGTCTCACAAAGTATAGTAATTTCTCACAAACATTAGCACTACTAATGAAAGGGTGGTACGGTGACACAGTGGTTAGCACTGCTGCCTCATAGTGCCAGGGACCCGGAATCAATTCCGGCCTTGGGTGACTGTGTGGAGTTTGTACGTTCTTCCTGTGTCTCCGTGGATTTCCTCCGGTGCTCAGGTTTCCTCCCACAGTCCAAAGATGTGCAGGTTAGGTAGGTTGGCCATGCTAAATTACCCCTTAGTGTCCAAAGGTGTGCAGGTTAGATGGATTAGTCATAGTAAATGTGTGGTTTTCAGGGGATAGGCCGGGGGATAAGACCTGGGTAAGATACTTTGTCAGAGTGTTGGTGCGGACTTGATGGGCTGAATGGCCTCCTGTAGGGATTCTATGATGCTACTGCAGATACATTTCTGGCTTCTCAAGATCCTTTTCAACTCCCCTCTGTGTCTTTATGGAACAGTAATCTGTTTTGGTTTCCGGGTTCCTCAATTCTGTTAACTCCAGACTTCTTGGAAACTTCTATTCAATTCTCTAGTTCCCTTTCCGACAGGCCCTTTATCACTCTTCACTTATTTTTTTAACCATTACTTCATTATATGGCTTTTCTTCTGGCAAAGCTGAGAGAAATGTTCCCTCTCTACTCTTCTGATGACGGTGATCACTCTGAAGATGAAGATGATGATCACTCTGAAGTTGATGATGATGATCACTCTGAAGATGATGACAGTGATCACTCTGAAGATGATGATGATGATCACTCTGAAGATGATGATGATGATCACTCTGAAGATGATGATGATGATCACTCTGAAGATGATGACGATGATCACTCTGAAGATGATGACGATGATCACTCTGAAGATGATGACGATGATCACTCTGAAGATGATGATGATGATCACTCTGAAGATGATGACGATGATCACTCTGAAGTTGATGACGGTGATCACTCTGAAGTTGATGACGATGATCACTCTGAAGATGATGACGATGATCACTCTGAAGATGATGATGATGATCACTCTGAAGATGATGACGATGATCACTCTGAAGATGATGATGATGATCACTCTGAAGATGATGACGATGATCCCTCTGAAGATGATGACGATGATCACTCTGAAGTTGATGACGGTGATCACTCTGAAGTTGATGACGATGATCACTCTGAAGATGATGACGGTGATCACTCTGAAGATGATGACGGTGATCACTCTGAAGATGATGACAGTGATCACTCTGAAGATGATGACGGTGATCACTCTGAAGATGATGACGGTGATCACTCTGAAGATGATGATGGTGATCACTCTGAAGTTGATTATGGTGATCACTCTGAAGATGATGACGGTGATCACTCTGAAGATGATGACGGTGATCACTCTGAAGATGATGATGATCACTCTGAAGATGATGATGATCACTCTGAAGATGATGATGATTGTGATCACTCTGAAGATGATGACGGTGATCACTCTGAAGCTGATGATTGTGATCAATCTGAAGATGATGATGATGATCACTCTGAAGATGATGACGATGATCACTCTGAAGATGATGATGATGATCACTCTGAAGATGATGACGATGATCACTCTGAAGTTGATGACGGTGATCACTCTGAAGATGATGACGGTGATCACTCTGAAGATGATGACGGTGATCACTCTGAAGTTGATGACGATGATCACTCTGAAGATGATGATGGTGATCACTCTGAAGATGATGATGATTGTGATCACTCTGAAGGAATTGGAATGTCTTTTGAAATTTTGTTCCAGTGATGAGTGTGTTAGTCAGAGACTCATTACCTGTTCTGTGTTCGATACATACAAAGATATAAATTAGGAGCAAATATCAGACACTTGAACCTGCTCTGTCATAGAATCATAGAATTTGACAGTGCAGAAGGACGCCATTTGACCCATCGAGTCTGCACCGATCACAATCCCACCCAGGCCCTATCCCCATTACCCCATGCATTTACCCAAGCTAGTCCCCCTGACACTAAGGGACAGTTTGGCATGGCCCATCCACCTAACTTGCACATCTGACATTCAGTAAGATTATGGTTGATCTGATTGTAAACTCAACTCGGCATTCCCACTTACGCTGTTAACCTTTCACCCCTTGTTAATAAAAAATGTATCGAGCTCTGCCTTCTAAGTATTCAAACACTCTGCTTCCAATGTCTTTTGAGGAAGAGAGTTCCAGTAACTCACGAACCTCTGAGAGAAAAGAATTCTCATCTCTGTCTTAAATGAACAACCCTTATTTTAAGCAGTGACCCCTAGCTCTAGATTCTCCCATTTGAGGAAACATACACTCCACATCTGCCTTGCCAAGACCACTCAGGATCTTACATGTTTCAATCAAGTCCCTTCTTACCCTCCTAAACTCCAGGGGACAAAACCCTCACCTGTTGAACCTTATCTAATAATTCCATTACATACTGGTTACACTCGACAGTATGTGGATCAGATTCAAGATGTTACGCAGATTCACCTCATGGTGAAGAGGGTTTAAGGAGCATGAAAGTTCTCCAGGTTTTCAGTTGATTTGATTTGATTTGATTTATTATTGTGACAAGTATTAGTATGAGTGAAAAGCATTGTTTCCTGTGCACTATACAAAGTATACTGTCCAGAAGGAAAGGAGATTTGATTTGATTTGATTTATTATTGTCACATGTATTAGCATACAGTGAAAAGTATTGTTTCTTGTGCACTATACAGACAGAGCATACCGTTCATAGATAAGGAAATGAGACAGTGCAGAATGTAGTGTTACAGTCATAGCTAGGGTGCAGAGAACGATCAGCTTAATGCAAGGTAGGTCCATTCAAAAGTCTGATGGCAACAGGGAAGAAACTGTTCTTGAGTCAGTTGGTACGTGACCTCAGACCTTTGTATCTTCTTCCCAACGGAAGAAGGTAGAAGAGAGAATGTCCTGGGTGTGTGGGGTCCTTTATTATGCTGATTGCTTTGCCGAAGCAGCGGAAGTGTAGACAGAGTCAATGAATGGAAGGCTGGTGTCCATGATGGATTGGGCTACATTCACAACCTTTTGTAATTTCTTGCAGTCTTGGGCAGAGCAGGAGCCATACCAAGCTGTGATACAACCAGAAAGAATGCTTTCTATGGTGCACCTGTAAAAGTTGGTGAGAGTCATAGCTGACATGCCAAAATTCCTTAGTCTTCTGAGTAAGTAGAGGCGTTGGTGGGCTTTCTTAACTATAGTGTCGGCATAGGGGGACCAGAATAGGTTGTTGGTGATCTGGACACCTAAAAACTTGAAGCTCTCGATCCTTTCTACCTCATTCCCATTGATGTAGACAGGGGCATGTTCTCCTTTATGCTTCCTGAAGTTGATGACAATCTCCTTCGTTTGTTGACATTGAGGGAGAGATTATTGTCGCCGCACCTGTTCACCAGATTCTCTATCTCTTTCCTGTACTCTGTCTCATCATTGTTTGAGATCCGACCCACTACGGTGCTGTCATCAGCAAACTTGAGAAGGAGTTGGAGGGGAATTTGGTCGCACACTCATAGGTGTATAAGGAGTATAGTAGGGGGCTGAGATCACAGCCTTGTGGGGCACCGGTGTTGAGGATGATCGTGCAGGAGGTGTTGTTGCCTATCCATACTGATTGTGGTCTGTGGGTTAGGAAGTTCAGGATCCAGTCACAGAGGGAGGTGCGAGGCCCAGGTCACGGTTTTTGGAGATGGGTTTTGTCGGTATAATGGTGTTGAAGGCTGAGCTGTAGTCAATAAATAGGAGTCTGCCATAAGTGTCTTCATTATGTTGGTGATACAGCGTTGAGTGCAGGGCCAGGGAGATGGCGTCTGCTGTGGACCTCTCGCGGCGGTAGGCAAACTGTAGTGGATCCAGGCATCCGGGAAGCTGGAATTGATTTGTGCCATGAGGGTGCAGAATGTAGTGTTACAATTATAGCTACGACTCTTGCCAACATTTACAGATGCAACATAGAAAGCATCTTTTCTGGTTATAGCACAACTTTGTACAGCTCCTGCTCTGAGCAAGACTGCAAGAAACTACAAAAGGTCGTGAATGTAGCCCAATCCATCACACAAGCCAGCCTCCCATCCATTGACTCTGTCAATACTTCCCACTGCCTCGACAAAGTAGCCAGCATAATTAAGAACCCCACGCACCTCGGACATACTCTCTTACACCTTGTTCCATCGGGAAAATGATACAAAAGTCTGAGGTCACGTACGAACTGACTCAAGAACAGCTTCTTCCCTGCTGCCATCAGACTTTTGAATGGACCTAGTTGATTTTTCTCTACACCCTAGCTATGACTATGATACTACATTCTGCACTCTCTCATTTCCCTCTTTATGAACGGTACACTTTGTCTGAATGGCGCACAAGAAACAATACTTTTCACTGTATACTAATACATGTGACAATAATAAATCAAAATCAAATCAAATCAAATGTTCTCTCAGGAATCCTGTCACGGCAGATGGTGGAATTTGAATTCAATAAAAATATCTGGAATTAAGAATCTACTGATAACCATGAAACCATTGCCAATTATCGCAAAAATACATCTGGTTCACTAATATTCTTTAGGGAAGGAAATCTGCCGTCCTTACCTGGTCTGGCCTCCAGAGCCACAGAGGGTCCTCTAAAATGGCCTAGCAAGCCACTCAGTTCAAGGACAACTAGGGTTGGACAATAAATGCTGGTGAGTTAGCAACACCCATATCCCACGAATAAATAAAATAAAACTTGATCATCCCATTTACTGACATGAAAACAATAATCTCTCGGGGAGACCATTGAGATACATCACCTTGCAATAATCGCTCGGGGAGACCATTCAGATACATCACCTTGCAATAATCGCTCGGGGAGACCATTCAGATACATCACCTTGCAATAATCGCTCGGGGAGACCATTGAGATACATCACCTTGCAATAATCGCTCGGGGAGACCATTCAGATACACCACCTTGCAATAATCGCTCGGGGAGACCATTCAGATACATCACCTTGCAATAATCGCTCGGGGAGACCATTCAGATACATCACCTCGCAAAGGGGTCTATTTAGTTTTTCCAACCGTTAACATTTGAGCTCTAAAAGTTCAAAGCTGTTGATATACACTCAGTGCATTCTTTCGCTCAGGAACTGTTAAAATGTTCTCTTTGAGAGAAAAAAAGACATCCGTTCACACCACCTGCTGAGATTCCATTAACTTCACATTGACATTTAGGATTTTTTTGGCTTTTAATAAAATCCAAAATGCAACTATGAAGCAGATCCCACGTACTTTGATGCTATGTCGCTGACTTAATTGTTGGATATCAATGACTCCGTCACAATTGTGGCAGAAAATATCCATTAACAACGGTGGTACCCAGAGAGCAGAGGGAGGGTGAATAAGCCCAATCTTCAGGACAGAAGGTCACTGCGCCGGCGCAGTGCTGCTCTGATTGGCGCATGCGCAGTGCGGGGTGTTGGCAGTGGTCAGATGGGGTGGTGTCGGAGTCGCAGGGAGAACAGAAACTGATTGGAGACGGCGGGTGAGTCAGGTCAAATGGGGCTGGTGGGTGAGAGGGGGGGCTTCATAAATACCTCGTGTAGGAAGGGGAAGTTCATAAAAAACGGGTTTAGGCTTGAAACCACAAATAATAATCTCGAGGCCCTGCGTTGGGACCGATTTTTCAGCCGCCATCTTTAGTGAACAATGGGGTGCGCGGCCGCCACCTTGATGAGGGGCAATGAGCGGCATGTGCGGCCTCCATCTTTATAGGGGGCATTGGGCAGCAGTGTACATGTATTGATGGGCCTTATGGTTTTTTCCTGCTCCTATTTCTCATGTTCTTATAGAGGCCAAAGTCTTGTGTAGACCGAGACCAGGCGGCAGGTTCCCTTCCCTGAAGGACATCAGTTGGGTTTTTTGCAATAAGCCAGCAGTTTACATGGTCTCTTTTTCCTAGTATCATAGAAATCATATCAACCCCACAAATTACCAGGTTCATTCAGCTCTATTTCACAACCTGCCTTTGTGTTCTTGTGAGTTCTGTCTCACTCCCTTTTTTCTGTTTTAAATCAATTTTATGGCTTTGCAGTTGGGAAACAAACATCACATCAAGATCAGACAGAATCTTCCAATTTATTGCAACCTGAATTTAGGTGAATTTTGAACATGGAAAGAAAAAGCACCGTTCACACTGGAGAGAAACCATGCAAATGTGGGGACTGTGAGGAAGAATTCAGATCCCCATCTGAGCTGGCAACTCATCAGCGCGGTCAGGCTGAGGAAAGGCTGGTTACCTGCCCTGAGTGTGGGAAGGGATTCACTCGATTGTCAGGGCTGCTGACACACCAGCGAATTCACACTGGGGAGCGGCCGTTCACTTGCTCCCAGTGTGGGAAGGGATTCACTCGATCGTCAGGGCTGCTGCAACACCAGCAAATTCACACGGATGAGAGACCATTTAAATGCTCAGACTGTGGGAAGGACTACAAAGTTTCTGCAAAACTGGTGCGCCATCAACGAGTTCACACTGACGAGAGACCATTCAGATGCTCCCACTGTGGGATCGGGTTCAGGGGATCAGAACAACTCGCTGAACACCAGCGAATTCACACCGGGGAGCGACCATTTACCTGCTTTGTTTGTGGGAAGGGATTCACTCAGTCATCCACCCTGCGGACACATGAGCGAGTTCACACCAGGGAGAGGCCGTTCACCTGCACCAAGTGTGGGAAGGGATTCACTGATTTATCCACCCTTCTCAAACACCAGCGAGTTCACACTTTTGAGAGACCTTTCAAATGCCCAGACTGCGACAAGTGCTATAAAAGTTCTGCAGAACTGATGCGCCATCAACGAGTTCACACTGATGAGAGACCGTTCAGGTGCTCTTACTGCGGGACTGGGTTCAGGGGATCAGAACAACTCGCTGCACACCAACGAATTCACACTGGGGAGAAACCATTCACCTGCCCTGTGTGTGGGAAAGGATTCACTCAGTTAGCTACACTGCTAATACACCAGCGAGTTCACACCGGGGAGAGACCGTACACTTGCACCGAATGTGGGAAGGGATTTGCTCAGTCCTCCACACTACTGACACACCAGCGAATTCATACTGGGGAGAGGCCGTTCACCTGCAGCAAGTGTGGGAAAGGATTCATTACCTCATCCAACCTGCGGACACACCAGCGAAATCACAAGTAAATACTGTGTCTTGGATTTTTCTGTAAATCCTATGCACAATTGATCCATGTCCATTGGCATCTGATTTTAGAGTCCTGCAGCACAGAAACAGGCCTTTCAGCTCACCATGTCTATACCGACCATCAAGTACCAATCTATACTAATCCCATTTACCAGCATTTGGTCCATAGGCTACTATGCCTTGGTGATTTGTGTGCTCATAAAGATGCTTTTTAGGTTTTCTGAGAGTACCTGCTTCCACCACACTCTGGGTGAAAAAATGTTTCCTCAGATCCCCTCTAAACCACTTACTCCTCAAGTTAAATCTATGCTCTCTATTAGAGAGTCATAGAGGTTTACATCATGGAAACAGGCCCTTCGGCCCAATTTGTCCATTCCCCCTGTTTTTACCATTAAGCTAATCCCAATTGCCTCCATATCTCTCTATATCATTCTTACCAATGTAACTGTCTAAATGCTTTTTAAAGGACAAAATTGTACCTCCTCTACGAATACCTCTGGCAGCTCATTCCAGACACTCACCACCATCAGTGAAAAAATTGCCCCTCTGGACCCTTTTGTATCTCTCCCTTCTCACCTTAAACCTATGCCCTCTAGTTTTAGACTCCCCTACCTTTGGGAAACAGTATTGATCATCTAGCTGATCTATGCCCCTCATTATTTTATCGATCTCTATAAGATCACCAGTAAGCCTCCAACACTCCAGCGAAGAAAGTCCCAGTCTATGCAGCCTCTACTTATAACTCAAACCATCAAGTTCCGGTAGCAACCTAGTAAACCTTTTCTGCATTCTTTATAGTTTAATAATATCCTTTCTATAATAGGGTGACCAGAACTGTACACAGTATTCCAAGTGTGGCCTTACCAATGTCTTGTACAACTTCAACAAGAAGTCCCGACTCCTGAATTCAATGTTCTGACTGATGAAACCAAGCATGCCGAATGCCGCCTTCACCTCCCCATCCACCTGTGACTCCACTTTCAAGGAGCTATTAACCTATCTTCCTAGATCTCTTTGTTCTATAACTCTCTTAGACACCTCTGCAATGGAGAAATGATTCTTACAATCTATCCACCTCTCATAATATTGGGCGGCACGGTGGCACAGTGGTTAGCATTGCTGCTTCATAGTGCCAGAGATCCGGGTTCGATTCCCGGCTTGGGTCACTCTCTGTGTGGATTTTGCACGTTCTCTGCATGGGTTTCCTCCGGGTGCTCCGTTTTCCTCCCACATTCTGAAACTCGTGCTGGTTAGGTGCATTGACCTGAACACGCACTACAATGTGGCTACTGGGGAAATTTCACAGTAACTTCATTTCAGTGTTAATATCAGCCTATTTGTGACTAATAAGTAAATGAACTAATAAATAAATGAATAAACTCTTGTCAAATACACCCGCAACCTTCTCTGTTCCAAGAAAAACAAACCCAGCCTATCCAGTCTCTCCTCAGAACTGTTTGACTGTCATTTTGTCATCTGAATTCATAAGTTGTTTAGCAGTTTGTGCTAAATTGGCAGAAATCATTTAAAAAATTAAACCCATTCCAGCATTATTGGAAACCCAGTAGATTAGTTAAATATGCATCCTTACTTGTGGAATAATTTAAAAATAAATAATTCATTAACAGATGTATTGGTAAGGCTGGTAATATCATAGAGACATAGAGGCTTACAGCATGGAAACAGGCCCTATGGCCCAACTTGTCCATGCCGCCTTTTTTTTTTAAAACCCCAAAGCTAATCCCAGTTTCCCGCATTTGGCCCATATCCCTCTATACCCATCGTACCCATGTAACTATCTAAATGTTTTTTTAAAGATAAAATTGTACCCGTCTCTACTACTATCTCTGGCAGCTTGTTCCAGACACTCACCACCCTCTGTGTGAAAAAATTGTCCCTCTGGACACTTTTGTATCTCTCCCCTCTCACCATAAACCTATGCCCTCTAGTTTTAGACTCCCCTACCTTTGGGAAAAGATATTGACTATCTACCTTGTCTATGCCCCTCATTATTTTATAGACCTCTATAAGGTCACCCCTCAGCCTCCTATGCTCCAGAGAGAAAAGTCCCAGTCTATTCAGCCTCTCCTTATAACTCAATCCATCAAGTCCCAGTAGCATCCTAGTAAATCTTTTCTGCACTCTTTCAAGTTTAATAATATCCTTTCTATAATAGGGTGACCAGAATTGCACACAGTATTCCAAGTGTGACCTTACCAATGTCTTGTACAACTTCAACAAGATTAGAAGATTAGAAACCCTACAGTGCAGAAGGAGGCCATTCGGCCCATCGAGTCTGCACCGACCACAATCCCACCCAGGCCCTCCCCCCACATATTTTACCCGCTAATCCCTCTAACCTATGCATCCCAGGACTCTAAGGGACAATTTTTAACCTGGCCAATCAACCTAACCCGCACATCTTTGGACTGTGGGAGGAAACCAGAGCACCCGGAGGAAACCCACGCAGACACGAGGAGAATGTGCAAACTCCACACAGACAGTGACCCGAGCCGGGAATCGAACCCGGGACCCTGGAGCTGTGAAGCAGCAGTGCTAACCACTGTGCTACCGTGCCGCCCCCACTGTGCTACCGTGCCGCCCCCACTGTGCTACCGTGCCGCCCAACTCCTGTATTCAATGTTCCGTGATGTCCCAACTCCTGTATTCAATGTTCTGACCAATGAAACCAAGCATGCCAAATGCCTTCTTCACCACTCTGTCCACCTGTGACTCCACTTTCAAGGAGCTATGAACATGTACCCCTAGATCTCTTTGTTCTGTAATTCTCCCCAACACCCTACCATTAACTGAGTAAGCCTTGCCCTGGTTCAATCTACCAAAATGCATCACCTCGCATTTGTCTAAATTAAACTCCATCTGCCATTCGTCAGCCCACTGGCCCAATTGATCAAGATCCCATTACAATTGGAGATAACTTTCTTCACTGTCCACTATGCCACCAATCTTGGTGTCATCTGCAAACTTACTAACCATGTCCCCTATATTCTCATCCAAATCATTAATATAAATGACAAATAACAGTGGGCCCAGCACTGATCCCTGAGGCACACCACTGGTCACAGGCCTCCAGTTTGAAAAACAACTCTCTACAACCATAGAAGCCAATTTTGTATCCATTTAGATACCTCACCCTGGATCCCATGAGATTTAACTTTATGCAACAACCTACCATGCGGTACCTTGTCAAAGGCCTTGCTAAAGTCCATGTAGACAACATCAACTGCACTGCCTTCATTAACGATAGAGGGTTGGCAGCAGGAGAAATACTTAATACAATTAATGTTACCAGAGAGGCAGTGCTGGGTAGACTAATGGGACTGAAGGTGGATAAGTCCCCGGGTCCGGATGGAATGCATCCCAGGGTATTGAAAGAAATGTCAGAGGTAATAGTGGATGCGTTAGTGATTATTTATCAAAACTCGTTGCATTCTGGGGTAGTGCCGGTTGATTGGAAAACGGCTAATGTTACGCCGCTGTTTAAAAAAGGAAGGAGACAAAAGGCGGGTAACAATAGGCTGGTCAGCTTAACGTCTGTAGTAGGGAAAATGCTGGAATCCATTATTAAAGAGGAGATAGCAGGGCATCTGGATAGAAATGGTTCGATCAATCAGACGCAGCATGGATTCATGAGGGGAAAGTCGTGCTTGACGAACATGTTGGATTTTTATGAAGATGTGACGAGGGCGGTTGATGGAGGAGAACCGGTGGATGCGGTGTTTTTGGATTTCCAAAAGGCGTTTGATAAGGTAAACCATAAAAGGCTACTGAAGAAGATTAGGGCACACGGAGTTGGGGGTAGTGTGTTAAAGTGGATTGGGGACTGGCTATCCGACAGGAAGCAAAGAGTCGGAATAAATGGGTGTTTTTCCGGTTGGAGGAAGGTAACTAGTGGCGTGCCGCAGGGATCGGTACTCGGGCCGCAACTATTTACCATTTATATAGATGATCTGGAGGAGGGGACGGAGTGTAGGATAACGAAGTTTGCAGACGACACAAAGATAAGTGGAAAAGTGAATCGTGTGGAGGACGGAGAAGATCTGCAGAGAGATTTGGACAGGCTGAGTGAGTGGGCGAGGATATGGCAAATGGAGTATAACGTTGAGAAATGCGAGGTTATACACTTTGGAGGAAATAATAACAAATGGGATTACTATCTCAATGGAAACAAATTAAAACATGCTACCGTGCAAAGGGACCTGGGGGTCCTTGTGCATGAGACGCAAAAGCCCAGTCTGCAGGTACAACAGGTGATCAAGAAGGCAAATGGGATGTTGGCCTATATTGCGAAGGGGATAGAATATAAAAGCAGGGATGTCTTGATGCACCTGTACAGGGCATTGGTGAGGCCGCAGCTGGAATACTGTGTGCAGTATTGGTCCCCTTATATGAGGAAGGATATATTGGCATTGGAGGGAGTGCAGAGAAGGTTCACCAGGTTGATACCGGAGATGAGGGGTTTGGATTATGAGGAGAGGCTGAGGAGATTGGGTTTGTACTCGTTGGAGTTTAGAAGGATGAGGGGGGATCTTATGGAGACTTATAAGATAATGCGGGGGCTGGATAGGGTGGAGGCGGAGAGATTCTTTCCACTTAGTAAGGAAGTTAAAACTAGAGGACACAGCCTCAAAATAAAGGGGGGTCGGTTTAAGACAGAGTTGAGGAGGAACTTCTTCTCCCAGAGGGTGGTGAATCTCTGGAATTCTCTGCCCACTGAGGTGGTGGAGGCTACCTCGCTGAATATGTTTAAAGCGCGGATGGATGGATTCCTGATCGGTAAGGGAATTAAGGGTTATGGGGATCAGGCGGGTAAGTGGTACTGATCCACGTCAGATCAGCCATGATCTTATTGAATGGCGGGGCAGGCTCGAGGGGCTAGATGGCCTACTCCTGCTCCTATTTCTTATGTTCTTATGTTCTTATCTACCTTCTTTGTTACCCCTTCAAAAAACTCAATTGAATTTGTGAGACATGATTTTCCACTCACAAAGCCATGTTGACTGTCCCTAATCAGTCCTTGCGTCTCTAAATGCCTGTAGATCCTGTCTCTCAAAATACCTTCCAACAATTTACCCACCACAGATGTGAGGCTCACTGGCCTGCAGTTCCCAGGCTTTTCCCTGCAGCCCTTTTTAAACAAAGGCACCTTACCCATGACTATCGATGATTCAAGTATCTTGGCTAAGGGACCCGCAATTTCCTCCCTAGCCTCCCACAATGTCCTGGGATACACTTCAACAGGTCCCGGGGATTTATCTACCTTGATGCACATTAAGACTTCCAGCACCTCCTTCTCTGTGATATGTACACTCCTCAAGACATCACTATTTATTTCCCCAAGTTCCCTAACATCCATGCTTTTCTCAACAGTAAATACTGATGAGAAATATTCATTTAGGATCTCGCCCTTCTCTTGTGGATCCGCACATAGATGACCTTGTTGATCCTTAAGAGGCCCTACTCTCTCCCTTGTTACCCTAACTGCAACACAAGTTTATAACTTTTATAAACTTAATACTTGGCTTTAATACAATTATTGGAAATCATGAAAATAGTAAAAGGCTGCCTTTTCAGAAAGGCTGGAAGGATAACATGAACTTTGCAAGATTTTAAGACAGAAATGAGGAAAATTATTTTTCTCTGAGAGGGTTGTGCATTTTTGGAACTCTGCTTCAAAGGGCAGTGGAAGCGGGGTCACTGAATATTTTTAAGGGAATAAGGAAATAGATTTGCAATAGGCACAAGAATCAAAGGTTAAGAGGGGAATGTGGAATTTAAAACACAAACGGAGCAATCATGATCTTATTGCGTGGCGGAGCCAAAGGCCTATTTCTGTTCTTATTTCTAATGTTCTTATGCAAAGGATATGGGAAGAGATTCAATCAGTGATCCAGCCTGCTGTTTCACAGCCATTCACTTACTGTGTGAATGAGAAAGCATTCATGAATCAACTGAACTGATGAATCACCAGGATGTTCACACTGGGGAAAGGCTGTGCATCCATTATCATCAGGAGATTGAATTTGCTCATTCGTCCAGTCTTCTAGAGGCAGTTCTCACACTGGGCTGAGACTGTTCACCTGCTCTATGTGTGGAAAGGAACTTACTCATTTAAACTTCTAACACATCAACAAGCTGTGTGTGTGTGCTGTGTGAATAGAGGGCTTTTCAAAAATCCTGGGGTTAATTTTAAATTGTTGTACTGTGTTGTTCCGAAAAGCTAAACACACTCCCAGTTTTTACTGAATTATTTGCATCCCTTTAAACGAGCTCAGAAACTAGGAAACAATGAGACTTTGGTTTAATGTTTTTATATCTATTGCATAGCTCATTACAGACCAAGACCATGAGATGACTGGATACTCACAGGAGGATTCATCAGACAGAGTTTTGAACAAATTATTCTAATCAGATTAGTCTGGTCGAAAGTAGACCTGGTTAAGAACCCTGAGTTTTTGTGTATTTAACCCTTTTGGTTTTAATAAGGTCTTGATAACTCGATGGTAACATGTCAACATTTCCTGTTTTTATAAACTGAAACACCAAAACCATTAATTCATCTTGTAAAAGTAAATAGTGAGTCTGTGTGATATCAATTCCTTTTCTCATGGTGTCTACATGAATGGTTCATGTCTTTCTGAAAGAATTAGTGATGCCTTTGTCTTTGGTTCTTTAGCCAGTGGTTTGGAGTTGTGAACAAGCATTGTCTATTCTTTCAGATCATTCATCTATTCATGTTTGTTTACAGGTTCTAATCTTACCTTCAATATTATCTCCTAGAACCTGATTCATTTGCAAATCCTTAATTTATTGTAAGTGTGTTTACTATTGAGAAAAGTTGAATAAAGTTATTAGAATTATTTAGGTCTTCCCTGTCTGGCCTCCCTCTGTCTACATACCCCATCTCAAGGCTCAAGAATATTTTATTTGATTTATTATTGTCACATGTATTAGTATACAGCGAAAAGGTATCGTTTCTTGCGCGCTATACAGACAAAGCATGCTATACATAGAGAAGGAAAGGAGAGAGTGCAGAATGTAGTGTTACAGTCATAGCTTGGGTGTAGAGAAAGATCAACTTACTACAAGGTAGATCCATTCAAAAGTCTGATGGCAGCAGGGAAGAAGCTGTTCTTGAGTAGGTTGGTACAAGTATCTTTCTGTATCTTTTTCCTGATGGAAGAAGGTAAAAGAGGGTATGTCCGGGGTGTGTGGGGTCCTTGATTATGCTGACTGCTTTTCTGAGGCAGTGGGAAGTATAGACAGAGTCAATGGCTGGTTTGCGTGATGGACTGGGTTCACAACCCTTTGTAGTTTATTGCGGTCTTGGACAGAGCAGGAGCCATGCCAAGCTGTATTTTTCCTTTTGTAGTTTCAAAACGTTTCTCTGTCTGAATGCAAACATAGAATTGAATTTATAGAGTGAAAAGTATTGTTTCTTGCGAGCTATACAGACAATACATACTACTCATGTTGTACATAGGGGAGAAGGAAGGATCGGGTGCGGAATAAAGTGTAATTTCCTGAAATAATCCCTGCTGTGTGAGCTGAATGAACCCATGTCAGTGACAAATGTTGATAGAAACCATAGAAACCCTACAGTGCAGAAGGAGGCCATTCGGCCCATCGAGTCTGCACCGACCACAATCCCACCCAGGCCCTACACCCGCATATTTACCCGCTAATCCCTCTAACCTACACATCCCAGGACTCTAAGGGGCAATTTTTAACCTGGCCAATCAACCTAACCTGCACATCTTTGGACTGTGGGAGGAGACCGGAGCACCCGGAGCAAACCCACGCAGACACGAGGAGAATGTGCAAACTCCACACAGACAGTGACCCGAGCCGGGAATCGAACCCGGGAGCTGTGAAGCAGCAGTGCTAACCACTGTGCTAACGTGCCGCCCCACTGTGCTACCGTGCCGCCCCACTGTGCTACCGTGCCGCCCCATGTGTTTGCTCCGCACCCACAGGGCTCCATCTGTTTGCTCCGCACCCACAGGGCTCCATCTGTTTGCTCCGCACCCACAGGGCTCCATCTGTTTGCTCCGCACCCACAGGGCTCCATCTGTTTGCTCCGCACCCACAGGGCTCCATCTGTTTGCTCCGCACCCACAGGGCTCCATCTGTTTGCTCCGCACCCACAGGGCTCCATCTGTTTGCTCCGCACCCACAGGGCTCCATCTGTTTGCTCCGCACCCACAGGGCTCCATCTGTTTGCTCCGCACCCACAGGGCTCCATCTGTTTGCTCCGCACCCACAGGGCTCCATCTGTTTGCTCCGCACCCACAGGGCTCCATCTGTTTGCCCCGCACCCACAGGGCTCCATCTGTTTGCTCCGCACCCACAGGGCTCCATCTGTTTGCTCCGCACCCACAGGGCTCCATCTGTTTGCCCCGCACCCACAGGGCTCCATCTGTTTGCCCCGCACCCACAGGGCTCCATCTGTTTGCTCCGCACCCACAGGGCTCCATCTGTCTGAAGCCACAAACAGAAAGGTCCAGTTTCCTCCTGGAGTTTGACACAAAGCAGCTTTCACAATGATGCAGAGTTTCAGCCAATGAGGGAGACCCGGGCTCAGCCCCGCCCCTCATTCACTCTGATTGGTTGGAGGACCAGCCGCTCCCGCTCGGTCCTCCTGAACCGCCCCCTCTTCCTATTGGCCCGGAGCTGCCGTCAATCAGTCCCCGGGCATTGTGACGTGGAGCATGCGCAGTGTCATTGCTGTCCTTGGCGCTTGTTTGTCCCGGAGAAGCGGAGTCAGCGTTAGGCGGTGGCTGGGAGGATTTGGAAACACTTTGTGGATCCGCAAACCCTTCAGAATCATTGTCAGCTCCCTGGTTTGCAGCTGCGGGGCTTCTCCCTCCCTCCCGGGAACAGGCCCAGGTTAACGGCCCCATCCTGGCTCAGCCACTGGAGGATGGTTCACATCAGAGGATGGGGGAGGGGGACAATAAATAAGAGGTTACACTTTGGCCTCAAATCAATGAGGACTCTGATCTCTGGGAAGGAAGGAAACCCGGGGAGGATTCACAAACACCCGCTGGAGACCCCAACACCCCCTAATAAGACCCATTGGTTTTATTGTCAGTCTACAGACAGGAGCTGGAGAACTGAACCCATGATGTGGAGATGCCGGCGTTGGACTGGGGTAAACACAGTAAGAAGTTTAACAACACCAGGTTAAAGTCCAACAGGTTTATTTGGTGTGGCTTTTGCTACCAAATAAACCTGTTAGACTTTAACCTGAAACTGAGCCCAGACAGAGGAGAGGGAGGGAGAAAACTGGGAGTGGAGGAAAGAAATGGTGGAGGTGGTGAGATGGGTTTGGATTTCAGCCCAGGGAGGAGGGAGAATGTGTGGGACGAGGACTTACAGATTTGGGGGCACAAAAGAGGAAAAAAATTTCCAGAAAACTATAATTCTCTGTTCAGAACTTCTATCCTGGATTGACAGTGATGACTTTTGACAGTATATTGAAAAGGAGGATTTACAGACTGGAACCAAACCAAACATCATCCCAAGACTTGACAGAGTCATTCAATTCATCAGGATCTGAATATCATTGGCCTTGGTTTTATTGTCTGTCTGCAGGAGCTGGAAAACTGAATCCAGACAGAGGAGAGGGAGAGAGAAAACTGGGAGTAGAGGAAAGAAATGGTGGAGATGATGAGATGGGTTTGGCTTTCAGCCCAGGGAGGAGGGAGAGTGTGTGGGACGGGGATTTACAGGTCTTTTTACAGTTTTTTCATACTTGTTTTCTGTTCCATTTTACAGAAATTTGATGGAGAGATTTGCAGTCAGAAATTTTGAACCTAATTTCATGATACGACAGATTGCTCGATTTATCCTCACCTGACTGTCATCGGAATTTGAACATGGAGCCAAATAGCACCACTCACACGAGCGAGAAACCGTACACGTGTTCTGCGTGTGGACGAGGCTTCAGCCATTCATCCGGCCTGTCCAGACACAAACGCAGCCACACCATGGGGAAACCGTGGAAATGTGGGGACTGTGAGAAGGAATTTAATTACCCATCGGAGCTGGAAACTCATCGACGCAGTCACACTGGCGAGAGGCCATTCTCGTGCTCTGTGTGTGGGAGGGGATTCACTGCGTTATTCATCCTCCAGTCACACCAGCGAATTCACACACACGAGAAGCCATTCAGCTGCACAGTCTGTGGAAAGAGGTTCAGGCAATCGTTTGCCCTCACTGTCCACCAGCGAGGTCACACGGGGGAGAGACCTTTCACCTGCTCCCTGTGTGGGAATGGATTCACTCAGTCATCTCAACTGCTGACACACCAGCGGGTTCACACTGGTGAAAGGCCATTCATCTGTTCTGTGTGTGGGAAGGGATTTACTCAGTCAGCTGCCCTGCTGACACACCGGCGGGTTCACACTGGGGAAAGGCCATTCAGTTGCTCTGAGTGTGGGAAGAGATTCATTCAGTTATCCAACCTGCTGACACATGGACGAGTTCACAAGTGACTGCAGAAGTAATGCTGCCGTTAATCACCCTGGACCATGCTCATTCTGATCATTTCAGTTTATTTATTTATACATAATATATATATATCTCATATATATGAGACAGATGTATATTATATATATACATAGGGATATATATGGTGATGTTGTAGTAATGCCACTGGAATAGTAATCCAGCGGCACAGACTAATCCTCTGTGGACTTGTGTTCAAATCCCACCACAACAACTGACAGAATTTCAATTCAGTTACTAAATCTGAATTACAAAACTCGTCCCAGTGAAGACCTATCAATGTTATTGTCAGTCTCCAGACAGGAGCTGCAGAACTGAACCCAGATAGAGGAGAGGGAGGGAGAAAACTGGGAGTGGAGGAAAGAAATGGTGCGATGGGTTTGGATTTCAGCCCAGGGAGGAGGGAGAGTGTGTGGGACAGGGATTTACAGATTTGGGGAAACAAGAGTGGAAAACATGTTCCTGAGAAACTGGAATTGTCTGATCTCTATTTATCTCTAATGAATTATTTTAATATCTCAAACAAAAATTAGTTCCTTTTGAAGGGCTCTCCCTCTCCCGGTCTCCTCCATCCTCGCCTCCAACAACAAGTGTGAGGAGCTCATTGAAATTCTTTATCACTAAGATTGAGACAATTCGATCAGCTGCCTCTGCTGCTTCCCTCCCTTCCTCTAGCCATCGGGTAAGACTGTCTCTAAAGTTCCCCCTTGTCTGAAACCTGAACCCACATCTTTCTCTATTTCTCTCCTATCTTCCTCATACCTTCTCAGGTCTCATGAGGCCCAGCATCTGCTCCATCAACCGTACTCCCACTAAACGCTGACAAACGTACACGGATACAAACAGGGGAATTAGGAGCAGGCCATTCGGCCCATTGAATCTACTCCACAATTCAATAAGATCATTACTGATCTGATTGTGGCTTCAACTCCACTTTCCTCTCCAACCCCTGTAATCTTTGACTCCCTTGTCAATCAAGAATCTATTTAACGCAGCCTTTAAAAATATTCAATATCTCGGCTTTCACTGCTCTCCAGGGAAGAGAATTCCACAGACTAATGACCCTCTGAGAGGAAACATTTCTCCTCATCTCTGCCTTAAATGGTAGAGCCTGTATTTTTAACCTGACTCCCCAAGTTCTAGTCTCTCTCACAAGGAAAAACATCCGTTCAGCATCCACCCTGTCAAGTCCCCTCAGGATCTCATTAAGATTTCCTCATTCTTCTAAACTCTGAAGGATACAAGCGCAAACTGTCCAATATTTCCCCCAGAGACAACCCCCTCATCCCAGAAATCAATCGAGTGAACCTTTGAACTGCTTCTGAAGTAATTATGAGTAAGTAAGGAGACCAACACTGTATAGTGTTTCAGATTTGGCTTCAACAAAACTCTGTGCAAATGTAGCAAATCATCCCTGCTTTTACATCCTGTTTGCCTTGAAATGGAGAACACTCGCTGATCATGTCAACTCACTTTTTGTGATTCATGTGCCAGGACTCCCAGATCACTCTGGGAGCAGAGTACAACAGAGTTTTGCAATCTCTCTCCATTGAAATAATCCATTGCTTTTCTATTCATTCTGCCAAAGAGGATAAGGTCATTTTCCCACATTATTCTCCATCTGTTTTAGATGGCCTCCAGATTCCAGTGAAGATGAATGTGGGAGTCTAATGGGAGTGTTAGGATAGTTAAGTCTGGTAGTTACTAAGGAAAGGGGTGATGGCTTCAGCACCAGATCAGCTGAGAATAGGGCGGAATTGGCTGATGTGACTGTGGTGGAAATATGCTGCCTGGGTGATAATGTGGTTTGAGATGAAATATGATGCTCTGGTTGTGAACATTATGGTTTAGCCTCAGCCAGTTTTCAGGGAGAGAGATGGAGTTTATCGCAGGAACTTATTGGAGTATAACCAAATTGGGACTGAGCCACATTAGACAAGTCAGGACAACGTGTGACTTTGAGGGAACTGGAAGGTGATGGTGTTCACAAACACCTGCTACCCTGGTCCCTGTGATGGAGGTTACATATGAACATACGAGATGGAAGGTTTTGTAGATTCTGCTAAAGTTCTGGGTGCTGATGATATATAAAATGACTCACTTTCATTCCTTGCCTATTCCCCACCTCTTCTCTCACACTCCCTTTATCCTGTTTCCTTCTCCTATGCATTCATACAGAAGAGAGAGCATTCACCTGATCCAAATGTGGAAAAGGGTTCACTCAATTATCCAACCTGCTGAGACACCAGCGTGTTCACGATTAACTACAATGAATTCTGTTCTTAATCACATTAAGGATCAACAAGGTAATCGAGGTGTGGATCCACAAGAGATGGGTGAGATAAAAAAAATATTTCTCATCAGTATTTACTGTTGAGAAAGGCATGGATGTTTGGGATCTTGGAGAAATAAATAGAGATGTCTTGAGCAGTGTACCTATAACAGAGAAGGAGGTGCTGGAAGTCTTAAAGCGCTTGAAGGTAGATAAATCCCCGGGAACTGATGAAATGTATCCCAGGACATTGTGAGAGGCTAGAGAGGAAATTGCGGGTCCTCTAGCCGAGATATTTGAATCATCAGGCACAGCTGAGGTGCCTGACGATTGGAGAATGGCAAATATGCCTTTGTTTAAGACGGGCTGCAGGGAAAAGCCTGGAAACGACAGGCCAGTGAGCCTCACATCTGCAGTGGGTAAGGTGTTAGAAGGTATTCTGAGAGACAGAATCTACAGGCATTTAGAGAGGCAAGGACTGATGCTGGCTTTGTGAGTGGAAAATCATCTCTCAAATTTGATTGAATTTTTTTGAAGGGTAACCAAGAAGGTAGATGAGGGCAGCGCAGTTGATGTTGTCTACAATGACCTTAGCAAGGCCTTTGACAAGGTACCACATGGTAGGTTGTTGCATAAAGTTAAATCTCATGGGATCCAAGGTGAGGTATCTAAATGGATACAAAATTGACTTCTTGACAGAAGCCAGAGGGTGGTTGTAGAGAGTTGTTTTTCAAACTGGAGGCCTGTGACCAGCGGTGTGCCTCAGGGATCGGTATTGGGCCCACTGTTATTTGTATTAATGATTTGGATGAGAAGACAGGAGGCATGGTTAATAAGTTTGCAGATGACACCAAGATTGGTGGCATAGTGGACAGTGAAGAAGGTTATCTAGGATTACAATGGGATCTTGATCAATTGGACCAGTGGGCTGACGAATGGCAGGTGGAGTTTAATTTCGATAAATGCGAGGTGATGCATTTTGGTAGATCAAAACAATGCAGGATTTACTCAGTTAATGATCGGGCATTGGGGAGAGTTATAGAACAAAGAGATCGAGGGGTACAGGTACATAGCTCTTTGAAGGTGGAGTCACAGGTAGACAGAGTGGTGAAGAAGGCATTCGGCATGCTTGGTTTCATTGGTCAGAACATTGAATACAGGAGTTGGGACATCTTGTTGAAGTTGTACAAGACATTGATAATGCCACACTTGGAATACCTGGAATATAGAGGGCATAAGTTTAAGGTGAAAGGGGAGGGATACAAAAGGGTACAGAGGGGCAATCTTTTCACACAGAGGGTGGTGAGAGGGTGCCAGAGGTAATAGTAGAGGCGGGTACAATTTTGTCTTTTTGAAAAGCGTTTAGTTACATGTGTAAGATGAGTACAGAGGGATATGGACCAAATGTGGGCAATTGGGACTAGCTTAGTGGTTTTAAAAAAAGGGGTGACATGGATAAGTTGGGCCAAACTTTACATGCTGTAAACCTCTATGACTTGATGACATCAATGACTGAATGGTGTTCATTAGGTGTGTTTCTGTTGATGTTAATAAACTCCAGCCCAATAATAGAGGCTAATATTTTTGATAAACAAATTAGTCATCTTTATGTTAAACATGCTGCATTGAGTCTTTTTAATATCTTATTGTGGGACTGGCTTCAGACATCAGACGGACCTACTGTGCACCAGCACACTCACATTAAGGAGAGATCAGTCACCTGTACCATGTTTGGGAATGGATTCACTCTGTTGTGACACCAGCGAGTTTACAAGTAACTAAATTGATTGAATTCTGCTGTTAATCACATCCAGGAGCGAACAATGCTCACAGTTGCTGGAGAGCTGAAATAAAACCGGAAAATGCTAAAACAAAAATCAGCAGGTTTGGCAGCAACTGTGGAGAGAGAAACAGATTTAACATTAATTCTAGGTGAACGCTGAAGAAGTGTAATACGGACTTGGAATATTAACAGATTATGCCAGACCCACTTTTTTTTCCCAGCACTTTTCTGGTTTTATGAATGCTTATCATGGTCTGTTTCTGCTGAAGTTAATAAACTCCAGACCACTTATAAATATTTATACATAAATTCTGGGTAAAAGTCAAGTAAATAAGCCTTGTATTAAAACATGTGGCGAGATTAGTTTTTTAATATCCCAAACACAAGTTAGTTCATCTTGAAGCATTCTCACTCTCCACTCTCTCCTCAACTCCTACAATAAGTGCAAGGAGGTTATGGTATTGGAGACAACAAAGTTTGGGGAAAAAAATGTGGAGTTCGTGAGCGTGAATTGCACAGACTCACTCATCAGGGATAAAAGCAAATTACTGCAGATGCTTTCTTGGTAGATCAAAACAATGCAGGATATTGGTCCAAATTTATGTGTTTCTATATAATATAAATACAGATTTTGCAGCATGTCTCACTGCTGAGAAGATGAACCGAATAATTATCTAAAGTTTCCATCATCAACTTGAGTCATCAATGGCGGCGGCTTTACCCAGTCTCCCCCGCGCTGCAGAAAGTCCTCTATCAGTGAGCCTGGGAGCGCAGGGGCACTGTGCGCTCTGAGCATGCTCAGTGTCAGTCATGGTGAGTGAGTGAGGTATTGGCGACGGTTCGGGAGGAGATAGTGAGCACAGGGGTCGGAATGGAAACCGCGGCTGCACTGGAAATGGCACCAACTTCTGGCCCAGGCCACAGGCCCCAGCTTTACCGCGGGGACAGGCCAGAGGGGAGAGCTGGAGCCGCCGGCTAGATATTGGGGAGGATTTGGAAACACTTTGTGGATCCGCAAACCCCTCAGAATCATTGTCAGCTCCCTGGTTTGCAGCTGCGGGGCTTCTCCCTCCCTCCCTCCCGGGAACAGGCCCAGGTTAACGGCCCCATCCTGGCTCAGCCACTGGAGGATGGTTCACATCAGAGGATGGGGGAGGGGGACAATAAATAAGAGGTTACACTTTGGCCTCAAATCAATGAGGACTCTGATCTCTGGAAACTACTCACAAAGGTCTCCTTTTCAAACATCAGCTCAGATTTACCTTGGGCAAGAAGAGAACCAGAAATCAAAACAGGACAAGAGACTGAGTTTAACTTTTTGAGAGAAGGAGAGAAAGAAGGAAGGAAACCCTTGGAGGTTTGGAGAAATCACCTTTAGGATTGATCATTAAATCTCCAGTCAGTGCTCGACACAAGGTTAACGTCTGTTTTTCTGTCTGGTCAGTCAGGGTGAGTCAGATTAATAGAGAATTGGTTTGGTTCAATAGATAATTGGTTTATTAAAAAGTCATTGTGTCCAATACTGAATTGTAATGATGATACAGATAAAACAATAATTCATCACATAGTTATCATAAGTTCATAAGATATAGGAACAGAATTAGGCCATTCGGCCCATCAAGTCTGCTCTACCATTCGATCATGGCTGATATGCTCCTCATCCCCATTTTCCTGCCTTTTCCCCATTGCCAATTAAAAATCTGTCTAACTCCTCCTTAAATTCACTCATTGTCCCAGTATCCACCGCACTTTGGGGTAGCGAATTCCACAGATTCACAACCCTTTGGGAGAAGTAGTTTCTCCTCAACTCTGTTTTAAATTTGCTACCCCTCACTTGATTTGATTTGGTTTGATTTATTATTGTCACATGTATTAACATACAGTGAAAAGTATTGTTTCTTGCACACTATACAGACAAAGCATACCGTTCATAGAGCAGAAAACAAGAGTGCAGAATTTAGTGTTACTGTCATAGCTAGGCTGCAGTGAAAGATCAACTTAATACAAGGTAAGTCCATTCAAACATCTGACAGCAGCAGGGAAGAAGCTGTTCTTCGGTTGGCACACGACCTCAGACTTTTGTATCTTTTTCCTGACGGAAGAAGGTCGAAGAGAGAATGTCCGGGGTGCGTGGGGTCCTGAACTATGCTGGCTGCTTTGCTGAGGCAGTGGGAAGTGTAGACAGAGTCAATGGATGGGAGGCTGGTTCGCGTGATGGATTGGGCTACATTCACAACCTTTTGTAGTTCCTTGCGGTCTTGGGCAGAGCAGGAGACATACCAAGTTGTGAAACAACGAGAAAGAATGTTTCCTAAGACTATGACCTCTTGTCCTAGAATGTCCCACAAGAGGAAGCATCCACTCCACGTCTACTTTATCCCTATTTTTTATCATCTTGTATACCTCAATTTGATCTCCTTTCATTCTAAATTCCAGTATAGGCCTAAACAGTTCAATCACTCTTCATAGGACAAACCACTCTGGAATCAATCCAGTGAATGTTACGGAGAATCAGTAAATTAATCAATCAGAAGCTGTCTAGTTTATTGGTCTAATTTACACTTTCTTTTCACTAGAATGTGCATCAATACCAGGTTGAGCTGTTACATTGAATTGCACCCACAGTGAGTTATTTCAATTCCCATTTGCTGCTGTGATTTTTCCCTTTTCTCATTCAATCTCTTAATTACTATCTGACCTCACTGATCAGCCCTGGAGAAACTGTCCTGTCCAATTCAATATTCTCATTTATAAAACAGATTCAAACCATTTAAATCCAGAGATTAATATATTTTATTTATTTGTTCTTCACTTTAACCCATTATAAAGTGCCAGAAATTACAAATCAATCCCAAATTCGTGATTGGGCTCACTGGTTTTGTCCCTGTTCAGTTTACTTCTCCTCAAAGAACTCTTTGCGATACCCAGGAACTGTTTGTTCCATTCGTTTTTGTTAGTACTTGAGTGCTTTGAAATAGCAGCTCGCATCAATAAATTTTATCAGTTTCAATGTCAGAAACAAATTATACCCAAGTTTTCAGTTGTGTTTTTATATCAGAGACAGAAACAATCACTTCAGAGGTAACTTCCATATCTTCCGTGTTCAAGCACTTGCCTGAATGGTTAAGGCCAAGTTTTTGAAAGCTAAATTCTTTGGTTCAAATTGTCACCATGTTGTGATGTTTGTAGAAAAGTTTTTGAATTTGTACTAACTTCTAGATGACTTGCTGCAATACCAATGGCCCCGGAAACTATAATCAGTTGTTTAAAAATACAGAAAAAATCCATTTGACTCTGCCCAAGAACCAATATGTTGACTTGTCCATATCTGTCAAATTAGAAATTTAGAATTTGATAATGTCCAGTATGTAAATAATTGTGTTTGATTAAATAAACAGCTGTCAGCAGAGCATGCAAAAAGATAGAATTGGAGTAGGATTAAGCCATTCAGTTCCTCAAGCCTGCTTCACCGTTCAATAGGATTGTGGTTGATCTGTTTGTGTTGAGTTCCACATCCCCATCTGCCCCTTATAATTTTTGATTCCCTTGCTCAACTATGTACTTACTATGCTTTAGAAATATTCAGTGACCCCCCCACTTCCACTGCCTTCTCAGGCAGAGAATTCCAAAGTCATTTGTGCACTCGTTCATGTGTCAGCAGGTTAGCTAACTGAGTGAATCCCTTCCCGCACAGAGGGCAGGTGAAGGGCCTCTCTCCAGTGTGAACTCGCTGGTGTGTCAGCAGTTGCGATGACTGAATGAATCCCTTTCCACAAATGGAGCAGGTGAATGGCCTCTCCCCAGTGTGAATTCGCTGGTGTTTCAGTAATACAGATGAATAAGTGAATCCCTTCCCACACAGGGAGCAGGTGAATGGCCTCTCCCCAGTGTGACCTCGTTGGTGTACAGTGAGGGCCGATGACTGCCTGAAATTTTTGCCACAGACTGTGCAGCTGAATGGCTTCTCCTCGGTGTGAATTCGCTGGTGTGACTGGAGGCCGAATAGCGCAGTGAATCCCCTCCCACACATGGAGCACGAGAATGGCCTCTCGCCAGTGTGACTGCGTCGATGAGTTTCCAGCTCTGATGGGTAATTGAATTCCTTCTCACAGTCCCCACATTTCCACGGTTTCCCCATGGTGTGGCTGCGTTTGTGTCTCGACAGGCCGGATGAATGGCTGAAGCCTCGTCCACACACAGAACACGTGTACGCTTTCTCGCGCTTGTTAGTTGTATTTTTTGGCTCCATGTTCAGATTCCTATCACAGTCAGAGTAGGATAAATCGAGCGGCTCTGTCAAATCTTGAAATGATATTTGCTTTTTGTGAGATTTCTGACTGCAAATCCTCTCCTTCTAATACCCTGTGGAATTGATTCAAAACAGAAAAAATATTGAGTGAGCTGCAAGGATATCTGCAGATCCCCATCCCACACACTCTCCCTCCTCCCTGGGCTGAAATCCAAACCCATCTCACCATCTCCACCATTTCTTTCCTCCACTCCCAGTTTTCTCCCTCACTCTCCTCTGTCTGGGTTGAAGTCGACAGTTCCGACGCGCCACAGCGAAAAACCGTACCGACCTCCTCAGAAGACAAACACGGGACACAGCGGACAGAGTATCCTTCGTCTTCCAGTACTTCCCCGGAGCAGCGAAGCTACGGCATCTTCTCCGGAGCATTCAACATGTCATCAATGAAGACTAACATCTCGCCAAGGCCATCCCCACACCCCCACTTCTTGCCTTCAAACAACCGCACAATGTTAAACCATTGTCCGCAGCAAACTACCCAGCCTTCAGGAGAACAGTGACCACGACACCACACAACCCTGCCACAGCAACCTCTGCAAGACGTGCTGGATCAGTGACATGGATGCCAGCATCTCACGTGAGAACACCATCCACCAGGTACACGGTACCTACTCTTGCGACTCGGCCAACGTTGTCTACCTGCAGGAAAGGATGTCACGAGGCATGGTACATTGGCGAGGCCATGCAGACACTACGACAACAGATGAATGAACACCCCTCAACAATCACCAGGCAGGAGTGTTCTCTTCCTGTTGGGGAACACTTCAGCAGTCACGGGCATTCAGCCTCTGATCTTCGGGTAAGCGTTCTCCAAGGCGGCCTTCACGACACACGACAACGCAGAATCACCAAGCAAAAACTGATAGCCAAGTTCCGCACACATGAGGACGGTCTCAACCGGGATCTTGGGTTCATGTCACACGATCTGCAAGTCCCACGACTTGCCTGGGCTTGCAAAATCTCACTAGCTGTCCTGGCTGGAGACAATTCACACCTCTTTAACCTGTGCTTAACCGTCTCTCCACTCGCATTGTCTGTACCTTTAAGACTCTCATTCCAATCATTATCTTGTAAATTGAGTCTGTGTCTATACATGCCCTGTTTGTGAACACAACTCTTCACTCACCTGAGGAAGGAGCGACACTCAGAAAGCTTGTGCTACCAAATAACCCTGTTGGACTTTAACCTGGTGTTGTGAGACTTCTCACTGTGCTTATCCCAGTCCAATGCCGTCATAGAGGTTTACAGCATGGAAACAGGCCCTTTGGCCCAACTTGTCCATGCCACCCTTTTTTTAAAACACCTAAGCTAATCCCAATTGCCTGCATTTGGCCCTTGTCCCTCTATACCTATATTACCCATGTAACTGTCTAAATGCTTTTTAAAGAACAAAATTGTACCCGCCTCTACTACTACCTCTGGCAGCTTGTTCCAGACACTCACCACCTTCTGTGTGAACAAATTGTCTCTCTGGACCCTTTTGTATCTCACCCCTCACACCTTAAATCTATGCCCTCTAGTTTTAGACTCCCCTACCTTGGGAAAAGATATTGACTATCTAGCTGATCTGTGCCCCTCATTATTTTATAGACCTCTATAAGGTCACCCCTCAGCCTTCTACGCTCCAGAGAAAAAAGTCCCAGTCTATTCAGCCTCTCCTTATAACTCAAACCATCAAGTCCTGGTAGCATCCTAGTAAATATTTTCTGCACTTTCTAGTTTAATAATATCCTTTCTATAATAGGGTGACCAGAACTGTACACAGTACTCCAAGTGTGCCCTTACCAATGTCTTGTACAACTTCAACAAGACGTCCCAACTCCTGTATTCAATGTTCTGACCAATGAAACCAAGCATGCTGAATGCCTTCTTCACCACTCTGTCCACCTGTGACTCCACTTTCAAGGAGCTATGCACATGTACCCCGAGATCTCTTTTTTCTGTAACTC
The DNA here is from genome assembly GCF_964213995.1 of Mustelus asterias. Taxonomy (NCBI): domain Eukaryota; kingdom Metazoa; phylum Chordata; class Chondrichthyes; order Carcharhiniformes; family Triakidae; genus Mustelus; species Mustelus asterias. The sequence goes on from NC_135830.1 coordinate 4,293,976, forward strand.
TCCCCAACGCCCTACCATTAACTGAGTAAGTCCTGCCCTGGTTCAATCTACCAAAATGCGTCACCTCGCATTTATCGAAATTAAACTCCATCTGCCATTCGTCAGCCCACTGGCCCAATTGATCAAGATCCCATTGCAATTGGAGATAACTTTCTTCACTATCCACTACGCCACCAATCTTGGTGTCATCTGCAAACTTACTAAGCATGCCTCCTATATTCTCATCCAAATCATTAATATAAATGACAAATAACAGTGGACCCAGCACTGATCCCTGAGGCGCATCGCTGGTCACAGGTCTCCAGTTTGAAAAACAACCCTCTACAACCACCCTCTGGCTTCTGTGAAGAAGGAGTTTTAACAACACCAGGTTAAAGTCCAACAGGTTTATTTGGTAGCAAATACCATAAGCTTTCAGAGCGCTGCTCCTTCGTCAGATGGAGTGGAAATGTGCTCTCAAACATTGGGGAAACCATGCAGATGCTACGACAACGGATAAATGAACACCGCTCGACAATCACCAGGCAAGACTGTTCTCTTCCTGTGGGGGAGCACTTCAGCAGTCATGGGCATTCAGCCTCTGATCTTCAGGTAAGCGTTCTCCAAGGCGGCCTTCACGACACACGACAGCGCAGAGTTGCTGAGCAGAAACTGGTCGCCAAGTTCCGCACACATGAGGACGGTCTAAACCGGGATGTTGGATTTATGTCACATTATCAGTAACCCCCACAGCTTGCCTCCTGGACTTGCAGGCTGTCCTGTCTGGAGACAATACACATCTCTTTAACCTGTGCTTAATGCTCCCTTCACCCACATAGAACCATAGAAACCCTACAGTGCAGAAAGAGGCCATTCGGCCCATCGAGTCTGCACCGACAACAATCCCACCCAGGCCCTATCCCCGTACCCCTACATATTTACCTGCTAATCCCTCTAACCCTCATATTTACCCACCAATCCCTCTAATCTATGCATCCCAGGACACTAAGGGGCAATTTAGCTTGGCCAATCAACCTAACCCGCACATCTTTGGACTGTATCTTTAAGATCTGGCTGGCTGTAGAGATTCGCATTCTAATCAGTATTCTGTAACTTGCTTTTGTGTCTCTGTGCCCTGTTTGAGAGCACATTTCCACTCCATCTGACGAAGGAGCAGTGCTCCGAAAGCTTATGGTATTTGCTACCAAATAAACCTGTTGGACTTTAACCTGGTGTTGTTAAAACTCTTACTGTGTTCACCCCAGCCCAACGCCGGCATCTCCACATCATGACTTCTGTGAAGAAACCAATTTTGCATCTCCACATCATGGGTTCAGTTCTCCAGCTCCTGTCTGCAGACTGACAATAAAACCAATGGGTCTTATTGGGGGTGTTGGAGCCTCCAGCGGGTGTTTGTGAATCCTCCCCGCCCACCTCATAATGCCAGAGATGATTGACAGCAGTACCGGACCAATAGGATGCGGGGACGGGGCTGGAGGACCAAGCAGGGAGCGGTTGGTCCTCCAACCAATCAGAGTGAATGAGGGGCGGGCCTGAGCCCGGATCGCCGTCAGTTGCTGCACATGCGCATCCTGACACTCTCAAGATGGTGCCATTAATCGGGCCTGACACCGGGCGAAGCCCGAGCAGCAGCTGCCGGTTCAAACTTGAACCAGGACCTCCTTATTCGGGGCTTGGGGCCTTTATGAATCCTAACCATCAGCTCCCTTCCTCCCAACCCGCTTACCAGCCCAGAGTGAGGACACAGCCAGGATCTGAACTGCGCGTGCTCCGTGCACCGGGTGATTGACGGCAGCTCACGACCAATAGGAAGAGGGTTCGGGACTGGCGGCCCCCCCCGAGGGCGTGGCTTGTCCTCCAACCAATCGGAGTGGACGAAGGGCGGGACCAGACTGGAGCATGCGCAGTGCGGGTCGGGCTGCGGAGAAACCCAGGAAATGTTTCAGGTCAATGAACTTTCATCAGAACCCGCAGCGGGTGAGGAAGAGCCGACAGCCGGAGAGAACGGAGCTGGAGGGGGAAGGGAATAGGGAGGTTTCACAAACACTCGGTCTAGGAATCATGACCCGAATCTATTCCATTCATCCCATCCTCGCCAATGGGATGCCAGTTATAATTTTGTTAAGAGGTGTTTCAGTCCTGTGACAGGGCAGGAACCGAATTGGAGGTGCAGGATATTTGAGGAGTTTGGAGAGGAAAAGGGAGGCTGGAATAAAAACAGAAAATGCTGAAAAATCTCAACAGGTCTGACAGCATCCGTAGAGAGCGAACAGACCTCAAGTTTCTTGGTGAAAGAGTCATCCAGACTCAAAGTTGGCTCTATTCTCTCCCCACGGATGCTGTCAGACCTGTTGAGATTTTCCAGCACTTTCTGTTTTTGTTTCAGATTCCAGCATCTGCATTGTTTTGCTTTGATATTAAAGGGAGGCTGGAGATGGGGCAGTAGTTTGTTAGGATGGTAGGGTTATGGTTTGTTATTTGAAGGAGATGGAGACGGTACCTGAAGAGAGAGAACTGTTCACAAAGTCAAGAAACATGGGGAAGTTGGGCGATCAGCGTCTTAGTGAATATAGAGTCAATGGAGCAGAAGTTTTCATTGATGAAATGAGTCCTGAGAGGGCATGAGGAGAGATGAGAAAGAAAATAAAGATGCAAGTTCAAGACTCGGACAAGGAGGATCATTTGAGACAGTTTGGCACGGTGGTCCAGTGGAAGCTGATCAGATTGCCTCCATGAGCTCCTCACACTTATTGTTGGAGGTGAGGATGGAGGAGACAAGGGAGAGACATTCAAAAGGAACTAACTTGTATCAGAGACATCAAAAAAGACACTATTTGACAGAAAACTGATTTATTTGACACTTATCAAATTGGCCACTATAACTAGGCTAGAGTTTATTAATATCAGTAAAATCAATCCAGAATGTACATGCTTTGGTCATGGTAGTTACTTGTGAACTCGCTGATGTTTCAGCAGAGTGGATGAGGTAGTGAATCCCTTCCCGCACTGGGAGCAGGTGAATGGCCTCTCTCCAGTGTGAGTGCGCTGATGCACCAGTAGGTTAGATGACTGAGTGAATCCTCTTCCACACTCAGAGCAGGTGAATGGCCTCTCCCCAGTGTGGATTCGCTGGTGTGTCAGCAGGTCAGTCGACTGAGTGAATCCCTTCCCACATTCGAAGCAGATGAACGGCCTCTCCCCGGTGTGAATTCTCTGGTGTACAGTGAGTTGAGATGATCGCCTGAACCCAGTCCCGCAGTGAGAGCACCTGAACGGTCTCTCCTCAGTGTGAACACGTTGATGGGACATCAGTTCCCCGGAGCTTTTATAGCACTTCCCACAGTCGGGACATTTAAATGGTCTCTCGTCAGTGTGAACACGTTGATGGGACATCAGTTCCCCAGAACTTTTATAGCACTTTGCACAGTCTGAGCATTTAAAAGGTCTCTTGTCTGTATGAACTCTCTGGTGTGTTAGCAGATGGGCTGAAATAATAAATTCCTTCCCACATGTAGAGCAGGAGAACGGTCTCTCCCCAGTGTGAGTGCGTCGATGCTTTTCCAGCTCAGATGGGATTCTGAATCCCTTCCCACAATCCTCACATTTCCACGGTTTCTCCCCGGTGTGACTGTATTTATGTTCTGACAGGTCAGATGATTGGTTGATGCCTCTTCCAGACACACAACACGTGTAGGGTTTCTCCCCACTGTGAACGGTGCCTTTTCCTTCCATGTTCAAAATCCGATTGGTCAGATCCTTGTATGATATTTGGTTTGTGTTGCTGACTGCAAATCCTCTCCTTCTAATATCCTGTGAAATTGATTAAAAACAGAATAAAGGGAGTGAGAGAGAACCCACAAAAACACAAAGGCAGGTTGTGAAATTGAGCTGAATGAATCTGGTAATTTGTGGGGCCGGCGCGAGGGAAAGGTGACCAAGAAAACTGCTGGATTATCATAAAACCCAACTGATTCACTCATCTCCTCCCACCTCCCCGAACCATCCGTTTCGCCTAAGTCTGTCCCCACCAGTCACGCTGAGCATGGTCACTGAGGAGACAGGGTGTAGTAGTAATGTCACTGGATTTGTAATCCAGAGGCCCAGGTTAATGTGCTGGGGACATGGGTTCAAATCTCACCATGGCAGCTGGTGGAATTTGAATGCAATTAATAAATTAGAAACATAAACCTTGTCTCAGTAATGATGACCATGAAACTATCATTGATTATCATAAAAACCCATTTGGTTCACTAATGTCCTATAGGGAAGGAAATCTGCTGTCCTTACCTGGTCTGACCTACGTTGTGACGATGTGGAGATGCCGGCGTTGGACTGGGGTAAACACAGTAAGAAGTCTAACGATACCAGGTTAAAGTCCAACAGGGTTATTTGGTAGCAAAAGCCACCAGCTTTCGGAACAGGCTGTTCCTTCGTCAGGTGGGTGGGAGTTCGGATCACAAACAGGGCACAAAGACACAAACTCAATTTACATGAATAATGATTGGAATGTGAGTCTTTACAGCTAATCAAGTCTTAAAGGTAGAGACAATGTGAGTGGAGGGAGCATTAAGCACAGGTTAAAGAGATGTGTATTGTCTCCAGACAGGACAGCTAGTGAGATTTTGCACATCCAGGCAAGTTGTGGGGGTTACAGATAGTGTGACATGAACCCAATATCCCAGTTGAGGGCGTCCTCATGTGTGCGGAACCTGGCTATCAGTTTCTGCTCAGCGACTCTGCGCTGCCGTGTGTCGTGAAGGCCACCTTGGAGAATGTTTACCCGAGATCAGAGGCTGAATGCCCGTGACCGCTGAAGTGCTCCCCCACAGGAAGAGAACAGTCTTGCCTGGTGATTGTCGAGCGGTGTTCATTCATCCGTTGTCGTAGTGTCTGCATGGTTTCCCCAATGTACCATGCCTCGGGACATCCTTTCCTGCAGCGTATCAGGTAGACAACATTGGCCGAGTTGCAAGAGTATGTACCGCGTACCTGGTGGATGGTGTTCTCACGTGAGATGATGGCATCCGTGTTGATGATCCGGCACGTCTTGCAGAGGTTGCTGTGGCAGGGTTGTGTGGTGTCGTGGTCACTGTTCTCCTGAAGGCTGGGTAGTTTGCTGCGGACAATGGTCTGTTTGAGGTTGTGCGGTTGTTTGAAGGCAAGAAGTGGGGGTGTGGGGATGGCCTTGGCGAGATGTTCATCTTCATCAATGACATGTTGAAGGCTCTGGAGGAGATGCCGTAGCTTCTCTGCTCCGGGGAAGTACTGGACGACGAAGGGTACTCTGTCCACCGTGTCCCGTGTTTGTCTTCTGAGGAGGTCGGTGCGGTTTTTCGCTGTGGCACGTTGGAACTGTCGATCGATGAGTCGAGCACCATATCCTGTTCTTACGAGGGCATCTTTCAGCGTCTGGAGGTATCTGTTGCGATCCTCCTCATCCGAGAAGATCCTGTGTATACGGAGGGCTTGTCCGTAGGGGATGGCTTCTTTAACGTGTTTAGGGTGGAAGCTGGAGAAGTGGAGCATCGTGAGGTTATCCGTGGGCTTGCGGTACAGTGAGATGCTGAGGTGACCGTCCTTAATGGAGATGCGTGTGTCCAAGAATGCAACCGATTCCGGAGAGTAGTCTATGGTGAGTCTGATGGCGGGATGGAACTTGTTGATGTCATCATAGAGTTGTTTCAGTGATTGTTCACCATGAGTCCAAAGGAAGAAAATGTCATCGATGTATCTAGTGTATAGCATCAGTTGAAGGTCCTGTGCGGTGAAGAAGTCTTGTTCGAACCTGTGCATGAAGATGTTGGCATATTGAGGTGCGAATTTTGTCCCCATGGCTGTTCCATGTGTCTGGATGAAGAACTGGTTGTTGAAGGTGAAGACATTGTGGTCCAGGATGAAGCGGATGAGTTGTAAAATTGCATCTGGACACTGGCAGTTGTCGGCGTTGAGTACTGAGGCAGTTGCAGCAATGCCATCATCGTGGGGGATGCTGGTGTAGAGTGCCGAGACATCCATTGTGACGAGGAGTGCTCCTGGTTCAACTGCTCCATGTGTGCTGAGTTTCTGTAGGAAGTCCGTAGTGTCGCGACAAAAGCTGGGGGTTCTTTGTACAATGGGTTTCAGGATGCCTTCGACATAGCCGGAGAGATTCTCGCACAGGATCCCACTGCCCGATACGATGGGACGGCCGGGTGTGTTCGTCTTGTGTATCTTCGGGTGGCAGTAGAGATCTCCAACGCGGGGAGTACGTGGTATGAGAGCACGGAGGGTGTTCTGAAGGTCCGGATCAAAGGTTTTGATCAGAGTGTTGAGTTGACGGGTGTGTTCTTTGGTCAGATCTGCGGGTAACTGTCTGTAGTGTTCCTCGTTGTTCAGTTGTCGGTACACTTCTTTGCAGTAATCCGTTCTGTTCAGTATGACGATGGCCCCTCCTTTGTCTGCTGGTTTGATGACAATGTTGCGGTTGGTGCCTATTGGATAGGCACATGGAGCACACCAGGATGATAGGGAGTGGGATAGCTTGATCTTGGTTTCAGATAAAGCTCGGCACAACATCGTGGGTCGAAGGGCCTGTTCTGTGCTGTACTGTTCTGTGTTCTATGGTCTTGAGAGCACGGATGGCGTTGCGTTGTGCTTGGGTGATGTTCGGGGCTGTCTTGTGAGTGCGGCTGATGAATTTGGTGTTGACGCACCTCCTGATGGCTTGGGCATACGTTGTGACTCCAGAGCCACAGTAATGTGGTTGACTTTTAGTTCCTATCTGAAATGCCTAGCCAGCCACTCACCTCAAAGACAATTAGGGATGAGCAATAAATGCTGGCCTTATCAGTGATGTCAACACCCAATACAAGAAGTTTTAAAAAATGGCTTTAGACATGTTTCGACGTTGCACCTCAGTCACCAATGCCCAACTTTCTCCGAAGGCTAAGGAAATTCGGCATGTCCGCGACAAATCTCACCAACGCTTATAAATGCACCGTAGAAAGCATCCTTTCCAGATGTATCAGAGCTTGGTATGGCTCCTGCTCTGACCAGGAACAGAAGAAACTATAACGGGTCACGAAAGAAGCCCAATCCACCACACAAACCAGCCTCCCATCCATTGACTCTGTCTGCACTTCCCACTGCCTCGGAAAAGCAGCCAGCATAATCAAGGACCCTGTGCACCCCGTAACTACTCTCTTCCACCTTTTTCCGTTGAGAAAAAGATACAAAAGCCTGAGATCACGTGCCATCAGACTTTTGAATGGGCCTACCTTATATTGAGTTGATATTTCTCTACACCCTCGCTATGACTGTAACACTACATTCTACATGCTCTCCTTTCCTTCTCGATGTATGGTATGCTTTGTCTGTATAGCGCACAAGAAACAATACTTTTCACTGTATACTAATGTGTGTGACAATAATAAATCAAATTTTGTTCTGCTGAATGATCTCATTAACCATTCCTTTTCCCCAGTTGGGCAAGAGATATGTGGGGGAACGGGGGGTGGAATATGCGGAAGGAAATTTTTAAACAGTGAGTGATAATCTGGAACTCTCAGTCCACGAGGATGGTGGAAGTGGAGACAATTAATAATTTCAGCAGAAAATTGGATGTTACACTGCCAGGATTCTATCGAGGATTTGGCTGATTTCAGGGGACACTAGACCCTGAGCTTCCGCTCTCTTGTCATTTTAATTCTCCACCCCACTCTGACCTTGGCCTCCTGAACTGTTCCAATGAAGCTCAATGGGAGCTTGAGGAACAGCAGCTCATCTTTCCATTCGCCACTTTACAACCTTCAGGACTCAACGCTGAGTTCAGCAGTTTCTGCACCAACAGAGAACCTGTCAGGATCTGAAATTCTCCAGCTGAAAAAGGTGCTGGAACCTGATTCTATGTTCAGACTCTGTCCACTCGTCCTACATTCCCCAACCAGTGAAATCGTTCCTCTCTACCTACCCTCTCAGTTCCAATTAATATCTGAAAAGCTTTGATCAAATCATCTCTTAACATTCTAAACTCCAGGAATTACAACCCTCACAGTCAGGTGATGGATTTCAACGGAAGGGCTTGGGGGTGGGGGGGAGTGGGGAGATATAATCGATGGCACAGCTTGACAGCACGTGCAGGGACAGAGGGACCTGTTTTGACACTTGCAGAAAATAAATCTGCAAAAGTAGGGATAGAGCTGGGGAATGGGCTCCTCTGTACAATAACGATTATTTGACTCTTTTGTGTATTCTGTTTTTTGTAATTCGACCCTGGGGATTCAGTTATTACTCGAGTAAATCTGTGCTACGGTCCCTCCAAGGCCATTCTGTCCTTACTAGTAAAGGGAGTTTTCTCTGAGTCCATTCCCTCAAAGTAATCTGTCAGTTTTATCCTTTTGAAGAATTCCTTAAGTTCTGTTTCCGTTGGCTGGTTTTGGGATTGGCCGTGGACATGAAGCAAAGTCCTTTCCCTGGAACCTTTCTTTGTGTTTCCGTTAGTTGTAAAGTTGTGCTGATGTTTATGGTGATGCTGCCTATTCTGAGAGGTGTTCTGCTCTGGGCTGGTTGTCCCTCTGCGATCTTTGGGTAAACTTCTCCATCTGCACCGTGGTCTCCGTCCAGTGGATGTTGTCGCACTGACTCTAGCATTTATTCTTTCTCACTGTTCCTTAATCGTTTTTCTGAATAGTTCCTCTTTGGTGAGTAGTTTGTTATTTTCCGCCTGCTCCCCCGGTGGTCTGGGATTGGGTACCATTTTGTCTTTTGCTATTTAATGGAGGGGTCCCTGACCTTTGGCTCATGGTCTGCTTAGGATTTCTTGAGTTTTTTTGTTCTGTTTTTGGTCCTTTTTTTTGGGGGGGGGGGGAGGGGGTGCTGCAACTTCGTCCCTGCCTTAGGGGTGTAACTGCGATTAATTCTGAGCTGGTCCAGTCCTGTGCTGCACTCTTCACGGTCCTTTTATGGAATGGGTTGTTTGGATGTTCTTGGGATGGTCAGGGGTGGGTTTTTTTCTCCTCCTCACTGTCCAGTTCATTAAAGTCATTGGTGTATGTCCCTGTCGCTATCCCCCTCGTTAGTGTGTCGTCTTCTTCTGTTATTTCCGTGTGGTGGCATCTTTTGTGCTCTGTCTATTTTCGCTGTGTTCAGCCTTACGGTTGTCTTCCTGTTCCCCGTCCTGGTGCAGGTCCAGTGTGTTTGTGGGATTGCTGTGTTCCTTCCCATTGGTTGGGTTTTGATTCTGTTCTCCATCAGTGTCTGTTGTGAGGTCCCTTGTGTTCATTGTGGGGAACCTGTTCCAAGTATATGGTGTTGATTTTGTCACGTTCAGTGATGTTGTTGCAGTTGTGGTTTATCTCCTTTTCTTTGTGGGCGTTGTCACATTTCTCTCGGATTTACTGGGGACCCGGTGAGCCTTTGGTCCTTTATTTCAGTCAGATGGGGTGGGAATTTGGTATGACCTTGAGGGCGGTGTTTTGTTTGGTGCTTCTGGGTGACAGTGAACTTCAGTGGAAACAAAACAAATATTATCAGACCATCAGTCCTGAATGTGATTAACAGCAGCAGTGATATCAGCAGAATCCAATCCCTGTGGTCGTTTATGAACTCGCTGATGTGTCAGCAGGCTGGATAGCCACTGGAATCCTTTGCCACACACGGAGCAGGTAAACGGCCTCTCCCCAGTGTGAACTCGCTGGTGCGCTTTGAGGTTTCCTGAATGCCTGAAGCTCTTCCCACAGGAAGAGCAGCCGAATGGCTTCTCCTCAGTGTGAACTCGCTGGTGTGTCAGGCAGTGGGATGACTGAGCGAATCCCTTCCCACACACAGAGCAGGTGAATGGTTTCTCCCCAGTGTGAATTCGCTGGTGTGCGGTGAGTTCGGATGACGACCTTAACCTCTTTCCACAGTGAGTGCAGCTGAACGGCCTCTCCCCAGTGTGAATGCGCTGGTGTACCACTAGGTTGGCTGACTGAGTGAATGCTTTTCCACACACTGAGCAGGTGAATGGCCTCTCCCCGGTGTGAATTCGCTGGTGTTTCAGTAGGTCTGAGGATACCGTGAATCGTTTCCCACACTCGGAGCAGGTGAACAGTCTCTCCCCAGTGTGAACTCGCTGGTGCTTACTGAGGTGGGATGAATGTCTGAACCTCTTTCCACAGTCGGTACAGCTGAAGGGCCTCTCCTCAGTGTGAAATCGCTGGTGTGACATGAGACAGGCTGACTGAGTAAATCCCTTCCCACACACCGAACAGGTGAAGGGCCTCTCTCCAGTGTGACTGCGTCGGTGGTTTTCCAGCTGGTATTGAGAATTGAATCTTTTACTACAATCCTCACATTTCCACGGCCTTTCCCCAGTGTGTGTGCGTCGATGGTATTCCAGCCGGGATGGATAATTGTATCCTTTCCCGCAATCCTCACATTTCCATGGTTTCTCCATGGTATCAGTGTCCTTGTGTCTCTCCAGGTTGGATGATCAGTTGAAGCCTCGTCCACACACAGAACACGTGTACAGTTTCTCCTCGCTGTGAATGGTGTGATTTTTTTTCAGGCTGTGTTTAAGCTCTTTCCACAGTCAGTTCACTGGAACACTCTCACTCGGGGTGTGTGCGTGTCTCGGTGCTTTTCCAGCCATACTGATGTTTGAAATCTTTTCCTCCAGACAAAACAAACATTTTTGCTTTCACATGCAAAGCCCAATGATATTCAGGTCCTGATGAATTGAGTGACTCTGTCAGATCTTGCTGCGATGTTCCGTGTGAGCTATCTGGCCCCTTATGATCATCTTCCCCTTCTGAAAGCCTGGAAAAGGAGATTTAAAAACTCTTCACTGCAAGTGAGCATGATATAAATCCAGAATAGATAATACTAGTTTCCCTAGAACATTTTTGTTCTCTCTTGTTCTCCCAAATCTGTAAATACCTGTCCCACACACTCTACCTTCTCCCTGGACTGAAATCCAAATCCATCTCACCATTTCTTTCCTCCACTCCCAGTTTTCTCCCTCCTTCTCCTCTGTCTGGGTTCAGTTCTGGGCTGAGTGAAATAAAACCAAAGAATCAATCATTTTCTCTCCTGGTCATTGATACAATGAAGCACCACCCACTCTCTGTTACATCATCACAAGAGGCAGCATGGTGGCAGTGGTTAGCACTGCTGCCTCACGGACAGTGACCCGAGGCCAGAATTGAAATCGGGTCAGGGACCCGGTTTCAATTCTGGCCTCAGATCACTGTCCATGTGGAGTTTGCATGTTCTCCCCGTGTTTGCATGGGTTTCCTCCGGGTCCTCCAGTTTCCTCCCACAGTTCACAGATGTGTAGGTTAGGCCAACTGGCCATGCTCAGTTGACCCGTGTCAGGGGGATTGGCAGGGTAAATGTGGGGGGTTGTGGGAATAGGGCCTGGGTGGGATTGTGGTTAGTACAGACCAGATGGGCCAAATGGCCTCCTTCTGTACTGTAGGGATTCCATGAGATCAAGATGGCTGCTCATGCACCACGTTCGCCGTGAAACTAAGATGGTGACATTTAACCTGGGCCTCTTTCTGGGGAAATTTCTTGGAGCTGCAAACGTGGGACCTGCAGTTTCTCATTTGCGGTTTGTAGCCTACACTGGGTGTTATTGAACCCTCTCCACCCACTAGTTCCCCTCCACTGCCTCTTACCGGCTGCTGAGCAACAAACATCACCTTCTCCACAGGTAACTGGAGATGGGGAATATTTACCCCTGGTATTGTTAGCGATGCCCAAATCCCAAAAATACAACAAAGAACAAAGCAAAGTACAGCACAGAATTAGGCCCTTTGGTCCTCCAAGCCTGTGCCGATCATGATGCCCAAACTAAACTAAAAAGAAACCTTCTGCCCTTACTCGGTCCGTATCCCTCTATTCCCTCCCTATTCATCCATCCAGATGCCTCTTAACATTTTACAACATTTGATTTGGTTAAATTAGATTAAATCACCGCTAAAAATAATGATTCCAAAAACAATGCCCATTTAACAATCTGATCTCCCCTAAAATTAACCTCCTTTGATAGTTTCACTTTGGAAATTGCTGGGCCCGACTGGATTCCAATGTCCTCTGTGTTAAACCCGGCAGTTTCACCTCCATATCCACTCCAGCTCAAACTGATCCAACAAAAGGAAATTGAATCATTACCTGAGGAGATAAAAAATATTTGCTGGAATACAAGGGAAGGGCCAGGAGTGGGAGGTGCTGATTCGCTGTTGTAAAACCAAGCGTGGGTACGATGGGCTGGATACATGGATCCCACCTGTATTGTAATCATTCAATGATTCTATGTGTCAATGAAGAAAGGAGATAATACTGGTGGCCAGTGACCAACATCCAGCCCAATACAAACCAGTTCTGAATGAATCTGTCTCTCTTTCCAGATTTGGATTTGGGATTGTTCTCAATGCAGACTCGATGGGCCGAATGGCCTCCTTCTGTACTGTGGGGATTCTATAAAGTTGTCAGTCATTAACCTGGGCATGTCTGCAGTCTGAGAAAATCAATGAGGCAACAATTTTCTCTCCTCGTCACCGAGATCCGGAAGCCCCGCCCACTCCGTGTTGCGTCACTCACATGGCCACGCATGCGCTCCCCGCTAAACCAAGATGGCGGCCCTGGCACTCGGCCTGGTCCCGGGAAAAAGACCCGCAGTTGTAAACACGAGACCCGCGGGGTATATTCGGGCCCTGCGGCCTACAGCGGATGTTTCTGAAGCCTCCGCTCCCTCCCCATCCCGACTCCAGGCTTCATTCCTCCCTCAGCCCTGCCGACTCTCACCCGCTAAAACAATAGCCTCCCGCACTCGCAGGGCTCCAAGCAAAGTGACACTACGCATGCTCCAAGTTGAACACCGCGGTTGCGCACTGGGTGCCTGTGGAGTGACTAGGACACTTTCACAACCGCAGCGAATGCTGGGTAATCACAGAGCCATTGAACTCCCAGTCTGCAAACGAAAATACTGATACTCAATTCCGATGTATTAATTTTTAAACGTACACGCAACGTTTGTAAACGAGTGCTGTGATATATTCCATTTCTCAAATTTTACACGCCACTCTCCAGTGAGAAAGTGATGTGACTTTTACGATTTTCACACTGGTTCTCCTCTCCTGAAGGTGCAGATTCTGGCTGGATTCAATCCGACAGTCATTGGTTCCCCTTTCCATCTCCAGATACTGAATACTGACCTGGATCCAGACAAGATAATTCCAGATGATTATTTCCCTTTTGACATATACTGAATATTTATTGTTTTGTGGAATGATATGGCACAGATGTAACCCAATTAACTCATCGTGCTGTCTCTTTAGAAATCTATCCAATTAATTACACAGCCCTGCTGGCAGAGTCAGAACAATGTACATCTACTGTAATAATCCAAGACCTTAATGGAGCGCTGCTCCTTCGTCCATCTGACGAAGGAGCAGCGCTCCAAAAGCTTATGGTATTTGCTACCAAATAAACCTGTTGGACTTTAACCTGGTGTTGTGAGACTTCTTACTGTGTTCACCCCAGTCCAACGCCGGCATCTCCACATCATCTTGTGGGTGTCAAACAACATTTAGACATTCCTACGTTCCTTCCTTCCTACCTCCTACCACCCAGAGTCCCAGCAAGAAGGATGATGGGAGAGAACAGTGTAGATTTAGGACCCCAGAAATGGGAACTTTTAGAGACAATTTAACTCAGTGCACTAGTGGAAGGGAGGGAAGCAGCAGAGGGAGGGAAGCAGCAGAGGCAGCTGGTCAGATTGTTTTAGTGACAAAGAAGCTGCGTGCACTCCTCACGCTTGTTGTTGAAAGTGGGGATGAAGGAGACAGGGAAGAAGGAAAGCACTTCATAAAGAAACTAGCTAATGTCAGAGACATTAAAAAGATGTACCATACTGTGTGTTTAACACAAAGCTGATTTATTTGACATTAATACAAAATATTAACAAATATAACTCCACTGCAGACTATTAACATCAGCAGAAACCGACCCAGATACGATTTACAGAAAAATCTAATTACTGTAGTTACTTGTGAACTCGCTGGTGTAGCAACAGGTTGGCTGACTGTGTGAATCCTTTCCCACACTCGGAGCAGGTGAATGGCCTCCCCCCCAGAGTGAATGCACTGGTGTGTTAGCAGGTGGGATGATTGAGTGAATCTTTTCCCACACTCGGAGCAGGTGAATGGCCTCTCTCCTGTGTGGACGCACTGGTGTGTAAGTAGGTGGGATGACCAAGTGAATCCCTTCGCACAATCGGAGCATGTGAATGGCCTCTCTCCTGTGTGGGTGCGTTGGTGTTCCAGCAGGGTGGATAATCGAGTGAATCCCTTCCCACACTTGGAGCAATTGAAGGGTTTCTCCCCAGTGTGAACTCGCTGATATACAATCAGATCAGATGATCGCCTAGGCCCAGTCCCACAGTAAAAGCACCTGAACCTCTCCTGTGTGAACATAGAATTTCATAGAAACCCTACAGTGCAGAAAGAGGCCATTCGGCCCATCGAGTCTGCACCGACCACGATCCCACCCAGGCCCTATCCCCATATCCCTACATATTTTACCCGCTTATCCCTCTAACCTACACATCCCGGGACACTAAGGGGCAATTTAGCCTGGCCAATTAACCTAACCCGCACATCTTTGGACTGTGGGAGGAAACCGGAGCACCCGGAGGAAACCCACGCAGACACGAGGAGAATGTGCAAACTCCACACAGACAGTGACCCAAGCCGGGAATCGAACCCAGGTCCCTGGAGCTGTGAAGCAGCAGTGCTAACCACTGTGCTACCGTGCCGCCCCGATGTTGATGAAACATCAGTTCCCAGGAACATTTATAGCACTTCTCACAGTCTGGACATTTAAAAGGTCTCTCTCCAGTGTGAATTCTCTGGTGTGCCCTCAGGTGGGATGAGTGAGCAAATCCCTTCCCACAATCGGAGCAGCTGAATGGCTTCTTCCAGGTGTGAATTCACTGGTGTACAGGGAGGACAGATAATATCTTGAACCCAGTCCCACAGTGAGAGCATCTGAAAGGTCTCTCGTCACTGTGAGCACATTGATGGCCAGTCAGTTCCCGGGAACTTGTATAACATTTCCCACAGTCTGGACATTTAAAAGTCCCTCATCAGTTTGAACCTATCGGTGTTGCAGCAGGGACAATGAACAAGCAAATTCACACGGGAGAGAGACCGTTTACATGCTTAGACTGTGGCAAGAGATTCTCTCAGTTATCCCAGGTGATGGCACACCAGCGAATTCACAATGACAAAAGACCCTTTCAATGCCCAGAGTGTGAGAAGTGTTTTAAAAGTTCTGTGGAGCTGACGTCCCATCAACGTGTTCACACTGATGAGAGACCATTTAAATGCCCAGACTGTGGGAAGTGCTTTAAAAGTTCCTGGGAACTGATGTCTCATCAATGTGTTCACACTGATGAGAGACCATTCAAGTACTTTCACTGTGGGACTGCGTTCAAGCATTCATCTCACCTCATGGTACACCAGCAAATTCACATCAGGGAGAAGCCGTTTGCCTGCTCCGATTGTGGGAAGAGATTCTTTTGGTCATCTGACCTGCTGAGACATCAGCAAGTCCACACTTGGGAGAGGCCATTCACCTGCTCCCACTGTGGGAAGGGATTCACTCAATCATCCAACCTACTGAGACACCAGCGAGCTCACACTACTGAGAGAGCTTTTAAATGCTCAGACTGAGAAGTGCTTTAAAAGTTCCCATGAACTGATGTTCTATCAATGTGTTCACACTGATGAGAGACTGTTCAGGTGCTCGCACTGTGGGACTGGGTTCAGGCACTCATCCCAACTCACTGCACACCAGCGAATTCACACTGGGGAGAGGCCATTCACCTGTTCTGAGTGTGGGAAGGGATTCACTCGGTCATGCACCCCACTGACACACCAGCGAGTTCACAAGTAAGCACAGGAATTGGATTTTGCTGCCAGTCACTACCATGTTTGTTGGAGTCTGTTTCGGCTCATATTTTTGAACTAAACCCAGTCGCAAGGTCCAATATCCTCAATAAAAGTCAAATAAATCAGCTTTGTGATATGTACTGTTGTCAGGATTTTTAACATCTTTAACACGAGTTAATTCATTTTAAGTCACCTCACTCTCGCCTGTCTGTCCATCCTCACTTCCAATAAGTGGATCTCATGGAGCTTCTTCCCATTGGATCAGCTGTTCCTGCTTGGTCCTCCATACCTCCCCTCATTCACTCTGATCAGAGGACCAGCTCTTCCAGAGAAACTAGAATTGTCTGTTCTGAATTTCTATCCTGGGCTGACTGGTGACTTTTGTAAACTCCTATTACAGGGAGTTCTGACAGTTGGGGTGTGTTTCTATTGATGTAATAGGGTTGGGGTTCAATATTCTGAATCTAGAGCTGAGTGTTTAAAATGATGAAAGGTTTTGATAGAAAGGGTTCAGAGAGAATGTTTCCTCTTGTGGGGAAGAACAAAACTGAAGACCATCAATATAAGATAGTCACCAAGAAATCCAATAGGGAATTTAGAAAAACTTCTTCACCCGGAGAATGGTGTAAGAATGTGGAACTCGCTGCCAAAGAGAGTGGGTGAAGGGAACAGTATAGATGTATTTAAATGTAAATGTTTAATTTCGATCGGTATATTCCAATGTACTTGGATGTACTTAAATGGAGAACAACTGCAGAATGCTGAGGCTCAGAGGGATCTAGGTGTGCATGAGTCACAAAAATATAGTATGCAGGTATGGCATGTAATCATGGAGGTTGGTGGAACACTATTGTTTATTATGAGAAGAATTGAACATAAAAGTAAGGATGTTTGGTTCCACTTACACAGAGCAGTGGTGAGAGCACAGCTGGAATACTGAGTGCAATATTGATCTCCTTATTTAAGGAAGGATGCAAATGATTTGGAGACGGTTCAGAGGAGGTTCACGAGATTGATGCCTGGATTCAGCAGATTGTCTTGCGAGGAAAGATTGGAAAGGCTGAGCTTGTTTCCACTGGAGTTTAGAAGATTGAGGGTGACTTAATTGAAGTTTATAAGATCCTGAGTGGTATTGACAAGGTGGATGTGGAAAGGATGTTTCTCTTGTGGGTGACTCCAGAACTAGGGGCACTGTTTTAATATTAGGGGTCACCCTTCTAGGGCAGAGATGAGGAGAGTTTTTTTCTCTGAGGGTTGTGTGACTTTAGAATTCTGCCTCAGAAGGCGGGGGCGGCACGGTAGCACAGTGGTTAGCACTGCTGCTTCACAGCTCCAGAGACCCGGGTTCGATTCCCGGCTTGGGTCACTGTCTGTGTGGAGTTTGCACATTCTCCTCGTGTCTGTGTGGGTTTCCTCCGGGTGCTCCGGTTTCCTCCCACAGTCCAAAGATGTGCGGGTTAGGTTGATTGGCCATGCTAAAATTGCCCCTTAGTGTCCTGAGATGCATAGATTAGAGGGATTAGTGGGTAAAATACGTAGGGGTATGAGAGTAGGGCCTGGGTGGGATTGTGGTCGGTGCAGACTCGATGGGCCGAATGGCCTCTTTCTGTGCTGTAGGGTTTCTATGATTTCTAAGCTAGGTCACTGAATATTTGTACGGTGGAGGTAGATAGATTATTTTTAGGCAAGAGAATCAAAGATTATTGGGGGTAGATGGAGAATGTGGAACTCAACACGTACAGATCAGTCATGATCTTATTGATCTTATTGAATGATGGTGCAGGCTTGAGAGGCTGAATGGCCTATTTCTGCTCTTGTCTCGTATGTCTGAATGTGTGTTAGTATCTAAGGGGACACTAGAGGATTACAATGAGAGATTGAGACGAGGAAAGATGGGAGGAGGCTCCTGCGGAGTAGAAACACTGAGTTGGACTGGTTGTGTCCAATGACCTGTTTCTGTCACATGTCTCGTGTCATTTCATTCCTGAAGAGTCTGCTTTGAATTTTTAGACAATGCCACCTATTGCAAGACTGTCAAATAATTTATATTCACCCTCTGTTCCTCTATATGTGTTTGATTCTGCTGTTACTGTCACTGTTAATCACCCAGAACTGAACCATGTTCATTCTGATAATTGCAGTTTATTTCTACGATTATTAATATTTCTGTAACTGGGCTGGAGTTTAATATCCTGATGTCTGTTAAATAGCTTTGTTTCAGACACACAGTGTGTCAAGTCCTTGATTTCTCCAGGATAAGAGGAGATTAATTGATATCTTGTTACTGACTGTTTTAATGTTGGATCTTTTCTCCTTTCTAACTCTAGATTATTTCAGTTCTCATACCTTCAGTTACTCTCATGGACAAGTCCCAGCTCCCTGTACCTTCCCGAGTGTCTTTCAGCCTAGAGATCCAGGGAGTTTCAGTATTAAAAACAGAAAATGCTGGAATAATCCAAACTTTAACAAACATATAAATTAGGAATAGGTGGAGGCCACTCGCCCCCTCGGCCATTCAGTAAGATCATGGCTGATCCAATTGTAATTTTCCAAGTGTCAGTTGATTGTGTCCCAGATAATTAGCTTCATTTTTCTCCACCACTGATGTTAAGCTGATTGTTCTGTAATTGCTGTATTGTTGAATAGGGATGTAACATTTACAATCTCTAAGTCCTTGGCCACCACTACTCTCTATAAGGAGGATTGGAAGATTGTGGCCAGAGCCTCCACAAGCTCCATGTGAAGGACACAGTGTGTGTCAGAGTGCAGCAGTCCCTCAATGTCAGACTGGAGTGTCAGCCTAGAAAATGTGCTCAGCTTGATGAGTATTTCCTGTTGTTATTGATGTGGATCATTCAGAAACAATGGACTCTGATGATGTCATCCAGTCCTGCTGCAATGATGTCATAGAGACTATTACATCACAGCGGAGCCTTAGTGGTGAAAACAGTTTTGTTCCAGATGGCAGCAAGTCCATTACTGATAGATCTGGAATGAAAATAGTGGGAATGAAAGCACCCCAAGGTATTTCAGAGGAGTTTCATAATGAAAAGAATAGCATTAGTGGTTAGCATTGTTTCCTCACAGCACTAGGGCCCTGGGTTCAATTCTGGCCTTGGGTGACTATCTGTCTGGAGCTTGAATAATCTCTTCGTGTCTGTGTGGGTTTCCTCTGGGTGCTCCGGTTTCCTCCCACAGTCCAAAGATGTGCAGGTTGGATGGATTGACCATGCTAAATTGCCCCTCAGTGTCCCACGTTGTGCAGGTTAGATGGATTAGAAATGGTAAATGGTTACAGAGATAGGGTGGGGAAGAGGGCCTGGGTAAGATTCTGTCAGAATGTCGGTACAGACGCGATAGGCCAAATGGCCTCTTCCGCACTGTAGGGATTCTATGAATAACAGAGCACAATATTAGGATGGATGGACAAAAGCCTGATTGGAGAGGCAGATCTTGAATCAGGAGAGAGAGAGATGGGCAGTTTAGGGAGGGAATTTCAGAGTTTCACAACCAGGCCCTGCCACTAATGATGGAGTAATTAAAACCAGGGATGCTCGAGGCCTGAATGAGAAGAGTACAGATATCTGGGGACCATGCTAAATTGCCCCTTAGTATTCCAAAATGTGTAGATAAGGGGGATTAGTAGGGTAAATACTTGGGGTTACGGGGAACAGGTCTGTGGGATTGCCCCTCAGTTTCAGGGGGATTACGTGAGGTTACAAGGACAGGACCTGGGTGGGATTGTTGTCAGTACAGACTCGATGGGCCAAATGGCCTCCTCTGCACTGTACGGGTTCAATAATTCTATTGTATGATCTCAGGGAATTGTGAAACTGGAGATTACTGAGATAGGGAGGGATAAGATCATGGAGGAATTTGAAAAGAAGGATGTGAATTATAACATCAAGGCATGAGTTGACTTAAAGTCTATGCAGGTCAGTAAGCATGGGGTGGGGGGAGAGGAGAGAGATGAATGAATGGGATTTGGTGTGAGAAAGCAGATGGGAAGCAAAGTTTTGGATGATCTCACCTTTCCACGTAGGAGTGGGGTGAATGTGAGAGGCTGGTCAAGAATATATTGGAATCGTCAAGTCTACAGGTAACACAGGCATGGGTGAGGGTTTCAGCAGCAGATGAGCTGGGGTGGGGTGGAGATTGTGGACATGATGGAGATTGAAATATTTGGTATTAGTGATGGTGTGGATATGTGGTCAGAAACTCATCCTGTTGTTAAATCTGACACCAAGGTCTGAATTTTCCATCTGTCGGGCACACTCACACGGGAGTGACTGGAAGTGGGTGCAATCGGCCCCGGAATGTGATTTCAGACTGGCCAATTAATGAGCAGTCAGTGTGAAATGCATGCTGGGAAAGGCTCAGTGCTGCCGGGGAGGGAGGGAAGGGGACGGGCACTGAGGAAAGCGAGGGTGCTGTTGGCATTTCCAATACGCTCCCTCAGGGGGACAGCTGCTGCAGAGCCTGTCTCTCAGCTACTGACCTGTAAAAAATAAACTGCGATGGAGCTCCTCACACTTGTTGAGGGTGAGGGTGGCAGAGGTGGGGAGAGGGAGAACCTTTCAAAAGGAATTAACTTCTGTTAGTGATATTAAAAAGACACAACACACTGTGTTTAACACAAAGCTGATTTATTTGTCTCTTATCCAGAATATTTACACCTGGTGTTTATTAACATCATCAGGACTAGACTCCAGTGAATAATCTTCAATCCTGCAGGTGATTAACAGCAAAATCCAATCACTGTAGTTACTTGTGGCCTTGCTAGTGTCTCATGTCTCAGCAGATGGGATGACTGAGTGAATCCCCTCCCACACACAGAGCAGGAGAACGGTTTCTCCCCGGTGTGAATGCGCCGGTGTTTCAGCAGATTGGATGAATGATTGAATCCCTTCCCACACTCAGAGCAGGTGAGCGGCCTCTCCCCAGTGTGAATTCTCTGGTGTACAGTGAGCTGAGATGATTTCCTGAATCCAGTCCCACAACGAGAGCATCTGAACGGTCTCTCGTCAGTGTGAATACGTTGATGGGTCACCAGTTCCCCAGAACTTTTAAAGCACTTCCCACAATCCAGGCATTTAAATGGTCTCTCGTCAGAGTGAACCCGTTGATGGGATGTCAGTTCCACAGAACTTTTAAAGCACTTCTCACAGTTCAGGCATTTAAAAGGTCTCTCCCCAGTGTGAACTCGCTGATGTTTCAGTAGGTGAGATGACTGAGTGAATCCCTTCCCACACACACAGCAGGTGAATGGCCTTTCCCCAGTGTGACCACGTTGGTGTCCTAACAGATTGGATAACTGAGTGAATCCCTTCCCACACTCAGAACATGTGAACGGTCTCTCCCCATTGTGATCTCGCTGGTGTTTTAGCAGACTGGATGACTGAGTGAATCCCTTCCCACACTGAGGGCAGGTGAATGATCTCTCCCCAGTGTGACTGCGTCGATGAGTTTCCAGGTCAGATGGATAACTAAACGCTTTCCCACAATCCCCACATTTCCACAGGTTTTCCCCAGTGTGACTGTGCTTGTGTCTCGACAGGCTGGATGATCAACTGAAGCCTTGTCCACACACACAACACGTGTATGGTTTCTCCTCACTCTGAACAGTGCTTTTTCTTTCCATGTTTAATATTAAATGATATTCAAGTTACGATAGATTGTATACCTCTGTCAGCTCCTGGTGTGCTGTTTGGTTTCAGTTTCCTAACTGTAAATCCTCCTCTTCTAAAACCCTGTGAAATTGATTTAAAACAAAAAAACAAGAGTGAGAGAGAACCCACAAAAACACAAAAGCAGTTTGTGAAATTGAGCTGAATGAATCTGGTAATTTGTCTGACACTAGGAAAAAGTGACCATGAAAAGTGCTGGATTGTCATAACATAGAAACCCTACAGTACAGAAAGAGGCCATTTGGCCCATCGAGTCTGCACCGACCACAATCCCACCCAGGCCCCACCCCCATATCCCTACATATTTTACCCACTAATCCCTCTAATCTATGCATCCCAGGACACTAAGGGGCAATTTTAGCATAGCCAATCAACCTAACCCGCACATCTTTGGACTGTGGGAGGAAACCGGAGCTCCCGGAGGAAACCCACGCAGACACGAGGAGAATGTGCAAACTCCACACAGACAGTGACCCGAGCCGGGAATCGAACCCAGGTCCCTGGAGCTGTGAAGCAGCAGTGCTAACCACTGTGCTACTGTGCCGCCCAGTTGTAAAAACAACTGATTCACTAATGTCCTTCAGGGAAAGGAACCTACCACCCAGTCTGGGTCTGTGCAGACTCAGGCCTCTACTTAAGGAGAATGCAAGAGGTGAGGTTGTGGGGGGATGGGAGAGGCACTGATGATGGCAGGAGGAGAGGGATTTTACACATCTATAACTCAGCTGGAGCTTTGACAGAATCTCCCAAACCCTCAACTTCCACCACCTGAAAGGACCAGGATCACAAGTGTGTATCAACACCTCTAAATTCACCTTCAAGTCTCTCAGATTTTCACAGTAACTTAATTGCAGTGTTAATGTAAGCCTACTTGTGACAGGAATAAATAAACTTTTTAAAAAAACGTTAAACACGCTGTCCTGACTTGTCTGACATCAGTACTGGATGAACAGATATTTTATATATTGGGAAGACTGAAGCCTTTGCTACAAACTTCACTCCCCAGCCACCGACTCCATCTCTCTCCCTGATAATTGTCCGAGGCTGAACATGATTGTTCACAGCCATGGTGACATGTTTCACCTCAGGAATTAGGAGTCGGCCATTCGGTCCATCAGGTCTTTCACCTCTGTCAACGTTTCAAGTCTGTATGACCCTTCTCCAAATGATCATTCAGACTCGAAACGTTGGCTCTATTCTCTCTCCAAAGATGCTGTCAGACATGCTGGGATTTTCCAGCACTTTGTTTTTGTTAAACATTCACTTGATTGCAGTTTGCTGTGGGTAAATCCTCCCCTTCTAACCCATGTAAAATAAGTTTCCAAAGCCCATCACTCTCAGTCCAGGATAGAAATTCACAACATTGTGTCTGCCTGCTTTCCGGCTCAGGATTACTTCAGCTGGGACACATTTTCATTGGAAGCAGATGAGAAAATGTTCACTAGGCTGACTCCTGTGATGAGGGGGTTCGGCTTCTGAGGAAAGGTGGAGCAGGTTGGGTCTTTACCCATTGGAATTCAGAAGAATGAGAGGTGATCTTGGTGAAGCATATTAGATCCTGGGGGAGCTTGCCAGGGTAGATTCTGAGAAGATGTTTCCCCTCATGGGGTAATATAGAATTATGGAACAGTTAAAAAATAAGAGGTCTCTCAGTTTACACCATGAGGAGAAACGTATTCTCTATGAAGATCATTAGTCTTTGGAAATCCCTTCTCCAGTAAGTAGGAGGCTTGGTCATTGAATACATTTAAGGCTGTGTTAAGTTCATAAGATATAGGAGCAGAATTAGGCCATTCAGCCCATCAAGTCTGCTCCGCCATTCGATCATGGTTGATATGCTCCTCATCCCCTTTTCCTGCCATCTCCCCATAACCCTTTAACCCATTACCAATTATAAATCTGTCTAACTCCTCCTTAAATTTACTCACTGTCCCAGCATCCACCGCACTTTGGGTTAGCAAATTCCACAGATTCACAACCCTTTGGGAGAAGTAGTTTCTCCTCAACTCTGTTTTAAATTTGCTGCCCCTTATCCTAAGACTATGATTTCTCGTCCTAGAATGCCCCACAAGAGGAAGCATCCGCTCCACGTCTACTTTATCCATGCCTTTCATCATCTTGTACACCTCAATTTGATCTCTGCTCATTCTTCTCAATTCTATAGAGTATAGGTCTAAACTGTTCAATCTCTCTTTATACGACAAACACTACTTCTTTGGAATCAATCTAAAGAACCTCCTCTGAACTGCCTCCAATGCCACTACATCTTTCCTCAAATAAAAGGACCAAAACTAAGCACAATACTCCAGGTGCGGTCTCACCAATACCTTGTATAGTTCCTTACATTTATATTCTAATCCTTTAGCTATAAATGCCAACATTCCATTCACTTTCTTTATAGTCTGCTGTACCTGCATACTAGTTTTCTGTGACTTGGGAACGAGGACACCCAGATCCCTCTGCACCGGAGCATTCCAAAGTCTCTCCACATTTAGATAACAAGTCACCTTTCCATTTTTCCAACCAATTCCCCGCTAAATCTATGCGTCCCTGGTATTGACCCCATATCCCCCCCCCACCACCGAAGAGGAAACGTTCCTTCCCAGCTACTCTATGTGTCTCATGATTTTGTAACACCTCAGTCAGGACTCCCTCAGCCTTCTCTGCACTAAGGAAAGCAATCCCAGCCTAACCAGCCTCTCTTCAGAGCTGAAACGCTCCAGCCCAAGCAACATCCTGGTGACTCTCCTCTGCACCCTTTCTAGTGCAATCTCATCCTTCCTATAGTTTACTAAGGAGGTTGAATCTCTTGTGAAGAGGAAGAAGGAGACTTATGTTAAGATGAGACGTGAAGGCTCAGTTAGGGCGCTTGAGAGTTACAAGTTAGCCAGGAAGGACCTAAAGAAAGAGTTAAGAAGAGCCAGGAGGGGACATGAGAAGTCTTTGGCAGGTAGGATCAAGGAAAACCCTAAAGCTTTCTATAGGTATGTCAGGAGTAAAAGAATGACTAGGGTAAGATTAGGGCCAGTCAAGGACAGGAGTGGGAAGTTGTGTGTGGAGTCTGAAGAGATAGGAGAGGCATTAAATGAATATTTTTCGTCGGTATTCACACTGGAGAGGGGACAGTGTTGTTGAGGGGAGTACTGAGATGCACGCTGTTGGACTGGATGGTATTGATGTTCATAAGGAGGAGGTGTTAGCAATTCTGGAAAGGGTAAAAATAGATAAGTCCCTTGGGCCGGATGGGATTTATCCAAGGATTCTCTGGGAGGCTAGAGAGGAGATTGCAGAGCCTTTGGCTTTGATCTTTGTGTCGTCATTGTCTACAGGAACAGTGCCAGAAGACTGGAGGATAGCAAATGTTGTCCCCTTGTTCAAGAAGGGGAGTAGGGACAACCCTGGTAATTATAGACCGGTGAGTCTTACTTCTATTGTGGGCAAAGTATTGGAAAGGATTATAAGAGATAGGATTTATAATCACCTAGAAAGGAATAATTTGATTAGGGATAGTCAGTACGGTTTTATGAAGGGTAGGTCGTGCCTCACAAAGCTTATTGAGTTCTTTGAGAAGGTGACCAAAGAGGTGGATGAAGGTAAAGCGGTTGATGTGGTGTATATGGATTTCAGCAAAGCGTTTGATAAGGTTCCCCATGGTAAGCTTTTGCAGAAAATACGGACACATGGGATTGAGGGTGATTTAGTGGTTTGGATCAGGAATTGGCTAGCTGTAAGAAAACAAAGGGTGGTGGTTGATGGGAAATATTCATCCTGGAGTTCAGTTACTAGTGGTGTACCGCAAGGATCTGTTTTGGGGCCACTGCTGTTTGTCATTTTTATTAATGACTTGGATGAGGGCGTGGAAGGATGGATTAGTAAATTTGCGGATGACACAAAAGTCGGTGGAGTTGTAGACGGTGCGGAGGGAAGTGGCAGGTTACAGAGGGACATAGATAAGCTACAGAGCTGGGCTGAGAGGTGGCAAATGGAGTTTAATGCGGAAAAGTGTGAGGTGATTCACTTTGGAAGGAGTAACAGGAATACAGAGTACTGGGCTAATGGTAAGATACTTGGTAGTGTGGATGCACAGAGGGATCTGGGTGTCCATGTGCATAGATCCTTGAAAGTTGGCACCCAGGTTGATAGGGTTGTTAAGAAGGCATACGGTGTGTTAGCTTTTATTGGTAGAGGGATTGAGTTTCGGAGCCAGGAGGTCATGCTGCAACTGTACAAAACTCTGGTGCGGCCGCATTTGGAGTATTGCGTACAGTTCTGGTCGCCGTATTATAGGAAAGATGTGGAAGTGTTGGAAAGGGTGCAGAGGAGATTTACCAGGATGTTGCCTGGTATGGTGGGAAAATCGTATGAGAAAAGGCTGAGGGGCTTGAGGTTGTTTTCGTTAGAGAGAAGAAGGTTAAGAGGTGACTTAATAGAGACATACAAGATGATCAGAGGATTAGATAGGGTGGATAGTGAGAGCCTTTTTCCTCGGATGGTGTTGGCTAGCACGAGGGGACATAGCTTTAAATTGAGGGGTGAGAGATATAGGACAGATGTTAGAGGTAGGTTCTTTACTCAGAGAGTAGTAAGGGCGTGAAATGCCCTGCCTGCAGCAGTGGTGGACTCGTCAACGTTGAGAGCGTTCAAGTGGTTATTGGATAAACATATGGATGATATTGGAATAGTGTAGATTAGAGGGGCTTTAGATTGGTTTCACTGGTTGGCGCAACATCGAGGGCCGAAGGGACTGTACTGCGCTGTAATGTTCTATGTTCTATAGTGTGCCTCAGTGTTAGTTTCTGATTGATTGTGTTTCTGAGATTCACCTTGGGCCACTCTCCTACATTAAAGGTCTGATGTAAATGAAAGTTATTCTAAAATCACATTGTAACAGACTGGGGAAGTCAGGATTAAAACAATATCTGTATAAATGGAGTTTGGTCACAGAGCAGCCCTGACCTCAGTGAATGAGAGAACAGGCTCGAGGGGGATAAATGATTTCCTCTTGTTCCCAATAAACTTGAGCTCGAACACCACACTGATGAATGGAAAGTGATGGGAGAACTGGGGAGAAGACACTTCACCAAAACCAGCACTGGAGCAGAGTTAGAGAGTGGGAGAGGCCCAGGGGGGGAAACAACACAGGAACTGGAGTGGGTCATTCAGGCCTTCGAGTCTGCTCTGTCATTAGTTAGACCCTGGCTAATTAATTAGTCTTTCTGAACTTGAAGAACAAATACCTGAACAGTTAACTCCAGCTGGTTACAGCAGTTATTAACAGCAGCAGAAACACACCACAGCTATCAGAATGAACATGGGTCAGTGCAGGATGTGATTACCTGTTCAATAACTGGGGAATCTGCCTCCAGAAGACTTGTGAACTCGCTGGTGTCTCATTAGGTTTTGTGACTGAGTGAATCTGTTCCCACATATGGAGCAGGTGAACGGCCTCTCCCCGGTGTGAACTCGCTGGTGTGTCAGGAGGTCAGATGAGTTAGTGAATCCCTTCCCACACACGGAGCAGGTGAAAGGCCTTTCCCCAGTGTGAGCACGCTTGTGTTTCAGCAGGTGAGATGAACTGCTGAATCCCTTCATACACACAGAGCAGGTGAATGGCCGCTCCCCAGTGTGAAGTCGCTGGTGAGTGCGAAGGTTGAACATTCGACTAAAACTCTTTCCACACTCGGTGCAGATGAACGGTTTCTCCCCAGTGTGACTTCGCCGATGTGTTTCCAGCTGGGATGGAGAACTGAATTCCTTCCCACAGTCCCCACATTTCCACGAGTTCTCTATGGTGTAGATGTCCTCGTGTCTCTCCAGGTTGGATGATTTAATGTCTGTATATTTCAAATATCCTGTGAAAGGAGTTTACAAACATCATCACTGTCAGTACGGGATCGAAATTCAGAACAAAAAATTCTAGTTGCTACAGAATATGCTTTCCTCACTTGTTCCTATGAAGTAATAAACCCTCATCCCACACACTATCCTTCAGCTTTGTGCTGGAAACCAAATTCCAGGGTAACCAACCAAGTCATATCTGATATGATTATCCCGTATTTGAGTTCACTGCATGGTGTATAGGTGCTGTTTGACTTATAAAATGGATCTCTGCAGCACCCTCTTCCAACTGTTCTGCCTGCCCACCAGTCCCTGCCTCCCCTCGCAGTTCTGGTAGCACCGCACACAATACTGCCCACCTGCTCTAACAGACTCATGAAGGATGTCCTTTCATTTTCTCTGAGAGAGTTGGTCAGCCTGGCAAACCCAGTGTGAAACATCTTAACAAATCTTTTCTCCCACCCTCTATTCTGGCTGAGTTCAGTTCCCTTTATGACTACAGAGTGAAAATAAAATCAATTATTTTCTCTCCTGGTCACTGCTGGGAGCTGCAGCTTTTTACTGGGGGTGTTGGGGCCTCCAGCGGGTGTTTGTGAATCCTCCCCGCCCACCTCCCAGGGTTTCCTTCCTTCCCAGAGATCAGAGTCCTCATTGATTTGAGGCCAAAGTGTAACCTCTTATTTATTGTCCCCCTCCCCCATCCTCTGATGTGAACCATCCTCCAGTGGCTGAGCCAGGATGGGGCCGTTAACCTGGGCCTGTTCCCGGGAGGGAGGGAGGGAGAAGCCCCGCAGCTGCAAACCAGGGAGCTGACAATGATTCTGAAGGGTTTGCGGATCCTCGCAGCCACCGCCTGACGCTGACTCCGCTTCTCCGGGACAAAGGACTCCCGCTCCCGAGGCGAACAAAGGAATTGCGCATGCTCCACATTCAGACCGAGCCTCCAACCTCATCAGCCGGACCGGACTGCGCATGTGCCAAATCGCAACACCCGGGGTGTGATTGACGGCAGCTCCGGGCCAATAGGAGACGGAGGGCGGGGCTGGAGGACCGAGGGGGGCTGGTCCTCCAACCAATCAGAGTGATTGAGGGGCAGCGACCGAAACATGGGCAGTGCGGGTAATGGCGACGGCGAATGCTTATTACCTGGGATCCGTAATTTGTAATCGGAAAAACGCCGATCGGTGGGTACGATGGAACCGGCGAGTGGACGGGAAGGCTTCATAAACAGGTTGTGCGGATCTGTAAACTCCCCCCAAAATGTTCTGGTTACCCCATTTGCATCGAGCGGGTCAAAGATCCCTTGAGATCGGCCCGCGGGTGAACGACCTCCATCTTTATTGGGGGCAATGTGCGGCGGAGCACATGGGTGATCGCCATCTTTGTAAGGGGCAATATTGTCAATGAATGGGAGGGGCTTGTTCCCCATTGTTCAGAATGGAGACAACTTGTCCATCAAACTGCATCAACCCTCTGAGTCCCAATGTCTTATTGATGAGGCAGAGCGGTGGCAGAGAAGGAAAGAAATCACAAGATGCTTTCTAAATATTTTAAGGGCAAGAGGGTAATCAGGGAAAGAGGAAGTAGGTTAGGAATCAATTGTCCATTCAGCAGCCTGGGTGTGGAGCCGGAAGATGTATTTGAGGTATTAAATGAGTATTTTGCATCTGTGTTCACTGTGTGGAAGGATAATGTAGGTACAGAAAGCAAGTGTGTGATAGAATTGAACAGATTGTGATTGGTGGTGTGGTAAATAGCGAGAAGGTCAACCTTAGATTACAGGGTGAAAGAGACAGGCTGGTCAGATGGGCAGAACAGTGGCAAATGGAACTTTACCCTGAAAAGTATGAAGTGATGAATTTTGGGAGGACAAGGCCAGGGAATATCGAGGACCAGAGGGACATTGGGGAGCATTCCCAATTATCCCTGAAGCCAGCAGGACAGGTAGATAAGGTGGTTATGGTGGAGCTTTATAAAACACTTGTTAGGTCACAACTCGGGTCCTGTGTGCAGTTCTGTTTGGAACACTATAGGAAGGATGTGATTGCATCAGAGAGAGTGCAGAGGAGATTCACCAGGATGTTGCCTGGGCTGGACCATTTCAGCTATGAAGAGAGGCTGGTTAGGCTGAGGTTGTTTTCCTTAGAGCAGAGAAGGCTGAGGGGTGACCTGACTGAGGTGTACAAGATTATGAGGAACATAGATCAGGTAAATTGGAAGGAACTTTTCCCCTTAGTAGAGGGGTCAATAACCAGGGAGATAGATTTAAGTTAAGGGGCAGAAGATTTAGAGAGGAGTGGAGGAAAAACCTTTCACTCAGAGGGTGGTGGGAATCTGGAACTCACTGTCTGAAAGGGTGGTAGAGGCAAGAACCCTCACATTATATAAGAAGCATTTAGATGAGCAGGTGAAACACCATAGCATTCAAGGCTATGAACCAATTACTGGAAATGGGATTAGAATAGATAGGTGCTTGATGGCCGGCACAGACATGATGGGCCAAACGGCCTCTTTCTGCACTGTAAAACTCTATGACTCTAAATGGAGGGAATTTCTGTTCATCCAGTACAGGATGCCAGATAAGTCAAAGTGATGTGCGGCTTGACGGGAATTTTGGAGGGATGATGTTCACATACACCTACTACCCTGGTCCTCCTCGGTAGTGGAGGTTGGTGGTTGATTGATTTGTAAGTAAATAAAATTCCCTCCCGTCGCCCCATGCTGCTCCACTTCTCTCCCTTTCCCTCCCCTCCCATGGAGAAGAGCCTGGTGTCAGTCCAGAAAAGGTGGTAGGTTCCCCTACCAGTGAACCGGTTACGTTTTTCACAACAATGTCAGTTTTCATGGTCACATTTTTCTAGCGCCTGCCCCACAAATTACCAAATTTGTTCGGCTCAATTTCACAGCCTGCTTTTGCGGCTTATCTCTCCTTCCCTTTTCTCTGTTTTGAAATAATTTCACAGGGCAATTGGAAGGAAAGATTTGCAGTTGGAAAACTCAAACTAAACATCGCATCAGAATCTGATGGAGTCGTCCAATTTATCAAAACCTGAAATCGTTGGGTTGTAAACATGGAAGGAGAAAGTACCATTCACTGTGGGGAGAAACCGTACGTGTGTTGTGTGTGGGGATGAAGCTTCATCTGATTATAGAACCTGGAGACACAAGGACACCCATAGCATGAAGAAACTGTGGAAATGTGAGGACTGTGGGAAGGGATTCAGTTACGCTGAGACACCAGCTCATTCACACTGGGGAGAGGCCGTTCACTTGCACTGGATGTCGGAAGGGATTCACTAATTCACCACATCTGTTGAGACACCAACTAGTTCACACTGCGGAGAGACCTTTTAAATGCATCGACTGTGTGATGGCGCTTCAATTCCCCAGAACTTTTGTAGCACTTCACACAGTCGGGGAACTGAAGCACCATCAACATGTTCACACTGACAAGAGACCGTTCAAGTGCTCTCACTGTGGGACTCGGTTCACACAATCATCTGATCTCACTGTACACCAGCGGATTCACACTGGGAAGAGACCGTTCACCTGCACTGAGTGTGCGAAGAGATTCATTAATTCATCCAACCTGCTGAGACACCAACGCGTTCACACTGGGGAGAGGCCGTTCACTTGCACGGAGTGTGGGAAGGGATTCACTAATTCATCCCACCTGCTGACGCACCAGCAAGTTCACACTGACGAGACTAAATTGCGGGAAGTGCAACAACAGTTCTAGGGAACTGCTGTCCCATCAACAAGTCCACACTGACTAAAGATGATTCAAGTGTTGTCATTTTGGTCTGAGTTCAGGTAATTTCATCTCACTGTACACCAGTGCATTGACACTGAGGAGAGAATGTTCACTTCCTCTGAATGTGGAAAGGGATTCACTCATTCGTCCCATCCACTGAGAACCAGTGATTTCAGAAATAACTACATTGATTGTATTTTACTTTTAATCACAGCCAGTACTGAATCACATTCTCTGGGGTCTGTTTCTACTGCTGATGATAAACTCCAGGCCAGTTGTATGTTTTTAATCTTCTGGTTAAAAATTAAATAAATAAGCTTTACGTTAAGCAGAGTGTCAATTTTTTTGATATCTCCAGTATGTTAGGAGCTTTTGAGATGTTCTGCCCATTCCCTCTTTTCTCCATCCTCACTTCTAATAACAAGTGTAAGCAGCTCATAGAGCTTCTTTAAGATTGAGAACATCCAACGAATTACCTCGACTACTTCCAACGGTCCCAGAAATAAAATGCCTCAAGTTCCTCGTTGCCTTAGCTTTGAACCTGCATCTTTCTCTGGATTCTCTCACCATTTAATTGTGAGCATCAATGGTGGTGTTTTTACCCATCATTCCCCTGGTTGAGACCCCTATCCACAGCACAGGAGAGCAGTGGGCAGGCCTGGTTCTGCCCTGTGTTTGGAGCATCCGCAGTGTCAGGCATGACTATGAACAGACATTTCTCTCTCGGATCCACGATGGGTAAAAGGGGGGATGGCGGGAGCAATGGATCTGGTGAGTGGACGGAGATTATCCGGAAATATGTTGTGTAAACCGCAAACCCCAAATGAGAAGCTACCGAGTTGACACAAGGGGAATTATCCCGGTGACAAAGCTGGAGCAGGAGGAGAGAATGTTGTGAATTTCTATCCTGGATGGATTTCGGAAACTCCTTTTACAGGGGGTTAGAAGTGGAGGATTTACACACAGCAATCTTAAACTGAAGGAAGGTTAATCTCTACAGGGTGGCACAGTGGTTAGCACTGCTGCCTCACTGTGTGGAGTTTGCACATTTCACCTGTGACCGGCATGGTAGCACAGTGGTTAGCACTGCTGCTTCACAGCTCCAGGGACCTGGGTTCGATTCCCGGCTTGGGTCACTATCTGTGTGGAGTTTGCACATTCTCCTCGTGTCTGCGTGGGTTTCCTCCAGGTGCTCCGGTTTCCTCCCACAGTCCAAAGATGTGCAGGTTAGGTTGATTGGCCATGCTAAAATTGCCTCTTAGTGTCCTGGGATGCGTAGATTAGAAGGATTAGCGGGTAAAATATGTAGGGATATGGGGGTAGGGCCTGGGTGGGATTGTGCTCAGTGCAGACTCGATGGGCCGAATGGTCTCTTTCTGTACTGTAGGGTTTCTATGATTTCTATGACTTTAGGGGTTTTCTCCAGGTGCTCTGCTTTCCTCCCACAGTCAAAAGATGTGCAGGTTAGAGGATTAGTGGGGTAAACGTGTGGAGTTGCTGGCGGTGGGCCTGGGTAAGATGCTCTTGTGCAGACTCGATGGGCTCCTTCTATGCTGTAGGGATTCTATGATTCTTTGGTTACAGGTCTTCAAATGGGATGGACAGGTAGATATGGA
This sequence comes from Mustelus asterias, assembly GCF_964213995.1. Lineage (NCBI taxonomy): Eukaryota > Metazoa > Chordata > Chondrichthyes > Carcharhiniformes > Triakidae > Mustelus > Mustelus asterias. The sequence goes on from NC_135830.1 coordinate 4,326,788, forward strand.
CAGAATGTTTCCACTGTGATACACAGTAAATAGTAGTAAATCCAACCACTTACACTCAGACACCAAATCCAGGGACCACTTACAGCCAGACACCAAATCCAGAAACCACTTACACCGAGACACAAAATACAGGGACCACCTATACTGTAACACCAAACCCAGGGACCATTTACACTGAGACACCAAACCCAGGGACCATTTACACTGAGACACCAAACCCAGGGACCATTTACACTGAGACACCAAACCCAGGGACCATTTACACTGAGACACCAAACCCAGGGACCATTTACACTGAGACACCAAACCCAGGGACCATTTACACTGAGACATCAAATCCAGGGACCACTTACACGAGATACCAAATCCACGAGATCATTTACACCGAGACACCAAATTTAAGCTGGAATAAAAGGACATCTAAGCAAGCAGCCAGTGCCACAATAAAATAAAGCTGCTTACAAACTGCAGAGAACATATTTTTTAAAAATACATTTCTTAAAGGCACACTAGCGTCACTTTCTCGAAAACATAAAGGGCACAATCTTCCCCAACAAAAATTCTAGGTGTCAAAAGACTCTGACGAGTTTGCACTGCAATCTTCCCAAACTCTGTCAATTTCTTTAGCAATTGGGAGATTTGTGTCTGTGAGGGGTGGGGTGGGGTGGGGGGGGGGAGCGGGTGGTGTGGAGCTTTTGCATGCCAGGGAAGCCATCAAAATCAACGATGACAATTGCAAAGATCAGAACATTTCCAAGGCTCTCACATGCAGTACGTGTGGTGGAGTTTTAATAAACAAGATTCCAAAAGGGTTAATTAATCCAGAAAATAACAGAATTCTTCTGCAATATCGTTCTACAATGGGTGGTTCATAGGAACTCCAGATGTGTGTAAAGTGAAACATTACAGTTCAATTTGTCACACCCACAAGTAGAACACTCAAACAGAACAAGCTTGTGGTTTCTTTTCTTCAGCTGTCTGAGAGAAGAAGCAAAAACCGTGTTAAATATTAATCTCTGAGTTAGATATCCAGGTCAAAGCTTCTGGTGTAAGATTTCTTATGAGCTCAGGGGCAGCCAATGGTGAAGTAATATTGTCACTGAACAAGTAATCCAGAAACCCAAAGTCATGTTCTGGGGACCTGGGTTCAAATCCCACCAAGGCAGCTGGTGGAATTTGAATTCAATAACAAAAAAATCTGGAAATAGACTTTTAATGAAACCATTGCCGATTGTCATAAAAAACTAATGTCCTTTAGGAAAGGAAATCTGCCACCCTTTCCCGGGTCTGTATGTGACTCCAGATCCACAGTGATGTGGGTCTTTAAATGGTCCAGTAAGCCATTCAGTTCAAAGGCAATTAGGGTTGAGCAATGAGTATGGACAGAGTGAATAGTCAGAAACTGTTCCCACTCAAGAGAGCACCAAGAACTAGGGCACAGATTCAAAGTATTTAGCAAAGGAGTAAGAGTGATGTGAATAAAAATGTTTCACTCAGAGGGTGGTTGGAGTCTGGAACAAACTCACTGAGGTGGTGGTGGAGACAGGTTCGATCGAGGTATTTAAAAGAAAATTAGATTGCTATCCGAAAAGAAAGGACGTGCAATGTTAGGGGGATAAGGCAGGGAAGTGGGACTGGGTAGAAAGCAGGAGTTGGCCATTCAGCCCTTCGAGCCTGCTCCACCATTCATTTTGATCATGGCTGATCAACAATGGTATTTCAGAACACTGGGAAATCTTCCAAAAAACAACTGACACCAACATCAGGTGCATTTCACCAAGCACCCAATGTCTTCAATAGATTTATAGGATTGATGAAAGATCAGAGTTTAATCTGGGAGGTGAACCAGACAAGAACAGAAATAATCTCGAGTAAGAAAAAGCCCAAATAATGTTCCAGTCAGGAACAGGAGATCAATCATTCTCCTCTTATTGAAGAAATCAAATATTCAAAACACTGTGTCTGAATCAAAGCTGATTTAGTCAGGATTTATACAGAACACCACTGCATACCCCAGCTTTCATGCTGATTAATATCAGCAGCAACAAACTCCAACTGTGAGAATGAACATGGTTCAGTCCTGGATGTGATAAACAGCCGCAATAACAGCAGATTCTAAATCCAATCCCTTCAGTTACTTGTGAACTCGCTGGTGCCTCAGCAGTGTGGATGAACGACTGAATCTCTTTCCACACACTGAGCAAGGAAATGGCCTCTCCCCGGTGTGAACTCGCTGATGTGTCAGCAGGATGGATGACTGAGTGAATCCCTTCCCACACACTGAGCAGATGAACGGCCTCTCCCCAGTGTGACTCCGCTGGTGATTAAGTAGGTTGGACATCCAAGTGAAGCCTTTCCTACAGAAAAAGCAGGTGAAGGGTCTCTTCCTGGTGTGAGTGAGTTGGTGCATCAGCAGATCTGTCTGGCTTTTAAAGTACTTCTCACAGTCAGGACATTTAAACAGCCTCTTATCAGTATGAACAAGTTGGTGTGTCAGTAGGTGGAATGAACGGGTAAATCCCTTCCCACACACGGAGCAGGGGAACAGTCTCTCCCCAGTGTGAGTGCGTTTATGGTTCAACAGATCATTTTTCCTTTTATAGTTTTTCTCACAGTCAGAACATTGGAAAGGTCTCTCCTCACTGTGGATTCGATGGTGTGACAGGAGTTGAGATGAGTTTGTGAAGTCTTTCCCACAGACGGAGCAGGTGAATGGTCTCTCCCCAGTGTGAACACGCCGGTGTCTTAGAAGGTGGGATGATTTAGTGAATCCTTTCTGACACACAGAGCAAGTGAATGGCCTCTCCCCAGTGTGACTGCGGTGATGAATATGTAACTCAGATGGATAATCAAATCCCTTCCCACAGTCACCACATTTCCATGGTTTCTCCCCAGTGGGACAGCACTTGTGTTTTGACAGGTTTGATGAGCGACTGAAACCTCGTCCACACACAGAACATGTAAACACCTTCTCCCCATTGTGAACGGTGCTTTTTGATTCCATGTTCAGAAGCCGATGATGTTCAGGCCCTGATGAGTTGGGTGTCTGTCAGATCCTGATGTGATGTTTGATCTGAGTTTCCCACCTACAAATCATCATCTTCTGATATGCTGTAAAATTAATTCAAAAAGGAGAAAAAACAGTGATAAACACAAAGGTAGGTTGTGAAATTGAGCTGAATGAATCCGGTAATTTGTGGAGCCGGCACAAGGAAAAAGTGACCACGAAAGCTGCTGGATTGTGATTAAAAACTCAAATGGTTTGCTAATGTCCTTCAATTCAGGAAACCTGCCACCCAGTCCAGATCTACACAAGAATTCAACCTTAATGGGAGGAGAAAGATAGAGATGAAACAGGGAGGGAATGAACGGTAAGGACTTTATACATCTACAACTGGACAAGAACTTTGACAGAACCTGCCAAACCACAACCTTCACCAACTCAAAGGATGCAGGAAAACTATCACCTCCAAATGTCGCTTTCAATCTCAAAACAACTTGTAATCCTGAGGTAACCTGTAACCTCCTGCATTTAAGGGGCAATTTAGCCTGGCCAATCCACCTAACCTACACACCTTTGGGGTGTGGGAGGAAACCGGAGCACCTAAAGGAAACTCATGCAGTCACAAGGAGAACATGCAAACTCCACACAGTCACCCAAAGGTGGAATCGAACCCGGGTCCCTGGTGCTGTGAAACAGCAGTGTTGACCACTGTGCCACTGTACTATGTTGCTCAGAAATAAGTTTTAGGATTTTGGCCAAGTGATTGTGAAGGCAAAGCAGTATACTACCAAGTCAGAATAGTGTGTGATTCTGAAGAGTAAATGCAGGTAGTGGGGTTTCCATGGACAAACTGCCCTTATCCATGTTGGAGAAGAGGTGTGTAGTTTTGGAAGCTGCTGTCAAAGGAGGTTTAGCCAATTGCTGGTAATTCTAGTAATGTCCATGTTTCATTTGAAAATTTTCTAAATGTAAATTTAATGAAAATCCCCGACAGAACTACTTTTTTCTTACTTGAAACACAGCTTTAAATGGTCCGTTTGGTTCTAGATTCAGTTCCATGAGCAACGCCTTCAACTAAACAAAATCAAAACACTGTTCTGGGACCCTTGCTGTTTGTCATTTTCATAAATGACCTGGATGAGGAAGTGGAGGGATGGGTTGGTAAGTTTGCTGACGACACCAAGGTAGGTGGTGTTGTGGATAGTTTGGAGGGATGTCAGAAGTTGCAGCGAGACATAGATAGAATGCAAGACTGGGCGGAGAAGTGGCAGATGGACTTCAACCCGGATAAGTGTGTGGTGATCCATTTTGGCAGATCCAATGGGATGAAGCAGCAGTATAATATGAAGGGTACCATTCTTAGCAGTGTAGAGGATCAGAAGGACCTTGGGGTCCGGGTCCATAGGACTCTTAAATCGGCCTCGCAGGTGGAGGATGCGGTCAAGAAGGCGTACGGCGTACTGGCCTTCATTAATCGAGGGATTGAGTTTAGGAGTCGGGAGATAATGCTGCAGCTTTATAGGACCCTGGTTAGACCCCACTTGGAGTACTGCGCGCAGTTCTGGTCACCTCATTACAGGAAAGATGTTGAAGCCATTGAAAGGGTGCAGAGGAGATTTACAAGGATGTTGCCTGGATTGGGGGGCATGCCTTATGAGGATAGGTTGAGGGAGCTTGGTCTCTTCTCCCTGGAGAGACGAAGGATGAGAGGTGACCTGATAGAGGTTTACAAGATGTTGAGAGGTCTGGATAGGGTAGACTCTCAGAGGCTATTTCCAAGGGCTGAAATGGTTGCTACGAGAGGACACAGGTTTAAGGTGCTGGGGGGTAGGTACAGAGGAGATGTCAGGGGTAAGTTTTTCACTCAGAGGGTGGTGGGTGAGTGGAATCGGCTGACGTCGGTGGTGGTGGAGGCAAACTCGTTGGGGTCTTTTAAGAGACTTCTGGATGAGTACATGGGATTTAATGGGATTGAGGGCTATAGATAGGCCTAGAGGTGGGGATGTGATCGGCGCAACTTGTGGGCCGAAGGGCCTGTTTGTGCTGTGGCTTTCTATGTTCTATGTTCTATGCAGCTGCTGGAAATCTGAAATGAAAAGAGAAAACGTTGGAAATACTCATCAGGTTAGACAGCATCTATGGAGACAGAAATAGAGTTAATGTTTGCAGTCACTGACACTCCTCTAATAAAATACATACCAATAGCTGCTGTTTAATGGGGCCGTGGATCCCACAATCCCCTGTGCCCCAGAAACCGCTCTATCCATCACACACATTTCCCATTATGACACTTCTGTGTCAAGAGGGCGAGCTGTTTAAAAGTCGTCAAGTTCCATTTGTCAAGTTCCATTTTTGCGTGTTGATTTTCATTAAAGATACGGATCGACTTCCCCCTCATTATGAATCAATTTCAGATACTTTGGTCGAGAATTTCCATTCCCCTACTTTCTGGTGAATAATGGATGCCTTGAGTACTTAGATTACAGTATAATTTGATTCCTAATTTTATTGACTGCATCCCTATCCCTAATTTTCACATCGCAGCAAAAAAAGCTCACTGTTCACAAATGAGGAGTTTCGATGACGTGCGCTTTACCCACCATTCCTCGCGGTGGGGAATGTCCCCTATCCACAGCACGAGAGGGTTGTGCATGCGCAGTGAAGCAGTATTTGGCGCATGCGTAGCGTGGATGATGGCAATGGAGAGAGACGTTCCTCTGTCTCATCAGTAACCGGTAAGGATGCGGATACATGGAGGGAGGATTGGAACCGGCAGATGGACGGAGAGGGTTTCTAAATATCTGCTGAAGGTCTCAAACCTCTAATAGTAATCCGCAGGTCCCGTGTTTGCAGCTTTTGGTCTTTTTCCCGGAACGAGGCTCAGCCGCCATCTCGATTCAGCAGGGAGCGGAGCGCATGCGCTGGTGTCTTGGTGACGCAACAGTGAGTGGCTTCAGCGTTTTCTGCTCCCGACTGGGTCCTAGTGACCGGAATGCCCTGCAATCTGAGCAGCAGGTTTTTAAACAGCTTCACCCACTCCCAGGCTGCAGCTAATGTTTGCAGCCTAGAGGAGTCCATGGGCAATGTACATACTCCAGAAGTTGTTTATTCCTGTTTGATGCAAAAGTGGTAAGGGAATTGTGGCTAAACCATGGCTTACAAGGGAAATTAGAGATAGTATCAGATTCAAGGAAGAAGCATACAAATCGGCAAGAAAAAGCAATAGGCCCAAGGATTGGGAGCAGTTTAAAATTCAGCAAAGGAGGACCAAGGGATTGATTAAGAAGGGAAAAATGGAGTATGAAAGTAAGCTAGCAGGGAACATAAAAATTGACTGTAAAAGTTTCTATAGATATGTAAAGAGAAAAAGATTGACAAAAACGAATGTTAGAAATGGGAGAATTCATAACAGGGAATAAAGAAATGGCTGAGGGATTAAATTGGTACTTTGCTTCAGTCTTCACAAAGGAAGACATGAATAATGTACCAGATGCGCTGAGAGAAACATATTTTAGTCAGGGGCTGAAGGAAATCAGCAACAGTAGAGAAATGGTTTTGGGGAAATTGATGGGATTGAAGGTGGATAAATCTCCAGGTCCTGAAAATCTTCATCCCAGAGTACTTAAGGAAGTGGTCCTGGAAATAGTAGATCCATTGGTGGTTATTTTCCAAAATTCTTTGGGATCAGTAATAGTTCCTACAGATTGGAGAGTAGCTAATGTAAATCCACTGTTCAAAAAGGGAGGGAGAGAGAAAACAGGGAACTATAGACCAGTGAGCCTAACATTGGTACTGGGGAAGTTGCTGGTGTTTATTATCAAGGATTTCACAACTCGGCATTTGGAAGGCAGTGGTATAATCAGACAAAGACAGCATGGATTTACAAAAGGGAAATCATGCTTGACGAATCTATTGGAATTTTGTAAGGATGTAAGTAGTAGAGTTGACCGAGGAGAACCAGTGGATGTGGTTTATTTAGACTTTCAGAAGGCTTTCGACAAGGTCTCACATAACAGACTGCTATGTAACGTTAAAGGACATGGGATTGCAGGGAATGTCTTGAGATGGATAGAAAGCTGGTTCGTAGATAAGAAGCGAAGCGTTGGCATAAATGAGTCTTTTTCTGATTGGCAGTCAGTGACCAGTGGGGTTTGTCAGGGATCTGTGCTGGGACCCCAACTCTTCCCATGATATATTAATGATTTGGAAGAGGGAACTGAATGTATTATCTCCAAATTTGCAGATGATACAATGTTGGGTGGGAGAATGAGCTGTGAGGAGGCTGCAGAGATGCTTTAGCGTGTTTTGGACAGGCTGAGTGTGTGGGCATCTGCATGGCAGATGCAGTATAGTGATGATAAATGTGAGATTATCCACTTTAGTAGCAATAATAGGAAGACAGATTATTACCTGAATAGGTGTAAATTGAGTGAGGTGTATACTCAACAAGATGTTGGGTTCCTCGTGCATCAGTCGCTGAAAGTAAGCGCACAGGTACAGTAGGCAGTAAAGAAGGCAAATGGTATGTTGGCCTTCATAGCAAGAGGATTTGAGTATAGGGATGTTTTGCTGCAGTTGTATAGGGTGTTGGTGAGGCCACACCTGGAGTATTGTGTACAGTTGTGGTGTCCTTATCTGAGGAAGGATGTCCTTGCTATAGAGGGAGTGCAGCCAAGGTTTACCGGGCTGATTCTTGGGATGGCAAGTCTGTCATATGAGGAGAAAGTAAATCAGTTCGGATTATATTCACTGGAGTTTAGAAGAGTGGGGTCTCATAGAAACTTATAAAACAGGGTAGATTCAGAAAGAATGTTCCCAATGGTGGGGGGAGTCCAGAACTCGGGGTCATTGTTTGAGGATAAGGGGTAAACCTTTTAGAACTGAGGTGAGGAGAAATTTCTTTACCCAGAGGGTGGTGAATGTGTGAAATTCACTGCCACAGAATATGGAGAAAGGGATATGGGGAAATGGGAATGGGGGGGGGGTGTGATTAGGATATTGAATTTGATGATCAACCATGACCATAATGAATGGCGGAGCAAGCTCGAAGGGCCGAATGACCTACTCCCAGTTCTAGTTTCTATGTTTCAGTGAGAGAAGTTGCCTGAAGCGGTGGCAAAAACTTTGGTTACACTTCAGCCCCAGGCTCCTCATGTTTACATGGAAACATACTAGAAAATAGAAATGGCCTTTCGCGCATGCTCCACCGTTCTTTATGGTCATGGCTGATCATCAAACTCAATATCCTATCCTGCCTCCCCCTACCCCCACTCCCCGTACCCCTTGATCCCCAAGAAATGTATCTAATTCCTTATTGAAATCAGACTCTACTTCTATTTTTGAGGAAGGGAGTTTCAAAGATTCAAGACCCTCTGAGTAAAAAAAATCTTCTCATCTCTGTCTTCAATGGGCAGCACTGTTTGTTAAACAGTGACCCCTAGATTCTCCCATAAGAGTAAACATCCTCTCCACATCCAAGATCTTTCAGGATCTTGAAGGTTTAAATTAAGTTGCCTCTTACTCTTTTAAAGTCGAGCAGAAGCTAAACTTGAGCAGAGACAGTCTCTGGTGTTGTTGTATGGGACAGATTTACTTCTGGTCCTGTAATAAATGCATTTATTATTTCCAGTCTTGTAATATAGTCCTGTAGCTACGTTATATATTTCCAGTCATAGAGTCATTCCAGCACAGAAGGAGTCCATTGGATAACTCGAGTCCATACCGACTCTCACAGTAATTTCATAGTTTTTCAGTTTTTTTGTGATTTTCACAGTGCCTTCATTGCAGTGTTAATGTCAGCATCCTTGTGACACTAATTAATAAATTATCAAAAGTAAACTATAAACTGTCTGTCGAGCAATTCTGTCAGTCTGGAGTGGGTCCCATTCTGTAACCCTGCAGCACCCATCCAATCTCATTTAGAAATTATTGATCATCTCTGCTTGACTACCCCCCCAGGGAGCAAGTTCAAGACCATCATCAATCGCAACCCCCTGTATCTTAACCAACTGGAGCCATCCTATCCATTAAATATATTTTTAGTTCAGTCATAGCAGCGATATTTGAATCATCGATAGTCACAGGTGAGGTGCCTGAAGACTGGAGGGTGGCAAATGTTGTGCCTTTGTTTAAAAAGGGCTGCAGGTAAAAGTCTGGGAACTACAGGCCAGTGAGCCTCACATCTGTGGTGGGAAAGTTGTTGGAAGGTATTTTAAGAGACAGGATCTACAGGCATTTAGAGACGCAAGGACTGATTAGGGACAGTCAGCATGGCTTTGTGAGTGGAAAATCACGTCTCACAAATTTGATTGAGTTTTTTGAAAGGGTAACCAAGAAGGCAGATGAGGGAAGTGCAGTTGATATTGTCTACATGGACTTTAGCAAGGCCTTTGACAAGGTACTGCATGGTAGTTGTTGCATAAGGTTAGATTTCATGGGATCCAGGGTGAGGTAGCTAAATGGATACAAAATTGGCTTGATGAGAGAAGCCAGAGGGTGGTTGTAGAGGGTTGTTTTTCAAACTGGAGACCTGTGACCAGCGGTGTGCCTCAGGGATCGATGCTGGGCCCACTGTTATTTGTCATTTATATTAATGATTTGGATGAGAATATAGGAGGCATTGGTTAGTAAGTTTGCAGATGACACCAAGATTGGTGGCATAGTGGACAGTGAAGAAGGTTATCTCGGATTGCAATGGGATCTTGATCAATTGGGCCAGTGGGCTGATTAATGGCAGATGGAGTTTAATTTAGATAAAGGCGAGGTGATGCATTTTGGTAGATTGAACCAGGGCAGGACTTACTCAGTTAATGGTAGGGCGTTGGGGAGAGTTACATAACAAAGAGATCTAGGGGTACAGGTTTATAGCTCCTTGAAAGTGGAGTCACGGGTGGACAGAGTGGTGAAGAAGGCATTCAGCATGCTTGGTTTCATTGGTCAAAACATTGAATACAGGAGTTGGGACGTCTTGTTGAAGTTGTACAAGACATTGGTAAGGCCACACTTGGAATACTGTGTACAGTTCTGGTCACCCTATTATAGAAAGGATATTATTAAACTAGAAAAGACTTACTGGGATGCTATCAAGATAGATTGGAACTTTTTTCTCTGGAGCGTAGGAGGTTGAGGGGTGATTTTATAGAGGTCCATAAAATAATGAGGGGCATAGATCAGCCAGATATTCGATATCTTTTCCCAAAGGTAGGGGAGTCTAAAACTAGAGGGCATAGGTTTAAGGTGAGAGGGGAGAGATACAAAAGGGTCCAGAGGGGCAATTTTTTCACACAGAGGGTGGTGAGTGTCTGGAACAAGCTGCCAGAGATAGTAGTAAAAGTTGGTACAATTTTGTCTTTTAAAATGCATTTAGATAGTTACATGGGTAAGATGGGTTTAGAGGGATATGGGCTAAATGCGGGCAATTGGGACTAGCTTAGGGGTTTAAAAAAAAAAGGTGGCATGAACAAGTTGGGCCAAAGGGCCTGTTTCCATGCTGTAAACCTCTATGACTCTACATAGACATACTGTCTGGTAGCCTGCATGGAGATTTTCAGCTCTCTGTGTCCTGGACAGGAAGAAGTCTCACAACACCAGGTTAAAGTCCAACAGGTTTATTTGGTAGCAAGAGCCACTAGCTTTCGGAGCACTGCTTCTTCATCAGGTGAGTGGGAATTCTGTTCACAAACAGGGCATATAAAGACACAGACTCAATTTACAAAATAATGGTTACAGCACGGGGTTAGATACAGAGTGACGCTGCGCTGCTCCAATTTGAACTCGTTGTTCCCGGAACGTTAGTCTCTGGATTCCCAGTCCAGTGACATTCCCACTCTGCCCCCATGTCCCTCAGCTCTGTGGACAGGAAGGACGTCCTGTCCTTGGAGAGGGCACAGCACAGATTCACCAGACCGAGAGGGGACGGAGAGGCTTATAGGATGTGGACAGATTACTTTGCCCTTCGGTCTGGGTTTGATGAGGCCGTGTGGCTCCGGGGGGGTCACTTCAGAGGGCGGTGAAGATTGGGAGTGGGACTGGAGTCACAGTCTGGGTAAAGAGGGCAGCTTTCCATCCCAAAGGGACCTTCCTGCATTTTACTGATGCTGAGGTTTGTGTGTGTGGGGCGGTGTTGTGCAGATTTGGGAGAATTTTAGAAATCTAGAGGCTGCACTCGTCACACTGACATTACCCGCACTGCGCATGCTTCAGGTCCCGCCCCTCATTCACTCCGATTGGTTGGAGGACCAGCCGCTCCCGCTCGGTAATCCCAGCCACTCTGACAATGTCCAGTTCAGCTCCCAAGATGATTGACGGCACCTCCAGGCCAATAGGAAGAGGGGGTGGGGCTGGAGGACCGAGCGGGGAGCGGCTGGTCCTCCAACCAATCGGAGTGAATGAGGGGCGGGGCTGGAGGACCGAGCGGGAGCGCCTGGTCCTCCAACCAATCGGAGTGAATGAGGGGCGGGACCTGAAGCCTGCGCAGTGCGGGTAATGGCGACGGGCAGACGGACGGTTTTAGTTTGGAAGCGAGATCAATACGAGGTAGAGGGCGGCGCGCGGGGAATGATAAATGTGGCGGGTGGGTGGAGAGACTTTGTAAACATCTGCAAACCCAAACCCCGGAAATGAACTTCCCGGTCCCCCCCTTTGTACCAAATGGAGCGGCAGCTTGTAGTGTTAGACCCGGGCTGACTGCCGCCATTGAGGCTGCATGTGGGAGGCCGGCAGGGATTGTGATCGGAGAGTGAAGCCCTGACGTCACAATGGAATGGGTGAGAGTGTGACGTCACAATGGAATGGGTGAGAGTGTGACGTCACAATGGAATGGGTGAGAGTGTGACGTCACAATGGAATGGGTGGGAGTGTGACGTCACAATGGAATGGGTGAGGGTGTGACGTCACAATGGAATGGGTGAGAGTGTGACGTCACAATGGAATGGGTGAGGGTGTGACGTCACAATGGAATGGGTGAGAGTGTGACGTCACAATGGAATGGGTGAGAGTGTGACGTCACAATGGAATGGGTGAGACTGTGACGTCACAATGGAATGGGTGAGACTGTGACATCACAATGGAATGGGTGAGAGTGTGACGTCACAATGGAATGGGTGAGGGTGTAACGTCACAATGGAATGGGTGAGGGTGTGACGTCACAATGGAATGGGTGAGGGTGTGACGTCACAATGGAATGGGTGAGGGTTCCAGATGAGCTGAGACTGGGCTGGAGTCGGGTGATGGCACTGACATGTGACCCGGTGGCACAGTGGTTAGTGCAGCTGCCTAACAGCGCCAGGGACCCGGGTTCAATTCCAGCCTCGGGTCACTGTCCGTGCAGAGTTTCTACATTCTCCCAGTGTCTGTGTGGGTTTCCTCCAGGTGTTCCGGTTTCCTTCCACAGTCCAAAGATGTGCCGGTTAGACGGATCGGCCATGATAAATTGCCACTTGGTATCAGGGGGATTAACAGGTAAATATGTGGATAGGGCCTGGATGGGATTGTTGCCGGTGCAGGCCTGATGGGCTGAATGGCCTTCTACACTGTATTTTATTATTCATTATTATTAATTAATTACTATTAATGCTTCTATGAATGAAGGTGGTCTTGATGATGATGTGGACATGTGGCTGGAAGCTCATCTTGGGATGAACTATTTCACCCTGGTTGTGAACAGCCTGGTTCAGCCTCAGACAGTTGCCAGGAGGAGAGATAAAGTTGTTGGTGAGGGAGTGGAGTTTGTAGTGGGGACTGAACACAATGGCTTCAGTCTTCCCAGTATTTATATGAAATAAATTCCTGTTCTTTCAGTACTGGATGTCAGACAAGTCAGGATGGTGTGTGAGTTGGAGAGGAACTTGGAGCTGATGGTGTTCACAGGGTTTGGAAATTCTGTCAAAGTGCCTGTTGAGTTGTAGATGTATAAAATCTGTCTCCTCACCTCCGGCCTCTCCTACTTCTCTCTGTTTCCACTCAGAATGTGGAGATGCCGGCGTTGGACTGGGATAAGCACACGAAGTAATCTCACAACACCAGGTTAAAATCCAACAAGTTTATTTGGTAGCATAAGCCATAGGCTTTTGGAGTGCTGCCCCTTCATCAGGTGAGTGGAAATTCTGTTCACAAACGGCATATAAAGACACAAACTCAATTTACAAGATAATGGTCAGAATGTGAGTCTTTACAGGTAAGCAAGTCTTAAAGGTACAGACAATGTGAGTGGAGAGAGGGTTAAGCACAGGTTAAAGAGATGTGTATTGTCTCCAGCCAGGACAGTGAGTGAGATTTTGCAAGCCCAGGCAAGTCGTGGGCGTTACAGATAGTGTGACATGAACCCAAGATACTGGTTGAGGCCGTCCTCATGTGTGTTAAGCTGTGCTTAACCCTCTCTCCACTCACAGTGTCTGCACCTTTAAGACTTGATTACCTGTAAAGACTCGCATTCCAACCATTATTTTGTAAATTGAGTTTGTGTCTTTATATGCCCTGTTTGTGAACAGAACTCCTCACTCACCTGATGAAGGGGCAGCGCTCTGAAAGCTTGTGGCTTGCGCTACCAAATAAACCTGTTGGACTTTAACCTGGTGTTGTGAGACGTCTGTGTCCACTCAGAGTGCCCAGAGTCTTGTATAGACCCAGAGCAGGTGGCAGCTTTCCTTCCCTCAAGGACGCTAGTGAATCACTTGGGTTTTTAAGAACAATCCAGCTGTTTTTATAATCACTTTTTCCTAGTTTCAGCCCCACGAATTACCAGCTCAATCCATTCCATTCTCACGTGGAACTCTCATTCAGCTCAATTTCACAACCCCCCCCCCCCCCCCCCCGCCCCACCACCACTTTGTGTTTTTGTGAGTTCTCTCTCACTTTCTTTTTTTTTGTTTTAAATCCATTTCACAGGGTTTGAGAGGATGAGGATTTGCAGTTGAGAAATTGAAATCAAATATCATTACAAATGGAGTCTGCCAATTTATTGTAACCTGAATATCATTGTATTTTTATTATAGAAGAAAAAGGCACCGTTCACAGTGGAGAGAAACTGTACATGTGTTCTGTGGACAAGACTTCAACCAATCATCTGGCCTTTTGGAACATAATTGCAGTCACAACAGGGAGATGGCATGGACCTGTGGGGATTGTGGGAAGGAATTTGATTACCCATCACAGCTGGAAACTCATCGACGCAGTCACACAGGGGAGAGGCCATTCACCTGCTCCAAGTGTGGGAAAGGATTTGCTCACCCATCCACCCTGCTGACACACCAGCAAATTCACACTGAGGAGAGGCCGTTCACATGCTCTGTGTGTGGGAAAGGATTCAATCAGTCATCCAACTTAGCAATTCACCAGCGAGTTCACACTGGGGAGAAACCGTTCACCTGCTCCCAGTGTGGGAAGGGATTTTCTCACTCATACACCCTACAGACACACCAGCGAGTTCACACTCGGGAGAGGCCATTCATTTGCTCCCAGTGTGGGAAGGGATTTGCTCACTCATCCACTCTGCTGAAACACCAGCGAATTCACACTGGGGAGAGGCCGTTCACCTGCTCAGTCTGTGGGAAAGGATTCAATCAGTCATCCAACCTAGCATTGCATGAGCGAATTCACACTGAGGAGAGACCGTTCATCTGCTCTGTGTGTGGGAAGGGATTCAATCAGTCATCCAAACTAACATTACACCAGCGAGTTCACACTGGGGAGAGACCGTTCACCTGCTCCCAGTGTGGGAAAGGATTTGCTCACTCAGCCAACCTGTTGAAACACAAGCGAGTTCACACTGGGGAGAGACCATTCGCCTGCTCCCAGTGTGGGAAGGGATTTGCTCACTCAACCAACCTGCTGACACACCAGCGAGTTCACACTGGGGAGAGGCCATTCACCTGCTCCCAGTGTGGGAAGGGATTCAGTCAGTTATCCACCCTGCAGACACACCAGCGAATTCACAAGTAACTGTTGTGATTGGATTTTGCTGTTAATCATATTCAGACTGAACTAGGTTCCTTTGGGTCTGTTTCTGCTGAATTGAAAAAGAACTCCAGCTCTGTTGTAGGTGTTAACATAATAGACTTAGAATGGGAGGATTTGGGATCAGAAAACTTGCAAAGACATCAGATCAGGATTGGATGGAGCCCCACAATTTAGTGTAACCTGAACAGCAGAGAATTTTGACCATGGAAGGAAACAGCGCTGTTCACAACCACAGTCACATTTTGAACATAGAATCAGAGAGTGCTGAAGAGGCTCTTCAGCCCATCGAGTCTGTACCGACACGCGAGAAACACCTGACCACCCACCTAATCCCATTTATCAGCACGTCGTCCATAGCCCTGAATGTTGTGATGTGCCAAGTGCTCATCCAGGTACTTTTTAAAGGCTGTGAGGCAACCTGCCTCTACCTTCCTCCCAGGCAGCCCATTCCAGACCGTCACCACCCTCTGGGTAAAAATACTTTTCCTCACATCCCCCCCCCCCTAAACCTCCTGTCCCTCAACTTTACCTTAAGTCCCCTTGTGACTGATCCTTCAACTAAGAGGAACAGTTGCTCTTTATCCACTCTGTCCTTGTCCCTCGTAATTTTGTACACTTCAATCAGATCGCCCTTCCGTCTTCTCTGCTCCAATGAAAACAACCCAAGCCTGTCCAACCTCTCTTCATAACTTAAATGTTCCATCGCAGGCAGCATCCTTGTGAATCTCTGCACCCTCTCCAGTGCATTTGACAAGCTGCCGCATAAGATAAAGGTGCACGGTGTTACGGGTAATGTGGATAGAGGATTAGTTAACAAACAGAAAGCAAAGAATGGGGGTATATGGGTGTTTTTCTGGTTGGCGATCAGTGACTCGTGGTGTGTCTTAGGGATCAGTGTTGGGGCTGCAATTGTTTAGAATTTACATAGATGATTTGGAGTTGGGGACCAAGTGTAGTGTGTCAAAATTCACAGATGACACTAAGATGAGTGGCAGAGCAAAGTGTGCAGAGGACGCTGAAAGTCTGCAAAGGGATATAGATAGTCTAAGTGAGTGGGCAAGGGTCTGGCAGATGGAGTACAATGTTGGTAAATGTGAGGTCATTCATTTTGGTAGGAATAACAGCAAAATGGACTATTATTTAAATGGTAAAAAATTGCAGCATGCTGCTGTGCAGAGGGACCTGGGTGTCCTTGTGCATGAATCACAAAAAGTTGGTTTGCAGGTGCAGCAGGTAATTAAGAAGGCAAATGGAATTTTGTCCTTCATTGCTAGAGGGATGGAGTTTAAAACAGGGAGGTTATGGTGCAGCTGTATAACGTGCTGGTGAGGCCACACATGGAATACTGTGTACAGTTTTGGTCTCCTTACTTGAGAAAGGATAGACTGGCACTGGAGTGGGTGCAGAGGAGATTCACTAGATTAATTCCAGAGTTGAGGATTGGCTTATGAGGCTATACTCATTGGAATTCAGAAGAATGAGGGGAGATCTTATAGAAACATAAGATAGAAGCAGGGAGGTTGTTTCTTCTGGCAGGTGAAATAGAACGAGGGGGCATAGCCTCAAAATAAGGGGGAGCAGATTTAGGACTGAGTTGAGGAGGAACTTGCTCACACAAAGGGTTGTGAATCTGTGGAATTCCCTGCCCAGTGAAGCAGTTGAGGCTGCCTCATTGATTGTTTTTAAAGCAAGGGTAGATAAATTTTTGAACAGTAAAGGAATTAAGGTGAGCGGGTGTGTAAGTGGGGCTGAGTCCACAAAACGATCAGCGGGGCAGGCTCGAGGGGCCAGATGACCCACTCCTGCTCTTAGTTCTTGTGTACTTTGCATCAGTCTTCATTAGAGTCTGGTACTCTATCCCTTGGTATAGAGGATACAAGTAATATCCCACAAATTCAGGAAATGAAGATGATGTGGAGATGCCAGCGTTGGACTGGGGAGGGCACAGTAAGAACTCTCACAACACCAGGTTAAAGATCAACAGGTTTATTTGATAGCACGAGCTTTCGGAGCATTGCTCCTTCATCAGGTAAGTGAGCCTTCTTACTCAGGAAATGAAAGGGAGGGAGGAAAACTACAGTCACTTATGAAGTGGTACTGAGCAAATAGTCGGAGCTGTGGGCAGACAAATCCCTGGGTCCTGATGACTTCATCCGAGGATATTAAAGTGGCTCATTAGGTAACAGCAAAACACCGCAGATGCTGAAAATCTGAAATTAAAACACAAAATGCTGGAAAGACTCTGCAGGTCTGGCAGCATCTGTGGGGAGAGAAACAGAGTTAACGTTTTGAGTCCATATGGCTGTTCTTCAGCTGAAGAGGGATAGAAATGGCTAGTGAGATAGCTGGGGCATTGTTTTTAATTTTCCCAAATTCCCTAGATTTGGGAACATTTCTTTTAGAAAGTAGCAAATCGATCTCTATTGTTCAAAAAAGGAAGAAGACAAAAAAGCAGGAAGTTACAGGGCAGCTAACAACATGTAGAGAAAATGTTAGAGGCTATTATTAAAGATGTTATAGCAGGGCAGTGATTGAGGTAATAAGAGAGAGTCAGCACGATTTTGAGAAATGGAAATCATATTCAACCAATTTCTTGAGTCTTTTGAAGGAATCACATGCTGTGGATAAAGGTGAACCAAAGGTGGATAAATGTGAATTTAATGCAGACAAGTGTGAGGTATTGCACTTTGGAAGGACAAACCAAGGTAGAACATACAAGGTAAATGGTAGGACACTGAAGAGCGCAGTAGAACAGAGGGATCTGGGAATACAGATACATAATTCCCTAAAAGTGGCGTCACAGGTAGATAGGGTCGTAAAGAGTGTTTTTGGTACATTGGCCTTTATAAATCAAAGTATTGAATATAAGAGTTGGAATGTTATGGTGAGGTTGTATAAGACATTGGTGAGACCGAATTTAGAGTATTGTGTGCAGTTTTGGACACCTAATTACAGGAAAGATATTAATAAGGTTGAATTGCAACTGTACAGGACCTTGGTGAGACCACATTTGGAATATTGTGTGCAGTTCTGGTCACCTCACTATAAGAAGGATGTGGAAGCGCTGGAAAGAGTGCAAAGGAGATTTACCAGGATGCTGCCTGGTTTGGAGGGTAGGTCTTATGAGGAAAGGTTGAGGGAGCTAGGGCTGTTCTCTCTGGAGTGGAGGAGGTTGAGGGGAGACTTAATAGAGGTTTATAAAATGATGAAGGGGATAGATAGAGTGAACATTCAAAGACTATTTCCTCGGGTAGATGAAGCTATTACAAGGGGGCATAACTAAAGGGTTCATGGTGAGAGATATAGGAAGGATGTCCGAGGTAGGTTCTTTACTCAGAGAGTGGTTGGGGTGTGGAATGGACTGCCTGCAGTGATAGTGGAGTCAGACACTTTAGGAACATGTAAGCGGTTATTGGATAGGGACATGGAGCACACCAGGATCATAGAACATAGAAAAAATACAGCACAAACAGGCCCTTCGGCCCACAAGTTGCGCCGGTCATGTCCCTACCTGCCTAGGCTTATATATAGGCTTACCTATAACCCTCAATCCTATTAAGTCCCATGTACTCATCCAGAAGTCTCTTAAAAGACCCTATCGAGTTTGCCTCCACCACCACTGACGGCAGCCAATTCCACTCACCCACCACCTTCTGAGTGAAAAACTTACCCCTGACATCTCCTCTGTACCTACTCCCCAGCACCTTAAACCTGTGTCCTCGTAGCAGCCATTTCAGCCCTGGGAAAAAGCCTCCGAGAATCCACCCGATCTATACCTCTCAACATCTTGTGCACCTCTATCAGGTCACCTCTCATCCTTCGTCTCTCCAAGGAGAAAAGGCCGAGCTCCCTCAGCCTGTCCTCATAAGGCATGCCAACCAATCCAGGCAACATCCTTGTAAATCTTCTCTGCACCCTTTCAATCATTTCCACATCCTTCCTTTAATGAGGCGACCAGAACTGAGCACAGTACTCCAAGTGGGGTCTGACGAGGGTCTTATAAAGCTGCATTATTATCTCCCGACTCCTAAACTCAATCCCTTGATTGATGAAGGCCAGCACACCATACGCCTTCTTAACCACCTCCTCTACCTGCGAGGCCGATTTAAGAGTCCTATGGACCCGGACCCCAAGGTCCTTCTGATCCTCTACACTGCTAAGAGTCTTACCCTTGATATTATACTCCTTCATCCCGTTTGACCCACCAAAATGAACCACTACACATTTATCTGGGTTGAAGTCCATCTACCACTTCTTCGCCCAGTCTTGCATCCTATCTATGTCACGCTGCAGCTTCTGACATCCCTCCAACCTATCCACAACACCACCAACCTTTGTATCATCGGTAAACTTACCAACCCATCCCTCCACTTCCTCATCCAGGTCAATTATGAAAATGACAAACAGCAAGGGTCCCAGAACAGATCCCGGGGGCACTCCACTGGTGACCGACCTCCATTCAGAAAAAGACCCGTCTAGAACCACTCTGCCTCCTGCAGGCAAGCCAGTTCTGAATCCACAAGGCAACAGCCTCTTGGATCCCATGCCCTCTCACTTTCTCGAGAAGTCTTGCATGGGGGACCTTATCGAACGCCTTGCTGAAGTCCATGTAAACCACGTCTACCACTTTTCCTTCGTCAATGTGTTTAGTCACATTTTCAAAGAACTGCACCAGGCTCGTAAGGCATGATTTGCCCTTGACAAAGCCGTGCTGACTACTTTTGAGCATACTAAACTTCTCTAAATGTTCATAAATTCTGTCCCTCAGGATCTTCTCCATCAACTTACCAACCACTGTTGCCTCCAATACACATCTCTTTAACCTGTGCTTAATGCTCCCTCCACTCACATTGTCTGTATCTTTAAGACCCGGTTGGCTGTAGAGATTCGCATTCTAATCAGTATTCTGTAACTTGATTTTGTGTCTCTGTGCAGATTTCCATTCCATCTGACGAAGGAGCAGCGCTCCGAAAGCTAATGGCATTTGCTACCAAATAAACCTGTTGGACTTTAACCTGGTGTTGTTAAAACTCTTACTGTGTTGACCCCAGTCCAACACCGGCATCTCCACATCAAAGATATTCATACCCAGCCTTGCTCATTTGTGTGGGAGGCTGAATGCCTTTTTGGTGCTGGCAGCTAATTAGTGGAAAGTATCACTCGTGTAACCACGACATAGTCGCAGAATGAAACAGATTAGTGTTCCCTCTGTATTGTGCAGCCTTGTGGTTGTCCTAAAGGCCATCACTTTCAGATCTGAAAAGTGCCTGGGTCAAGGTCAAATTACCCCAGAAAGGGAAATTTTCTCTCAATCTGAAGCAACAGGTGAAGCAAATCATTTCACACAGAAACACGTCTTCAACGTTGCGGTAGTTTGTTCAGTTACACACTTGGTGGTCACGTGACTCTGGTTGCAGCATTCCTGAGCCTCATTGGAGGGATTCCTCACATGAGCCGAGTTTGAGGAGAGTATCTCTGGCCTCCAGTGATGCAGCCGCTGAATCTATTCCTGGAAAAAACACATTTGGAATATTGTGATAATGTTGTCTGAATCCATCAGGACAATTTTGTATTCAACTGTGGGGGGGATAATGTTCACTGTTTTATATTCGGGTCTGGGGGGGATAATGTTCACTGTTTTATATTCGGGTCTGGGGGGGATAATGTTCACTGTTTTATATTCGGGTCTGGGGGATAATGTTCACTGTTTTATATTCAGGTCTGGGGGGGGATAATGTTCACTGTTTTATATTCGGGTCTGGGGGGGGATAATGTTCACTGTTTTATATTCGGGTCTGGGGGGGATAATGTTCACTGTTTTATATTCGGGTCTGGGGGGGATAATGTTCACTGTTTTATATTCAGGTCTGCGGGGAGAATGTTCACTGTTTTATATTCGGGTCTGGGGGGGATAATGTTCACTGTTTTATATTCGGGTCTGGGGGGGATAATGTTCACTGTTTTATATTCGGGTCTGGGGGGGGATAATGTTCACTGTTTTATATTCGGGTCTGGGGGATAATGTTCACTGTTTTATATTCGGGTCTGGGGGGGATAATGTTCACTGTTTTATATTCGGGTCTGGGGGGGATAATGTTCACTGTTTTATATTTGGGTCTGGGGGATAATGTTCACTGTTTTATATTCGGGTCTGGGGGAATAATGTTCATTGTTTTATATTTGGGTCTTGGGGCGGGATAATGTTCACTGTTTTATATTCGGGTCTGGGGGATAATGTTCACTGTTTTATATTCGGGTCTGGGGGATAATGTTCACTGTTTTATATTCGGGTCTGGGGGATAATGTTCACTGTTTTGTATTCGGGTCTGGGGGATAATGTTCACTGTTTTATATTCGGGTCTGGGGGGGATAATGTTCACTGTTTTATATTCGGGTCTGGGGGATAATGTTCATTGTTTTATATTCGGGTCTGGGGGATAATGTTCATTGTTTTATATTCGGGTCTGGGGGGGCATAATGTTCACTGTTATATATTCGGGTCTGGGGGGGATAATGTTCACTGTTTTATATTCGGGTCTGGGGGATAATGTTCACTGTTTTATATTCGGGTCTGGGGGAGATAATGTTCACTGTTTTATATTCGGGTCTGGGAGATAATGTTCACTGTCTGGGGTTTGTGAGCTCGGGTTGATTCTGCCTACGGTGCATTCTCGGTTGTCAGAGCTCTCATTAAAAGCTCTAATTTCCAGTCAGTGACTGAGTTGTCTCTGATGGGATGGGGAATCAGAGTGGGGGTAATGTGCTTCATGGACAGCGATGGGTTGGAATGAGTATAAAATAAACCCGGACTACACCAGGTAATTGTGAGAACATTAAAACAATCACAAAATATCATAGCACCATGTTGGAAAGCAGAATACTTTGGCTCAATCTTTGATCAATTTTGTTTGATTCAATATTGTGAGTGACTTGTTGGATTGCTGGTTATTTTCTAACGGCAGCTCAGCACCATCATTTTGACCATCAACTCGGCCCTGGCGACTGCTGCATTTTTCCAGCACCTTCTGTTTTAATTTTAAGTGGAACCTTAATATCTGCTGAGTACACAGGCCAATTTATCTTTCTAGGGGTGAGTGTGTCTGAGAGGTATGCAACTGGAAAACATTTTCCATTCACCTCCTGCATTGCTGCAGTATATATACATTGTTCTCACTCTGCCAGCAGGGCTGTGGGATTAATTGCCTAGATCTTAAAGACAGCCCGACTGGGCAGGATGAGCCAAATGGTTTCCATCTGTGATGTATCATTCCATAAAACAGCATCAGGAGAAAGAAAGTGAAAGAAACCAATCTCAGTGGAATTTCCCCAACCAGTGTGAGCACCTCAGGGGAGCAGAGAGTGGGAAACCAGTAGGAAAAGTTTTAAAAACTCGGGGTATTCCCACAGGAGAGCACTGTTTAAATCAATTTTAGAAATAGAAAATGGCAGCGCACAAATTCTGAGGAATGCATTTTTAAAAATTAATTGATCTTAATTGCACAAGATAATTTTCTATGACAATGACGCCGTTAATTCCCAGGTGCCCTTGCGGGTAGGAAAGTATCCTATTCATTCCACAGGAGCCTATTACGCAGGCGCAGTGCTATATCTGGAGCGTGCGCAGTGTCACTTTGTTCGGAGCCCTGAGTGCGGGAGCCGTTTTTTTCAAGCAGGTGAGTCGGTGGGGCTGCGGGAGAAATGTCGCCGGGAGTCGGGGTAGGGAGGGAGCTATGGCTTCACAAACATCCGCTGTAGGCCGCACGGCCCGAATAAAACCCTGCAGGTCCCGGGTTTACAGCTCCCAGGCTTTTATCCCGGGAACAGGCCCCGTTTATCGGCCGCCATCTTGTTTCAGCGGAGACGGAGCGCATGCGCTGCTGTCAGTGGCGGGTCACAATGGGCGTGGTTTCAGGGGCTGGTTCAGAACCTCGATCTTCAGAGGGACAATAGGTAGCAGGGCGCATGCGCAGCTATCCAAGAACATCGGAATAAGAATTCGGAACAGGAGCCCGTCATTCGGCCCATCGAGCCTGCTGCATCATTCAATAAGATCATGTCTACTTTGCTACCCCACCCCGTCCATACCCTTGACTCTCTTGTGGATCCAAACCTCAGCTTTGAATATATTCAATGACCAGAGACCACTCCATCTGACGAAGGAGCATTGCTCCGAAAGCTTATGGTATTTGCTACCAAATAAACCTGTTGGACTTTAACCTGGTGTTGTGAGACTTCTTACTGTTCCAACCATAGAACCATAGAAAATTACAGCTCAGAAACAGGCCTTTTGGCCCTTCTTGTCTGTGCCGAACCATTTTTTGCCTAGTCCCACTGACCTGCACTTGGACCATATCCCTCCACACCCCTCTCATCCATGAACCCGTCCAAGTTTTTCTTAAATGTTAAAAGCATTTACCACTTTATCCGGCAGCGCATTCCACACTCCCACCACTCTCTGCGTGAAGAAGCCCCCCCTAATATTCCCGTTAAACTTTTCTCCTTTCACCCTTAACCCATGCCCTCTGGTGTTTTTCTCCCCTAGCCTCAGCGGAAAAAGCCTGCTTGCATTCACTCTATCTATACCCATCAAAATCTTATACACCTCTATCAAATCTCCCCTCCTTCTTCTACGCTTCAGGGAATAAAGTCCCAAGCTATTCAATCTATCTCTGTAACTCAGCTTCTCAAGTCCTGGCAACATCCTTGTGAACCTTCTCTGCACTCTTTCAACCTTATTTACATCCTTCCTGTAACTAGGTGACCAAAACTGTACACAATACTCCAAATTCGGCCTCACCAATGCCTTATATAACCTTACCATAACACTCCAACTTTTATACTCGATACTCCGATTTATAAAGGCCAATGTACCAAAGGCACTCTTTACGACCCTATCCACCTGTGACGTCACTTTTAGGGAATTCTGTACCTGTATTCCCAGATCCCTCTGTTCAATTGCATTCTTCAGAGTCCTACCATTTACCCTGTACGTTCTACTTTGGTTTGTCCTTCCAATGTGCAATATCTCACACTTGTCTGCGTTAAGTTCCATTTGCCGTTTTTCAGCCCATTTTTCCAGTTGGTCCAAATCCCTCTGCAAGCTTTGAAAACCTTCCTCACTGTCCACTACACCTCCAATCTTTGTATCCTCAGCAAACTTGCTGATCCAATTTACCACATTATCATCCAGATCATTGATATAGATAACAAACAACAATGGACCCAACACCGATCCCTGCGGCACACCACTAGTCACAGGCCTCCACTCAGAGAAGCAATCCTCCACAACCACTCTCTGGCTTCTTCCATTGATGGTATTTGCTACCAAATAAACCTTTTTGTCTTTAACCTGGTGTTGTGAGACTTCTTACTGTTCTTCCATTGAGCCAGTGTCTAATCCAATTTACTACCTCCCCATGTATACCTAGCGACTGAACCTTCCTAACTAACCTCCCATGAGGGACCTTGTCAAAGGCCTTGCTGAAATCCAGGTAGACAACATCCACCGCCTTCCCTTCATCCACTTTCCTGGTAACCTCCTCGAAAAACTCTAATAGATTGGTCAAACATGACCTACCACGCACAAAGCCATGTTGACTCTCCGTAATAAGTCCCTGTCTATCCAAATATTTGTAGATCCTATCCCTTATCACACCTTCCAATAACTTGCCCACCACCGACGTCAAACTTACTGGCCTATAATTTCCAGGATTTCTTTTGGAACCTTTTTTAAACAATGGAACAACATGAGCCACCCTCCAATCATCCGGCACCTCCCCCGTGAATACTGACATTTTAAATATATCTGCCAGGGCCCCTGCAAGTTCAACACTAGCTTCCCTCAAGGTCCGTGGGAATACCCTGTCTGGTCCTGGGGATTTATCCACTCTGATTTGCCTCAAGACAGCGAGCACCTCCTCCCCTTTAATCTGTAAAGGTTCCATGACCTCCCTACCTGTTTGCCCTATTTCCGTAGACTCCATGCCCGTTTCCTCAGTAAATACGGATGCAAAAGAAACATTTAGTATCTCCCCCATCTCTTTTGGTTCCATACACAGTCTACCACTCTGGTCTTCAAGAGGACCAATTTTATCCCTCACTATCCTTTTGCTCCTAACATACCTATAGACTCTCTTTGGATTTTCCTTCACTCTGTCTGCCAAAGCAACCTCATGTCTTCTTTTAGCCCTCCTGATTTCCCTCTTAAGTCGCTTCTTGCACTTTTTATACTCCTCGAGCATCTGATCTGTTCCTTGCTGCCTGTACATTTCATACAACTCACTCTTGCTCTTAATCAGTGTTACAATCTCCCTTGAGAACCAAGGTTCCTTATTCCTATTTACTTTGCCTTTAATCCTGACAGGAACATACAAACTCTGCAGTCTCAAAATTTCTCCTTTGAAGGCCTCCCACTTTCCATTTACATCCTTACCAGAGAACAGCCTGTGCCAATCCACACTTCCCAGATCCCTTCTCATTTCATCAAATTTGGCCTTTTTCCAGTTCAGAACTTCAACCCGAGGACCAGATCTATCCTTATCCATGATCAGGTTGAAACTAATGGCATTATGATCACTGGATCCAAAGTGTTCCCTCACACTCACATCCATCACCTGCCCTAACTCATTTCCCAATAGGAGATCCAATATCGCATCCTCTCTAGTTGGCACCTCTATATACTGATGTAGAAAATTCTCCTGAACACATTTTACAAACTCTACCCCGTCTAAACCTTTAACAGTATGCGAGTCCCAATCTATATGTGGAAAATTAAAATCCCCTCCTATCACAACTTTGTGTTTCTTGCAGTTGTCAGCTATCTCTCCGCTGATTTGCTCCTCCAATTCTCGCTGACTATTGGGTGGTCTATAATACAACCCCATTAATGTGGTCGTACCTTTCCTGTTTCTCAGCTCCACCCATAGGGCCTCTGTAGACAAGCTCCCTAATCTATCCTGCCTGAGTACCGCTGTAACATTTTCCCTGACCAACAATGCCACCCCCCCCACCTTTTATCCCTCTGCCTCTATCCCGCCTGAAACATTGGAACCCTGGAACATTGAGCTGCCAGTCCTGCCCCTCCTGTAGACAAGTTTCACTAATGGCTATAATGTCATATTTCCATGTGTCTATCCACACCTTCAGCTCATCTGCCTTCCCCACAATACTCCTGGCATTGAAATAGACACACCTCAAAAGATTATTTCCACCACACTCTACCCTTCCATTTGTGATTTTGCTTGAACTAACCTGTCTTTTTACCCCTGGTCCACTATCTGCTCTGGCACTCTTGTACAGGTCCCACCTGTCCCAGAAGAGGTCCCAATGATCCAAGAATTGGAAACCCTGCCCCCTGCACCAGTTCCTCAGCCACGTGTTCATCCGCCCAAGCATCCTACTCCTGCCCTCACTGGCATGTGGTTCAGGTAGCAATCCTGAGATTACTACCCTCGGGGTCCTGCTTTTTAACTTCCTTCCAAGCTCTTTGTACTCACTCTTTAGGACCTCCTCACTCTTCCTTCCCACATCATTGGTACCGATGTGCACCACGACATCTGGCTGATCACCTTCCCACTTTAGAACGCTGTGCACGCGATCAGAGACATCGCTGACCTTGGCACCTGGGAGGCAACAAACCATGCGGGAGTCTCTGTCCCGACCACAGAACCTCCTGTCTGTACCTCTGACCATTGAGTCCTCTATCACTACTGCTCTCCTCTTCTTCATCCCACCCTTTTGCGCTGTAGAACCAGACTCAGTATCAGGAGTTCCGGCTGTCGCAGCTTGTCCCAGGTAAAGCATCTCCCACAACAGTATCCAATTCAGTATACCTGTTGTGGAGGGGTATAGCCACAGGGGAACCCTGCTCTGCCTGTCCTTTCACACTGCCATTTTCTCTCCTTACAGAAACCCAATTTCCTGTGCTCTGCTGCTCAGGTGTAACTATCTCCCTAAAGCTACTGTCTATATACTTCTCATTCTCCTGAATTAGATGGAGGTCATCAAGCTCCTTCTCCAGTTCCCTAACACGCTTTGCTAGCAGCTGCAGCTGAATGCATCTTTTGCAGGTGTTGTCGTCAGGGATACCGGAGGTCTCCCTGATCTCCCACATCCTGCAAGAGGAGCATTCCAACATCTTGCCTGGCATTTTTTTTTCCACTCTTTAAACTGTTACCGCTCTGTGTTCCTGCTTTTTAAGCTGTCACCGCTCAATTTTTAATCCTCAATCCTCACTGGTGAAGACAGAGTTCCAAAGAACAACTACCCGCTGAGAGAAAAGATCTCTCTTCATCTTAATCTTAAATTTGAGATCCTTTATTTTTACTTGATTCCCACACCAGAGGAAACATCATCTCAGCATCTACCTTGTCAAGCACCTTATATCATATGAATCATAGAATCCCTACAGTGCAGAAGGAGGCCATTTGGCCCATCGAGTCTGTACTGACCACAATCCCACCCAGGCCCCATCTCCACAACCCCATGCATTTGACACTAGGGTCAATTTAGCATGGCCAATCCACCTAACCCACACATCTTTGGACTGTGGGAGGAAACTGAAGCACCTGGACGAAACCCACACAGACATGGAAAGAAAATGTGCAAACTCCACACAGACAGTGACCCAAGGCTGGAATTGAACCTGGGACCCTGGCGCTGTGAGGCAGCAGTGCTAACCACCGTGCCGCCCTTAAATTCCCAGATGTTTCAATAAGATTACTTCTCAGTCTTCAAAACTCCAAAGAGTACAGGCCCAAGCTGCTCAACCTGAAAGATAAAACTCCTCATTTCAGGAATCAACCACTGGATCTTCCCCGAACTGCCTCCACTGCAATTTTGTCCCAGCTAAAGTAATTCTGTGCCAGGGAGGAGGAATGAATGTTTTGAATTTCTGTTCTGGACAGATGCTGATGGATCTTGGAAACTCCTTTTACAGGGGGTTAGAAGGGAAAGATTTACTCACAGCAAACTCAGACCAAAAGAAATTCTGTCCTGAATTTCTAACCTTGAATTACACCGATAACTTTCCTCATTTACAGGGAGAAGATTTGAAGGCTGCAACATTTTTCCTGGACACCAATCTCTCTCAGACCTTTGCAGCTGCAGACTTCAGCAGGAGATTTCAAATTTGAAAACAATGAAATTATTTTGGGGTGAGTGTTACTGGGCATTTATTTAAATTTAGTGCATTCTCTGATTCTATGGATCTCAGGCTGACTCCTTTGCCACGAATGGGGAGGCAATGGCGCAGTGATAGTGTTATTGGATTAGTAATACAGGGATCCAGGGCAATGCACTGAGAACCCTGGGATTGAATCTCACAACGGCAGATGTTGAAATTTGAATTCAGTAAAAATCTAGAATTAGAAGTCCATTGATGACAATTGTCATGGAAATCCATCTGATTTAATAATGTCCTTTAAAGAAGGAAATTACCACATCCCCCAGCAATGCAAGCCACTCAGTTCAAGGGCAATGAGTTATGGGCAATAGATGCTGATGCAGCCAACACAGAGTCATAGAGCAATACAGCACGGAAACAGACCCTTGGGCCCAACTGATCCATGCCAACCATGGTGCCCTCCCAGCTAGTCCCAATTGCCCATGTTTGGCCCATATCCCTCTAATCCTTTCCAATTCATGTACTTATCCAAATGCTTTTTATATGTTGCTATTGAACCTGCCTCAACCACTTTCTCTGGCAGCTCATTCCATGTACACACCACCCTCTGCGTGAAGAAGTTGCCCCTCGGGTCCCTTTCAATCTTTTCCCCCTCACCTTAAACCTATGCCCTCTAGTTTTCAATTCCCCTCCCCTGGCAAAAAGACAATGTGGGTTCATCAATCTATGCCCCTCATTATTTAATACACCTCAATATAGTCACCCCACATTCTCCTACGTGCTAAGGAATAAAGCCCTAGCCTGTCCAACCTCTCACGATCACTCAGACCCATTAGTCCCGGCAACATCCTCATAAATCTTCTTTGCACTCTTTCCAGTTTATCAATGTTTTTCCTATAACAGGGTGACAAAAACTGTACACAATACTCCAAGTGCAGCCTCACCAACGACTCATACAACTATAACATAATGTCCCAACTCCTATACTCAGTGCCCTGACTGATGAAGGCCAGTGTGCTAAATGCCTTCTTCACCACTCTGTCTACCTGTGACATCACTTTCAACGAACTATGTACTTGTACTCCTGGGTTCCTCTGTTCCTCAACACTCCCCAGGGCCTTACCATTCACTGTACAAGTCCTACCCTGATTTAACTTTCCAAAATGCAACACTCACACTTAAGACCATAAGACATAGGAGCAGAATTAGGCCACTCGGCCCATCGAGTCTGCTCCGCCATTCAATCATGTCCGATATTTTTCTCATCCCCATTCTCCTGCCTTTTTCCCATCTCCCCTGATCCCCTTATTCATCAGGAACCTATATATCTCTGTCTTAAAGACAGTCAATGACCTGGCCTCCACGGCCTTCTGCGGCAAAGAGTTCCACAAATTCACCACTCTCTGGCTGAAGAAATTCCTCCTTATCTCTGTTTTAAAGGATCGTCCCTTTAGCCGGAGGTTGTGCCTCTGTACTCTGTATTATCTGTACTGAAATCCATTTTCCAATCATCGGCCCACTTCCCTAACCGATCAACTGACCAAGATCCCACTGTAATTTTTCATAACCTTCTTCGTTATCAGTGATACCTCCTAATTTAGTATCATCTGCAAACTTGCTAACCATGCCTTGTACATCCATGAATGAAATTTTAAACGGCCATCCATTTCTCTGTTTGACCTCTGCCCTCCCTGATCAGCTCTCTGCCATTGTCTACCTTCCTCTGCCTCTAATAATGGGTGTGTTTTAACTATTATTTCCACAAGCTATGTCTTGATGAGGTTTTTCCCACTTCACAACTCTGTTCACTGCTGATTTACCAGCTTAGTCTTACAATGTTCAGGAATTGTTTCTCTTCCACTGGAGATCATTTCCCTTCCACTTCCGAGCTTATATTGACCAACAAAATCTGATACATTTTTATTCCCTGTAATTCATTCTGCCCACCCTGAAACGTTAATCTTCTTTCTGTCTAAAAGGATGGTCTCTTTCCCAATGTTCACAATTAAAGGGCAGGAGATGGCTGACATTTAAGGGGACAGTAAATTAATATAGGACAGAGATATGTCGAGTGTTATTATATGGTACCCAGATTAGATAAATTATTTATGTTTCTGTAATAAAATACATTTATTATTTCTTGCATTGTAATATAATGCTGTAGCGATGTTATACATTTCCAGTCATAAAGTCATTACAGCACAGAAGGAATCCATTTGGTAACTCGAGTCCATGCTGACTCTCTGTATAACATTCCAGTCCCATTCCCCCTCTATATCCCCATTCTCCTGAAAGTTTATTTCCTTCAAGTGCCCATCCACTTTCATTTTTAAATAGAATCCTGTTCTGAATTTCTATCCTGTACTGACACTGATGATATGTGTAAACTCATTTTACAGGATATTAAAAGAGGAATCTCAAACGTCACGTCTAGATCTGACAGAGTCCTATTCCTTGGGAGCTGAATATCATTGGACTTTGAATTTAGAAGGAGAAATGATTGTCCGGCCTGTCGATTTGAAAAGATTTCAAACATCAGTGTGACTGGAAAAGCACCAACACACTGCCACACTCGAGTGAGAGTGTTCCAGTGCACTGACTAAAGAGCTTTAACCAGTTACACAGCCTGAATAAATAGCACACCATTCACAGTGGGGAGAGACTGTACCCGTGTTCTGTGTGTGGACGAGGCTTCAACTGATTGTCCACCCAAGACAGAGGCAAGGACACCTGCACCATGGAGAAACCATGGAAATGTGGGGACTGTGGGAAGAGATACAGAGCCCCATCAGAGCTGGAAGCTCATCGGCGTAGTCACACTGGAGAGAGGCCATTCACCTGCTCTCAGTGTGGGGAGGGATTCACTTGGTCATCCGACCTGCGGGCACATGAGCGCATTCACACTGGGGAGAGGCCATTCGCCTGCTCTCAGTGTGGGGAGGGATTCACTCAATCAACCCACCTGCGGAGACACCAGCGAGTTCACACTGGGGAAAAACCGTTCACCTGCTCTCAGTGTGGGAAGGGATTCACTCAGTCATCCCACCTGCAGTCACACCAGCGAGTTCACCCTGGGGAGAGGCCAGTCACCTGCTCTCAGTGCGGGGAGGGATTCACTCGGTCCTCCCAATTGTTGAGACTTTGGTCCCTTTAGTCACAAGAGTCACATCCAGCTCCCTCTTGAACATATTTAATGAACTGGCCCCAACAGCTTTCTGTGGTAGAGAATTCCGCAGGTTCACAACAAGAAGTTCTTCCTCATCTCAGTCTAAGATTGTAATTGCTAGTTCTGGACTTCCCCAACATTGGGAACATGTTGGGACAGCATCGAGCCTGTCCAGTCCCATCAGGATTTTAAATGTTTCTCTGAGATCCCCTCTCATTCTAAATTCCAGTGAGTAAAAGCCCAGTCGATCCAGTCTCTCTTCATATGTCAGTCCTGCCATTCCAGGAATCAGTCTGGTGAACCGTAGCTGGACTCCCTCAATAGCAAGAATGTCCTTCCTCAGACTAGAAGACCAAAAATGCACATAATACTCAAGGTGTGGCTTCACCAAGGCCCTGTACAACTGAGCAAAACATCTTTACTCCCACACTCAAATCCTCTTGCTATGAAGGCCAGCATGCCATTAGCTTTCCTCACTGCCTGCTGTACCTGCATGCCAACCTTCAGCAACTGTCCCACCATGACACCCAGGTCACGATGCACTTCCCCTTTTCCTAAACTCCACCATTCAGATAATAATCTTTCTTCCTGTTTTTGCCACCAAAATATCCACATTATATTGCATTTGCCAAGTATCTGCCCACTCAGCCTGTCCAAGCCACCCTGTAGCCTCTCAGGATCCTCCTCACAGCACACACTGCCACCCAGCTTGGTGTCAGCTGAAAATTGGAGATATTGCATTCAATTCCTTCGTCCAAATCATTAATGAATATTATGAACAGCTGGAGTTGCAGCACTGAACGTTGCCGGACCCACTAGTCACTGCTTCCCACTCTGAAAAAGATCCATTTATTCCCACTCTCTGCTTCAGTTTGAGCATAATCTCCCTCCTCTTATACACTAGGCTTGGGCCAAATGTCTTCTTGACCACCTGATTGAGACACTTATCAGCCTTGATTGAATGGCAGAGCAGACTCAATGGGCTGAATGGCCTAATTCTGCTCCTACATCTGATGGTCTTATGATCTACCTGTCCAGCCTCCTTCACAGATACCTGGATGTTGACTCCAGGTTCTCTCTGATCCTCTATAATTCTCAGCATCATCCCTTTATTGTTCATTCCCTTGTCTTGTCTAATGTCCCAAATTCATTCTCTCTCACTGC
The DNA here is from genome assembly GCF_964213995.1 of Mustelus asterias. Classification (NCBI taxonomy): domain Eukaryota; kingdom Metazoa; phylum Chordata; class Chondrichthyes; order Carcharhiniformes; family Triakidae; genus Mustelus; species Mustelus asterias. The sequence goes on from NC_135830.1 coordinate 4,359,200, forward strand.
TCCAGATCGAATTCCATGTGCCATTTTTCTGCCCATCTGACCAGCCCACTGATATCTTCCTGCAGTCCACGGCTTTCTTCTGGATTGTTAAACACAAATACAATTGTTGTTTCATCTGCAAACGGAATCACGACCCTTACATTTAAGTCTAAGTCATTGATATATACCACAAAACTGTGGAATCTCACTGGTAACCAGACACTATTCAGTCCTGGATGTGATTAACAGCAGCAATAACAGCAGAATCCAACCCCTGCTGTCGCCTGTGAACTTGCTGGTGTTTCAGCAGGTTGTTTGACTGAGCGAATCCCTTCCCACACGTAGAGCAGTTGAATGGCCTTCCCCCAGTGTGAACTCGCTGGTGTTTCAACAGATTCTGTTCACTTTTAAATCTCTTCTCACAATCAGAACATTCAAAAGGTCTCTGATCAGTGTGAACAAGTTGGTGTGTGGTCAGGTGGGATGACTGAGTGAATCTCTTGCCGCACAGGAGGCAAGTGTAAGGTTTCTCTCCAGTGTGAACTCGCCGGTGTATCAGAAGGTCAGATGCATCAATGAATTCCTGACAACACACAGGGCAGGTGAACGGCCTCTCCCCAGTGTGAACTCGATGGTGTCTCAGAAGGTGGGCTAACCGAGTGAATCCCTTCCCACAGAGAGAGCAGGTGAACGGCCTCTCCACCGTGTGAGTGTGCTGGTGTTTCAGAAGATCCTTTTTGCTTTTAAATGTTTTCTCATATTCAGAACAATTGAAAGGTCTCTGATCAGTGTGAACAAATCGATGTTTCAGGAGCTGGGATGAACAAGTGAATCCCTTCTCACACACGGAGCAGATGAACGGCCTCTCCCCAGTGTGAGTGCGTTGGTGAATCAGTAAATCCTTTTTACTTTTAAAGCTCTTCCCACACTCACAACATTTAAACGGTCTCTGATCAGAGTGAACTTGGTGGTGAGTCCGGAGGTTTGATAAAGCATTAAATCCCTTCCCACATTGAAGACAGATGAATGGCCTCTCACCAGTATGGACATGCTGGTGTGTGTACAGGCTGGATGACTGAGTGAATCCCTTCCCACACACAGAGCAGGTGAACGGCCTCTCCCCAGTGTGAATACGTCGATGGATTTCCAATTCAGATGGGTAATTGAATCCCGTCCCACAGTCCGCACATTTCCATGGTTTCTCCATGATTATTGACAGGCTATCGGGTGTAGGCGGGATGCAGATTTGAGCTCACTATCAGATCAGCCATGATGTTATTGAATGGCGGAACTGGTCCGTGGGGCCGAATGGCCGATTGCTGCTCCTTGTTCACATGATGCCGGTGTCCTCATGTCTCTCCAGGTTATATAATCAGTTGAAACCAGGTCCACACAAAGAACACGAGTATGGTGCCCACCTGATGTAAATGTGCTATTTTCACGCTGTGTGACTGGTTAAAGCTCCGTTCCAGCTGACTGTGGAAAAGTAACTGAGATGTCTGTGTCTCGGGGCTTTTCCAGTCACACTGATGTCGAATAATTTCCCAAAGACAAAATAGGCAAACATTTCTTCTTCCACATTCATAGGCCTTTGATATTCAGATCCTGAAGAATCATGTGACACTGTCAGATCCCAAGACGATTGGTTTGAATCGCCCGTCTGCAGATATTCTGGAAAAGGAGTTTACATTGAATTACTTTGAATATACAAGACACAAACAAGCCATTCAGTTTAATTCTTTATACTTGACACATCTTCTCCTGTCCCATAGACCTCATCTCAGCCTTTCAGTTGATTTTTCTATTTCTTTTTCTCTCGTGTGCTTCTCCCATTTCCTTTTGAAACAATTTCAGCACTTTCCTCAACTCATTTCTATGGTGATTCTAAACCTGTGAGTGAAGAAATTTGTCCTTATTGCTTCTTGGATTTATTAGTAACTATCTGCTATTTATGACTTTTTGTTTATTGATCGTTCCTTCTTTTAGACTCTGTCACGAGTGGAAACATTCTCCCCACATTTCCCCTGTCCAAGCCACTAATAACTTTAAAGACTTTTATCAGGTCACTGCTCTACAGGAAAAAACTTCAATCCATTTAATCTTTCCTGAAAGCTGTAATCTCTGTTTACAAAAAACATCACAGTCAATGCAGAATAGAAATCACAGAGAGACAAACATTTCTCTTGGGGTGGGGTTTTCTGTGTGTAATTCGTCAACTTCCCAAAAACTGCTTCTGTAAAAGCAGTTTTCAAACATCTATCAGTGTCAGTCCACACTCGAAACACTGAACAGACAATTCTCTTTCCTTCACTCCCAGTGTTCTCCCTCCCTCTCCTCTGTCTGGGTTCAGTTCTCCAGCTCCTGTCTGCAGACTGACAATAAAACCAATGGGTCTTATTGGGGGTGTTGGGGCCTCCAGCGGGTGTTTGTGAATCCTCCCCGCCCACCTCCCAGGGTTTCCTTCCTTCCCAGAGATCAGAGTCCTCATTGATTTGAGGCCAAAGTGTAACCTCTTATTTATTGTCCCCCTCCCCCATCCTCTGATGTGAACCATCCTCCAGTGGCTGAGCCAGGATGGGGCCGTTAACCTGGGCCTGTTCCCGGGAGGGAGGGAGGGAGAAGCCCCGCAGCTGCAAACCAGGGAGCTGACAATGATTCTGAAGGGTCTGCGGATCCACAAAGTGTTTCCAAATCCTCACCAATGTCCAGCCGCCGGCTTCAGCGCTGTCCCTGCGGTAAAGCTGTGGCCTGGGCCAGAAGTTGGTGCTGTTTCCAGTAAGTGTTTTAACAACACCAGGTTAAAGTCCAACAGGTTTATTTGCTGGCAAATGTTTCCAGTGCAGCCGTGGTTTCCATTCCCACCCTGTGCTCACAATCTCCTCCCGAACCCTCCCCAACACCATGACTGACACTGAGCATGCTCAGAGCGCTCACCCACACCACCTGATGTGGAGATGCCGGTGTTGGACTGGGTGAGTCACCTGATGAAGGGGCGGCGCTCCGAAAGCTCCTGATTCCAAATAAACCTGTTGGACTTTCACCTGGTGTTGTGACTTGTTACTGTGCTCATTACACCTGCGCAGTGCGTTCCCTTATCATCTTTGCGCATGCTCCACTCCCAGCCTGGACCCGCCCCTCATTCACTCCGATTGGTTGGAGGACCAACCGCTCCCGCTCGGTCCTCAAGCCCCGCCCCTCATTCACTCCGATTGGGTGGAGGACCAGCGGCTCCCGCTCAATCCTCCAGCCCCGCCCCTCATTCACTCCGATTGGTTGGAGGACCAGCTGCTCCTGCTCGGTCCTCCAGCCCCGCCCCCTCACATTGTTCCGGAATCTCAACCTGCCGCTTCCGCCTTCACCCCAGCAGCAACTTCAACCAAAGACCCAACTGGGAAAAGGTGAATATTTCCGCATGTTTCAAATCAGTCATAAAATCATCAAATATGATTTGTTGTTGTGAGCTGCATTATATGTGAGAATGAGAGTGACGGAGTGGGATTGATCCACAGCCTCAGTCACCAGTTTAAGGACAAGGGGAGAGAGAATCTGGAGAGGAGAAAAGAATCAGGAGGAGACTGGAGACTGAATCTGGAGCAATGGGCAGAGAGGGAGAGGAGTGTGTGGGACACAGAGTTATAGATCTGGGGGAAATGTCCCACAGAAACTAGAATTGTCTGTTCTGAATTTCTATCATATATTTACACTGATAACTTCTGTAAAACTCTTTTTCCAGGGAGTTAGAGGGAGAGGACTTCCAGATGGGAAAGTCAGAACAAACATCATGTCAAAATCTGACCGAATCACTCGATTCATCAGGAACTGAATAGCATCGACCTCTGAAGGTGGAAGGAGAAATGTTTGTCTGTTCTGTCAGTGGGAAAAGATTTCAAACATCAGTGTGACTGGAAAAGCACCGAGACACACACACACACCAGAGTGAGAGTGTTCCAGTAAACTGACTGTGGAAAGAGCTTCAACCAGTTACACAGCCTGAAAAAACATCACACCATTCACAGTGGGGAGAAAATGTACACGTGTTCTGTGTGAGGCTTCAAATGGTCATCCAACCTGGAGAGACACAAGAATAACGGAACCATGGAGAAATCATGGACACATGGTGATTGTGGGATGGGATTAATTTTCCCATTTGAACTGGGAAACGATCAATGCAGTCAGACTGGGGAGAGACCGTTCACCCTCTCCACGTGTGGAGATGGATTTACTCAGTTATCCACTCTGTCGACACACCGACAAGTTCATACCGGGGAGAGGCCGTTTAGATGCTCCATGTGTGGGAAAGAATTTGCTGACTCATGTGACCTGCTGGCGCATGAGCAAGTTCACACCGAGGGGAGCACATTCACCAGGCCTGTGCGGGGGAACGGATTCACCCAGCTCACTGAGCATCAACATGTACACAGTGATCAACGACTTTTTAAATGTTCTGACTGTGAGAAGAGCTTTAAAAGCAAAAAATATCTGCAAATACACCAACGACTTCACACTGGGGAGAGACTGTTCATCTGCTCCGAGTGTGGGAAGAGATTTGTTCAGTCATCTCAGTTGCTAATACACCAGCGAAGTCACACTGGGGTGAGGCCATTCACCTGCTGTGTGTGTGGAAAGGGATTCACTCAACCCCACCACCTTCGGATACACCAGAGAGTTCACACTGGGGAGAGGCCGTTCATCTGCTCTGAGTGTGGAAAGGGATTCACTCAGTCATCCCACCTTGTGACACACCAGCAGGTTCACACTGGGAACAGACCATTCATCTGCTGTGAGTGTGGGAAGGGATTCACTCACTCATATCAGCTTCTGTTGCACCAGCGAATTCACACTGGGGAGAGGCCGTTCACCTGCTCCGTGTGTGCTAAGGGATTCATTCAGTCATCAGATCTACTGGTGCACCAGCGAGTTCATACTGGAGAGAGACCATTCACCTGCTCCGTATGTGGGAAAAGATTCTCTCAGTCATCGCAACTCCTGAAACACCAGCAAGTTCACACTGGGGAGAGACCATTCACCTGCTCTGACTGTGGGAAGAGATTCACTCAGTCATCCCATCTGCTGAGGCACCAGCGAGTTCACACCGGGGAGAAACCGTTCACCTGCTCTGTGTGTGGGAAGGGATTCAATCAGTCATCACACCTTGTGACACACCAGCGAGTTCACAAATGACTGCAAGAATTAGATTCTGCTTTTATTGCTGCTGTTAATCATATTGAAGACTAAATGTGTGGGTTAATCTTGAGATGTGTCAGAAAGTCACTCTCTTCCATGGTTCAGAGTTCCTAGATATGGAACAGAAGCTCCTTTACAACTGTGTTCAGAGTCAGGAAGAACAACGGTGAATGCTGGAAACGTGCTGTCAAATCAGAGATTGGTGTAAAACTGGGATCTGTTCCTGACTGAGAGTGAAACGGCAGGTTTAACTTTACAGTCTGAAAATAGTACGAAGATTGAAAATGTTTGTGTGACATTCCTGAATCTACCAATGTAAGGTAATAATAACATCAAGTTACATTTCTATCTGGAACCTTTAACCATCTCTCACCTTCCATTGACTTCAATGTAATGGAAATTGACTGTTGAAATGTCAACATTAGGAACCTATTTATAAATAATTTGAGGGTTCTTTACCGTTGGGATCTTTCTCTGTTCGCTCCACTCAACGTATTAGATAACAGACTTTCTTCTGTGAATATCCAGCTGGAGTATTGGGCTCTGATGTGTTTCCTTGTTCATCTTGTTGACTCTAAATATTGAGCCTTGTGGTTTCAGACACCAGATAATCAAGCTCCCAACAACAGATTGTCTTTTATTGACTTTATTAACAGCACTGCAATAATACAGACAGAGTAATTCCTCACATGGTTCCAGTACTCAGTGAAGTACTTTTTTAAAAATTCATTCATGGAATGTGGATGTCACTGGCTTGGCCAGCATTTATTACCCACCCTAATTACCCTTGAACTGAGTGGTCTGCTAGGCCAAAGATGTGCCAGACCAGGTAAGGACAGTACATTTCCTTCCCTAAACACATTCGTGAACCAGATGGGGTTTTTTTTACCATAATCGACAACAGTTTCATGGTCATTAGACTTTTAACTCCAGATTTTTATTGGATTCAGATTTCACCACCTGCCGTGGTGAGATTCGAACCCTGGTCCCCAAAGTATTACCTGGGACTCTTGATTACTAGTCCAGCGACAATATCACTATGCCACTGCCTGCCTTTTATATGAAATTTATATGTATCTCCGAACCTCTAACGGTGTATTGGTCTGTAATTTTAACATAATTCAATATTCCTTCTTTAATATCCTGTCTACCACTTTCCTGTTACCTGATGAATTTGTTAATTGTTATTATCACTGGATTATCACAGTTTCCATGTGTTTAACATGATTATTTAGTCTGTACCTGAATTTTATGATTTTTTGTTGCAAATTATACAGCAATTCAGCCTTTTGGCTGTGATCCTGTTTCTTGAATGAAATATCATTCGATTTAAAAAGTTACCCAGTCTGGAGAACAGAGATAATACAGTGGATTCAGAACTCTCTCCTCCTCAGCTCTGATCTAACAAGCTGCAGCTACACTGGAGATGTTTATATTTAAATTGCTCACTACAGTTGTGATCTGACCCTGTTCAAACCGTAACCAGAATGATATCTGTGCATTGTTCTGAGTGTGAGCACAGGTTGTGTCACTATCGCAAACACATACCATTTCCTTGGTTCATATCTCCACACAAAGACCAGCTCTTTATACATCCCCTTTCTGCACAATCACAGCAACATGAGTAAGGATGTGAGGCTCATTACTTTTCACCCACATTTCATAATAGCAAAGGCTCCACAGTACAGGAGCACACTGACCGTAAAAGAGTCTCATCAGCCTCATGTTCCTGTTAAATACAGAGCAGCAGAGGAACACACTGACAGTGTAACACTGTCTCATCAGCCTGCAGGCTCCTGTTAAATACAGAGCAGTACAGCAGCACACTGACAGTTAACACTGTTTCGTGAGCCTGCAGGCTCCTGCTAAATATAGAGAATCATAGAATCCTACAGTGCAGAAAGAGGCCATTTGGCCCATCGAGTCTGCACCAACCACAATCCCACCCAGGCCCTATCCACATATCCCTACGCATTTACCCACTAACCCCTCTAACCTATGCATCCTGGGACATTAAGGGGCAATTTAGAATGGCCAATCAACCTAGCCTGCACATCTTTGGACTGTGGGAGGAAACCGGAGCACTCGGAGGAAACCCACGCAGACACAGGGAGAATGTGCAAACTCCACACAGACAGCGACCTGAGCCGGGATTCGAACCCAGGGCCCTGGAGCTGTGAAGCAGCAGTGCTAACCACTGTGCTACCGTGCTGCCCATGCAGGAAGTGCAGGAACACACTGGCAGTGTAACACAGTCTCATCAGTCTGCAGGTTCCTGCTAAATTTGCTGTGAGGATTTCAATTTAAACCAGGTTTGCAGGCATCATGTTCCATTCACATGTCGAAGAAGAGAGAGATGTTTTGGGACAGGGGTGAAGTCCAAGAACCAAAATCAACAAGCAGACTTGCTTTTGGTTTTAGTGCTTCCAGGAGTGTTACCGATAACGTCCATGGATCCCAGCGCCAGGAGAGATACTCCGGAAATATGGGGAGCTGGGAATTGTCCATGAGACTAACTGAAGGCGTGAGAACTGAAATAATCTAGAGCTAGAAATGAAAAAAGGCCCCAAAATGAAGCACCTGGTAACAGGACATCAATTAATCTCCTCTTCCATTGGAGAAATATTAACACAGCACTGCACATTTCCATAAAAACTGACTTAGTGACATTTATCTAGAATATCAATAACTCCTATAACAGGGTTGGAGTTTAACATGAGCAGAAACACACAATGGAAGTGATTGACAGAATCCCACCCTTGCACAAAAACTTACTGATGTCTCAATAGGTGTTGTGACTGAATAAGTCCCTTCCCACAGACAGAGCAGGTGAGCATCCACTCTTCAACACGAATGCATTGGTGTGTCTGCAACTCACTCTTCTCTCATTCGTAATGTTTAAAAAGTAATTTTTCAGTGTGAACATGCTGATGCAAACTGAGAGTGTCTAACCGAGTGAATTCCTTCCCACACTTGGAGCAAGGGAACGGCCTCTCCCCAGTGTGAACTCGCTGGTGCCTCAGCAGGGTGGGTGACTGAATGAATCCCTTCCCACACACTGAGCAGGTGAACGGCCTTTTTCCTATGTGAGTCTGCTGGTGTCTCATCAGGGTGGCTGACTGGGTGAATCCCTTCCCACACACAGAGCAGATGAATGGCCTCTCTCCAGTGTGAGTGTGTTGGTGTTGTTTCAAGTGCTTTTTGCTCTTAAAGCTCTTCTCACAGTTGGAACATTTTAAATGTTTCTTATTGGAATGAGAGCGTTGGTGTGACTGCAGGTGTTGTGACTGAACAAAACCTTTTCCACACACACAGCAGATGAACGGTCTCTCTCCTGTGTGACTGCGACGATGAGTTTCGAGATGGGAAGGATAATTGAATCCCTTCCCACAGTCATAGAAACATAGAAAAACTACAGCACAAACAGGCCCTTTGGCCCACAAGTTGTGCCGAACACATCCCTACCTTCTAGACCTACCTATAACCCTCCAGCCTATTAAGTCCCATATACTCATCCAGGAGTCTCTTAGAAGACCCTATTGAGTTTGCCTCCACCACCACTGACGGCAGCCGATTCCACTCGCCCACCACCCTCTGTGTGAAAAACTTACCCCTAACATCTCCCCTGTACCTACCCCCCAGCACCCTAAACCTGTGTCCTCTCGTAGCAGACATTTCCACCCTGGGAAAAAGCCTCTGAGAGTCCACGCGATCTATGCCTCTCAACATCTTATACACCTCTATTAGGTCTCCTCTCATCCTTCGTCTCTCCAAGGAGAAAAGACCGAGCTCCCTCAGCCTATCCTCATAAGGCATGCCACTCAATCCAGGCAACATCCTTGTAAATCTCCTCTGCACCCTTTCAATCTTTTCCACATCCTTCCTATAGTGAGGCGACCAGAACTGAGCACAGTACTCCAAATGGGGTCTGACGAGGGTCTTATATAGCTGCATCATTATCCCCGGACTCCTAAACTCAATCCCTCGATTGATAAAGGCCAGTACACCATACGCCTTCTTAACCACCACCTCCACCTGTGGGGCCGATTTTAGAGTCCTTTGGACCCGGACCCCAAGGTCCTTCTGATCCTCTTCAGTACTAAGAGTCTTTCCCTTAATATTGTACTCCTTCATCCCATTTGACCTACCAAAATGGACCACGACGCATTTATCTGGGTTGAAGTCCATCTGCCACTTGTCTGCCCAGTCTTGCATCCTATCTATGTCCCTCTGTAACTTCTGACATCCCTCCAGACTATCCACAACCCCACCAACCTCACATTTCCACGGTTTCTCCATAGTGCCAGTGTCCTTGTGTCTCTCCAGGTTGCATGATCAGTTGAAGCCTTATCCACACACAGAACATATGTATAGTTTCTCCCAGCTGTGAATGGTGTCATGTTTTTTCAGGCTGTGAACTGGTTAAAGCTCTTTCCACAGTCAGTTCACTGGAACACTCTCAGTCGGGTGGGTGTTTGTTCCAATGCTCTTCTGGTCACGCTGATGTTTAAAATCTTTGCCCACAGACGGAACAGACAAACATTTCTCCTTCCACGTTCAAAGTGTGAGCATATTCAGGTCCTGATGAATCGATACTCAGTCTGATTTTTATGTGATGTTCCGTCACCTCATCTGTAAAAGGAGTTAACAAAAGTCATCACTGTCAATCCAGATAGAAATTCTGAACAGACAATTCTAGTTTCTCTGGAACATTTTTTCCTCTCTTGTTCCCCCAAATCAGTAAATACCTGTCCCACACACTCTCCCTCCTCCCTGGGCTGAAATCCAAACCCATCTCACCATTTCTTTCCTTCACTCCCAGTTTTCTCCCTCCCTCTCCTCTGTCTGGGTTCAGTTCTCCAGCTGCTGTCTGCAGACTGACAATAAAACCAATGGGTCTTAGAGGGGGTGTTGGGGCCTCCAGCGGGTGTTTGTGAATCCTCCCCGCCCACCTCCCAGGGTTTCCTTCTTTCCCAGAGATCAGAGTCCTCATTGATTTGAGGCCAAAGTGTAACCTCTTATTTATTGTCCCCCTCCCCCATCCTCTGATGTGAACCATCCTCCAGTGGCTGAGCCAGGATGGGGCCGTTAACCTGGGCCTGTTCCCGGGAGGGAGGGAGGGAGAAGCCCCGCAGCTGCAAACCAGGGAGCTGACAATGATTCTGAAGGGTTTGCGGATCCACAAAGTGTTTCCAAATCCTCCCAGCCACCGCCTAACGCTGACTCCGCTTCTCCGGGACAAACAAGCGCCAAGGACAGCAATAACACTGCGCATGCTCCACATCACAATGCCCGGGGACTGATTGACGGCAGCTCCGGACCAATAGAAAGAGGGGGCGGGGCTGGAGGACCGAGCGGGAGCGGCTGGTCCTCCAACCAATCGGAGTGAATCGGAGCCCAGTTTTAATCAGCTTCACCCACCCTCAGGCTGCAGCTGATGTTTGCAGCCGAGAGAAGTCCATGGGACATGTACAGATTCAGTCTGAGAGGTTGCAATCCCTGTATAGTTATCTGAAGCGGTTACACAGCTTTTGGTTACACTTCAGCCCCAGGCTCCTCATGTTTACATCGAAACATACATAGAAAATAGAAGCTGGGAGTCGGCCGTTCGGCCCTTCGAGCGTGCGCCGCCATTCATTGTCATGGCTGATTATCAAATTCAATACCCTGATCCCTGAAAGGCATAGATAGGGTGAACGGTGGGAAGCTTTTCCCCGGGTCGGTGGTGACGTTCACGAGAGGTCATAGGTTCAAGGTGAAGGGGGGGAGGTTTAACACAGATATCAGAAGGACATATTTCACACAGAGGGTCGTGGGGGCCTGGAATGTGTTGCCGGGCAAGGTGGTGGAGGCGGACACACTGGGAACGTTTAAGTCTTATCTAGACAGCTATATGAACGGAGTGGGAATGGAGGGATACAAAAGAGTGGTCTAGTTTGGACTCGGGAGCGGCGCAGGCAAATTGTCCTTTGTTTCTCGTTTCAAGGCTTCATTCTATGATCATCTTGCTGGTGCCAGTACAGAGCGAGACTGCGGATAGTTGGGAACCTGTCTCGGGGGCAGGGAATTCAGATGGTGTTCGTAAAGCAGAAGTGGAAATGAATAGGGTTGGGAAGCATTTTCTGATCAGGGCCAGTGTGATCTCCTGGACTCGTTTCGATCGCGTCAGGGGGTCGGAGAGGAATTTCCCAGATTTTTTTTTCCCCCATATTGGCCATGGGGTTTTCACTCTGGGTTTTCGCCTCTCCCTGGAGATCACATGGTCTGGAATGGGGGGGTGGGGGTGAGTTAATAGGTTGTGATGAACAAAGCATCGTAGCTGTGAGGGACAGCTCGGTGGATAGGATATTAGGATGTAGATAGGCTGGAAAATTGGGCGGGGATTCAGGATTCAATCCTGGACCGGGGAGCGGCACGGGCTTGGAGGGCCGAAGGGCCTGTTCCTGTGCTGTATTGTTCTTTGTTCTTTGTTTGTTCTTTGTTCTGTCGCCCCAAGAGATTTATCTCATTGAAATCAGGCTCTACTTCCACTTTTGAAGAACGTGAATTCAAAGATTCATGACCCTCTGAGAGAAAAACATCTCATCTCTGTTTTCAATGGGCAACATTGTTTTTTAAGCAGTGACCCCCGAGATTCTCCCCTGAGAGTAAACATCCTCTCCAGATCCAGAAGAGAAAATGCTGGAAAATCTCAGCAGGTCAGGCAGCACCTTTTCTCCCCCTTTGCTTCCCCTTTCCCCCTTTTTGTCAATTTTACCTCCCTCCCATCCATTCCCTCCCCCCCCCCACACATCTTCATCCATCACAACTTACCCTCTGATTTCAGCTTCTCTGCTGTTTGGCCATTCACACTTTCAATTCTCTCTACGGACTGCATGAGCAGCCTTTCCCCTGGTTCCTGTAGCTCGGACCCATCTTTCATTTCCTCACCCTGTCAACATCACAGTGTAAATATTTCCCACTTTCTATGCCTTTTCTATGCTTTGACAAAAGGTCATCTGGACTCGAAGCTTCAGCTCTTTTCTCTCCTCACAGATGCTGCCAGACCGGCTAAGATTTTCCAGCATCTTCTCTTTTGGTTTCAGATTCCAGCATCCGCAGTAATTTGCTTTTACCCTTCTCTCCATATCCACCCTGTCAAGAGTTTTCAGGATCTTAAAGGTTTAAATTAAGTTGCCTCTTACTCTTTTAAAGTCGAGCAGAAGCTAAACTCAAGCAGAGACTGTCTCACTGCTCCTCATCAGACAATCCGCCTATTTCAGGTATTAGTCTACTAAACCTTCTATGAACTGCTTCTCGTAAAGCAGTTAAGGAATAATATGCACTCATATTTTTCCTTAAATAAGGAAACCGATAATGTACACACTGCTCCAGATATGTCTGACCAATGCCCTGTGCAACTGAAAATAACTTCCCTGCTTTTACTCAATTCCCCTCATAATAAATAATAGCTTTCTGAATTACTTGTACCTGAGACAATATTGCAATTTTCTATCGTGATGGATTTTGGACACTTTTTTTCAAACAGGGGGTTAGAAAGGGAGGATTTACACACAAGCTCAAACCAAGAGAAAAATGTTGTCTCTTCTGATATAGGCTTTCTGAATGGGATAAGTAGGTAGATGAGAATGGGATGTTTCCACTTGTTGGTGTTTCCAATACTGGGAACCATGAACAGACAACAGAGACGAATAAATCAACAGGAGGAGATATTTATTTCTTCGGACAGTTGTTAGAATATGGAACTCACTGCGACTGGAAGTGGTTGAGACAAATACTTTAGATGCTTTAAAAAGGAAACCAGATGAGAACATGAGAGAAAAAGGATTAAAAAGTTGAGCTGAAAAGCTGAGTTGAGGTGAGCAGAATGAGAGGAGATTTGTGTGGATTAGAAATTCCAGTACAGATCAGGGCAGGGGTGGGAGGGTGGCGGCGGAGGCAATGGCACAGTGGAACTATCACTAGACTAGCAACCCAGAGACCCAGGATAATGTTCTGGGGACCTAGGTTCGAATCCCACCACAGCAGATGGTGAAATTTAAATTCAATTAAAAGTTTGATGATGACCATGAAACCATTGTTGATTGTCATAAAAACCCATCTGGTTCACTGGTTTCCTTTAAGGATGGAAATCTGCTGGCCTTAACTGGTCTGGCCGACATGTAACCCACAGCAATGTGGTTGACTCTCAAATGCCCTGTGAAATGGAGGGCAGTTGGGGATGGGCAATAAATGCTGTCCCAGTCGGCGACGCCCACACCCCGTTAAAATGAATTTTAAAAAATAGACTGGCCTGTTTGTGTTTTGTGTATCTCATGTATTCATAGAATCCTTATCGTGCAGAAGGAGGCCTTTCAGACCACCCCACCTAGGCGTATTCCCGTAACCCCACATATTTACCCCGCTAATCTCCCTAACCTACACATCTTGGGACAGAAAGGGGCAACCACCTAACCCGAACATCTTTGGAGAGTGGGAGAAAACCGGAGCACCCGGAGGAAACCCACACAGACATGGGGAGAACGTGCAAACTCCATACAGACAGGTAACCAAGGTGACAATCAAACCCAGGTCCCTGGTGCTGTGAGGCAGGAGTACTAACCACTGTGCCATCCATGTAATTCTTTGTAAACTTATTTTGCAGGAAATTGAAGGGAAGGATTTGCAGTCTGGATGATCGAATCTCACGTCAGACAGAGTCAATCGGTTCATCGGGATCTGAAAATTTGTGCATCTGAAAGGATTTAATTGACCATCTCAGCAGGAAGCTGGTGAGAATCTGTTCATCTGCTCCTCCTGTGGGAAGACATTGATGCAGCTGGAAAACATGCTGACACGACAGCGAGCTTGTGATAATGAGAGTTCATTCACCTGCTCCGTGTGTGGGAAGAAATTCATGTGTTCGTCCAACCTGCTGGCTCACCAACTCGATCACATTATTCAGAAGCCTCTTCAAAGCTCTGATTCTGGGGACAGTGTCGAGACCTCTGAGGAACTGGCCCAACACCAGCTCCTTCACACTGACAAAAGACCGTTCAGCTGCTCCCACTGCGGGAAGAGGTTCAGCCAGTCCTCCCGCCTTGCAGAGCACCAGCTCCTTCACACACACGAGAGACCGTTCAGCTGCTCTCACTGTGGGGAGTCGTTCAGCAACTCAGTGCATCTCACTGAGCACCAACAAGTTCACACCAAGGACAGGCCATTCAGCTGCTCCCAGTGTGGGAAGAGATTCACTCAGTCCTCCCACTGCACCGTTCACCAACAGATTCATTTTCAGAAGAGACATTTTAAATGCTTTAAATGTGAGAAGACCTACAAAAGAAGGATTAGTCTGCTGAGACACCAGGACACTCACACCGGGGAGAGGCCGTACCCCTGTTCTGTTTGTGGGAAGAGATTCGCTCATTCATCTCATCTTCTGACACACAAGCGAGTTCACACTGGGGAGAGGCCTTTCCTCTGCTCCCTGTGTGGGAAGAGATTCACTCGATTTTCACGCCTTTTGACACACAAGAGTATTCACACTGGAGGGAAACCATTCACCTCCTCAATGTGTAGAAAGGAAGAAGTTCAATCAACTGACCAGCTGACACACCAGCAAGTTCACACTGGGGAGAAGCTGTTCACCTGCTCGGTGTGTGGGAAGGAATTCACTCGGTCTTACTATCTTCTGAGGCACCGGCGAGTTCACACTGGGGAGAGGCCATTCCTCTGCTCCGTGTGTGGGAAGAGGTTTCATCGTTCATCTCAACTTGTTAAAGACGAGCGTGTTCACACAGGGGAGAGGCCTTACGCTTGCCCTGTGTGCGGGAAAGCATTTGCTTCTTCACAACACCTGCTGAAACATCGGCCTGTTCACACCGGGGAGAGGGCGTTCATCTGCTCCGAGTGTGGGAAGGCTTTCACCGAGTCATCCAGCCTCCGGACACACGGCTGCACTCACACAGGGGAGAAGCCATTCTCTTGCTCCATTTGTGGCAAGAGATTCACTCAGTCGTCTGACCTGCTGAGACACCAATACATTCACACCGGGGAGAAGCCATTCACCTGCTCTCAGTGTGGGAAGGGATTCACTGATCCATCCCGCCTGCAGAGACACCAGCGAGTTCACACTGGGGCAAAACCGTTCAACTGCTCCATGTGTGGGAAGGGATTTAATCAGTATTACAGCCTGCTGAAACATAGGCGACTTCATGTGTGACCGGCAAAGTTGGATTCTGTTGTTTCTGCGCCCTGAGATAAACAATAACAATTGGATCAATAGTTGAGGCAGTGGCACAGTGGAATTATCACTGGACTCAGGGTAAGGCTCTGGGGACCCAGGTTGGAATCCCACCACAGACAATGGTGAAATTTGAATTCAATTAAAATCTCGAATTAAAAGTCTAATGACAAACCTTAACCATTGTTGATCGTCGTAAAAACCACTCTGGTTCAGTAATGTCCTTTCGGGAAGGAAACCTGCTGTCCTTACCTGGTCTGGCCTACATGTGACTCCAGACCCACAGCAATGTGGTTGACTCTCAAATGCCTTCTGAAATGGAGGCAGTTAGGGATGGGCAAGAAATGCTGGCCCAGCAAGTGACGCCTACATCCAGTAAAAATTAATTTTTAAAAGTTCCTCAGTATCTCGGTAACCTCCTCCAGCCCCACAACACTCTGTGTAAATACAAGTTGTTGCTGATTATGCCCTGAGATAGATAACGTGAACCCGATTCCCCTCGTCCACCAACACAGCAACTTCTTCATAAAAATTGAAGCACATGGGATTGGGGCTAATGTATTAAGATTGAAAACTTGTTGGCAGACAGTAAATAGAGTAAGATTAAACAGGTCTTTTTCCAACTGGCAGGCAGTGATTATTGGGGTAATGCAGGATCAGTGCTGAGACCCCAGCTAGTCACCTGCCATGGGTCTTCTGTTTTTTTCCCCCCGTTTACAATGCATCATTTTTAAATTGTTGCTTCTTAATATTCTAATTTAAAAGCATGGATAAGCTCAAACCACTTTTGGATAACCTGTGACTCCCTGATCAAGAATCTTACCGACCACTGCATGCCATTCTGGTCACCGTATTATAAAAAAGATATCTCAACACTGGAGAAAGGTACAGAGATGATTTTTAATGATGATACCAGAAATGTAGAAAGCAGCTCACCACCACCTTCTCAAGGTCAATCTGAGGTTAGCAATAAATGCTGGCCAAGCTCGCGATGTCCACATCCCATAAATGATTTTTAAACTGTGTGTTTGGTTATCGATCAGGAAAGGATTGACACACTCACACTTTCCTGAAAAATTAAGGCTGAGGGGGAACCTAATAGAGGGCTTCAAAATTATAAAAGGTTTTGAAATAATGTTTCCTCTTGTGCAGAAGGGCAAAACTGGAGACCATCAAAACAAGACAGTCGCCAAGAAACCCAGTAGGAAATCCAAGATAAATTTCTCCACCCAAAGAGTGGTGAGAATATGGAAATCATGACCACAGGGAGTGAAATGAACAGTATCGATGTCTTTCAGGGGAAGATCAACAAGTATTTGTGTGTGATTTTATAACTCATTAAGGATTTATTTTGAAACAACTAAGAACAATAAAGTGACAGGAGATATTTTGAGGCATCTGAGAGTCTCTCTGTGTGTCTGTGTGTTACTTCTCATTAGTTTCACACCAACCTTCCTCTGTCTGAGCAGACATTCTGGCCCCTGATAAACCCATTGAGTGATTTGAATGGTACAATTCAGAGATTCTTCATCCAGGGTGAAACCACAGGCTGACTGTGTGCTGTGTAAAACCTGACACCTACATAACCTAATCCCACTTCTCCTGGAACAACGTGAAGTGACTACAATTTTCCAGATTGATTTCTTTGCTCTCAATATTATTTCAGATAGTTCATAAGTTCCATGATTTTGTTTTCCTTTAACACACCTATGATGTCCAGTTTAAATACTTCCCTCAGTCTGACCAACATATAGCAATGGGATTGCTGCTATTACAGGAATCCATTCTGTAAATCTGATTCCTAGGCTCTCTGGAGTAATGCAGTGATCCAGACCTTCCCACTTAACACCAATCCATATCCCCATCTGAGTTCCAGATTTTAACATGATTTCTCAAAACACAGGCAGCAAAGTGGCACAGTGATCAGCAGCGCCAGGGACCTGAGTTCAATTCTGGCCTCAGGTGTTAGAAGTAAGTTTACATTAACACTGCAATGAAGTTACTATGAAAATCCCCTAGTCGCCACGCTTGGCACCTGTTTAGGTGCACTGAAAGAGAATTTAGCATGGTCAATGCACCTAACCAGCATGCCTTTCGGACTGTGGGAGGAAACCTGAGCACCCGAAGGAAACCCATGCAGATATGGAGAGAACGTGCAAACTCCACACAGTCACCCAAGACTGGAATTGAACCGGATCCCTCGCACTCTGAGGTAGCAGTGCCAACCACTGTGCCACAGCTCTCTGTGTGAAGTTTGCGCATTCTCCCTGTGTCTGCATGGGTTTGCTCAGAGTGCTCCAGTTTCCTCCCACATTCCAAAGATTTGCCATGGCAAATTGCCTCTTAGTGTATGGGTTGGGGGAATTAATGTGGTAAATACATGGGGTTAGGGGTAAGCCTAGGTAAGAGTCGGTGAGACTCAATGGGCTGAATGGCCACTTTCTCCACTGTAGTGATTTTATAAGAAACATTATTTAATATCTTCAAACCTGATTCAGCATACCTCCTCTTCACTGCACATGAATTTTTCTTTAAGATCAGTTGTTCCTTTATAGTCTGTGTTGTTCTGAATAATGCCCTAACACTCCTGTTGGTTCATTTACTGAAACAAGGGTCTGTTGTTTTAATGGTGACAATCCCTGTCTGCTCAGTTATTCCTTTAACTCAGCCTACAATTGCTGTGAATTGCTCTCTCATGCTCCCACATCTCAGTGAGAAATGTTCAGCTGTTTGCTCCACACCACTTGGATCTTGCATCTTTGTGGAAACTTGATGTCTGTGTCGATATGCGCGATCTTCTTGGAGATCCTCTCCACTTGCTCCGCGCCCACAGGGCTCCATCTGTTTGCTCCGCACCGTAAGAAGTCTCACAACACCAGGTTAATGTCCAACAGGTTTATTTGGTAGCAAATACCATAAGTTTTCGGAGCAATGCTCCTTCGTCAGATGGAGTGGCACCCACAGGGCTCCATCTGTTTGCTCCGCACCCACAGGGCTCCATCTGTTTGCCCCACACCCACAGGGCTCCATCTGTTTGCTCCGCACCCACAGGGCTCCATCTGTTTGCTCCGCACCCACAGGGCTCCATCTGTTTGCTCCGCACCCACAGGGCTCCATCTGTTTGCTCCGCACCCACAGGGCTCCATCTGTTTGCTCCACACCCACAGGGCTCCATCTGTTTGCCCCGCACCCACAGGGCTCCATCTGTTTGCCCCACACCCACAGGGCTCCATCTGTTTGCTCCGCACCCACAGGGCGCCATCTGTTTGCCCCACACCCACAGGGCTCCATCTGTTTGCTCCGCACCCACAGGGCTCCATCTGTTTGCTCCGCACCCACAGGGCTCCATCTGTTTGCTCCGCACCCACAGGGCTCCATCTGTTTGCTCCACACCCACAGGGCTCCATCTGTTTGCTCCGCACCCACAGGGCTCCATCTGTTTGCTCCGCACCCACAGGGCTCCATCTGTTTGCTCCACACCCACAGGGCTCCATCTGTTTGCCCCGCACCCACAGGGCTCCATCTGTTTGCCCCGCACCCACAGGGCTCCATCTGTTTGCCCCACACCCACAGGGCTCCATCTGTTTGCCCCACACCCACAGGGCTCCATCTGTTTGCCCCACACCCACAGGGCTCCATCTGTTTGCCCCGCACCCACAGGGCTCCATCTGTTTGCTCCGCACCCACAGGGCTCCATCTGTTTGCTCCGCACCCACAGGGCTCCATCTGTTTGCTCCGCACCCACAGGGCTCCATCTGTTTGCCCCGCACCCACAGGGCTCCATCTGTTTGCTCCGCACCCACAGGGCTCCATCTGTTTGCCCCGCACCCACAGGGCTCCATCTGTTTGCTCCGCACCCACAGGGCTCCATCTGTTTGCTCCGCACCACAGGGCTCCATCTGTTTGCCCCGCACCCACAGGGCTCCATCTGTTTGCTCCGCACCCACAGGGCTCCATCTGTTTGCCCCGCACCCACAGGGCTCCATCTGTTTGCTCCGCACCCACAGGGCTCCATCTGTTTGCCCCACACCCACAGGGCTCCATCTGTTTGCTCCGCACCCACAGGGCTCCATCTGTTTGCCCCACACCCACAGGGCTCCATCTGTTTGCCCCACACCCACAGGGCTCCATCTGTTTGCTCCGCACCCACAGGGCTCCATCTGTTTGCCCCGCACCCACAGGGCTCCATCTGTTTGCTCCGCACCCACAGGGCTCCATCTGTTTGAAGCCACAAACAGAAAGGTCCAGTTTCCTCCTGGAGTTTGACACAAAGCAGCTTTCACAATGATGCAGAGTTTCAGCCAATGAGGGAGATCCGGGCTCAGCCCCGCCCCTCATTCACTCCGATTGGTTGGAGGACCATCCGCTCCCGCTCGGTCCTCCAGCCCCGCCCCTCACGCACTCCGATTGGTTGGAAGACCAGCCGCTCCCGCTCGGTCCTCCAGCCCCGCCCCCTCTTCCTATTGGCCCGGAGCTGCCGCCAATCAGTCCCCGGGCATTGTGAACGGGAGCATGCGCAGTGCCGATACCGGAGCGATGTTGTTGGAGGGACATTCAGAGCGGTTCAGGTTCAGAGACTGGAGGTGAGCGGGAGGAATGGGGCCGGGATTTGGGTTTGAGGCCCCAAATAAGCACTCTGTGGATTCGAGACGCCAAATAAGCACTCTGTGTCAGCTCAGAACTGCGAGTTGGCACCTTCCGGCCACAGTTACTGTTCTCGGGTTAAAGACCCGGATTCTCGGCCGCAGTTTGTGTCGGGGGCGAAGTGCTGCAGTGCGCACGCGCGGTTGTTGGGTCAATCAGGGATGTCCAGGCTGGCCCCGCCCCCTGTTTCCATCCCTCATTGTGGAAAGTTATTTATTCTTTCATGGCGTGTGGCTAAACCCAGCATTTATTGCCCATCCCTAGTTGCCCCTGGCGAAGGTAGTGGTGAACTGCCCTCTTGAACCCACTGCATTCTCTGTGGTGTAGATACATCCACACTGCTGTGGGAGAGGGAATTCCAGGATTTTGACCCAGCGACAGTGAAGGAACAGCGATATATTTCCAAGTCAGGATGGTGAGTGACTTGGAGGAGAGCTTCCAAGTCGGGGTTTTGGGGAGTCAGGAGGTGAGCTACTCGCCAAAGGATTCCGAGCTTTATATTTATGTGGCTAGTCCTGGTCCTGATCAATAATAGCCCCAGGATAGAACAAAGAACACTACAGCACAGGAACAGGCCCTTTGGCCCTCCAAGCCCGTGCCGCTCCCTGGTCCAAACTAGACCATTCTTTTGTATCCCTCCATTCCCCCTCCGTTCATGTGGCTATCTGGATAAGTCTTAAACGTTCCCAGTGTGTCCGCCTCCACCACCTTGCCTGGCAGCGCATTCCAGGCCCCCACCACCCTCTGTGTAAAATATGGCCTTCTGATATCTGTGTTAAACCTCCCCCCCTTCACCTTGAACCTATGACCCCTCGTGAATGTCACCAGCGACCTGGGGAAAAGCTTCCCACCGTTCACCCTATCTATGCCTTTCATAATTTTATACACCTCTATTAAGTCTCCCCTCATCCTCCGTCTTTCCAGGGAGAACAACCCCAGTTTACCCAATCTCTCCTCATAACTAAGCCCCTCCAGACCAGGCAACATCCTGGTAAACCTCCTGTGCACTCTCTCCAAAGCCTCCACGTCTTTCTGGTAGTGTGGCAACCAGAACTGGACGCAGTATTCCAAATGCGGCCGAACCAACGTTCTATACATCTGCAACATCAGACCCCAACTTTTATACTCTATGCCCCGTCCTATAAAGGCAAGCATGCCATATGCCTTCTTCACCACCTTCTCCACCTGTGACGTCACCTTCAAGGATCTGTGGACTTGCACACCCAGGTCCCTCTGCGTATCTACACCCTTTATGGTTCTGCCATTTATCGTATAGCTCCTCCCTACATTATTTCTACCAAAATGCATCACTTCGCATTAATCTGGATTGAACTCCATCTGCCATTTCTTTGCCCAAATTTCCAGCCTATCTATATCCTTCTGTAGCCTCTGACAATGCTCCTCACTATCTGCAAGTCCTGCCAATTTTGTGTCGTCCGCAAACTTACTGATCACCCCAGTTACACCTTCGTCCAGATCGTTTATATAACAGCAGAGGTCCCAATACAGAGCCCTGCGGAACACCACTAGTCACAGGCCTCCAGCCGGAAAAAGACCCTTCCACTACCACCCTCTGTCTTCTGTGACCAAGTAAGAAGTTTAACAACACCAGGTTAAAGTCCAACAGGTTTATTTGGTAGCAAAAGCCACACAAGCTTTCGGAGCTCTAAGCCCCTTCTTCAGGTGAGTGGGAATTCTGTTCACAAACAGAGCATATAAAGACACAGACTCAATTTACATGAATAATGGTTGGAATGCGAATACTTACAACTAATCAAGTCTTTAAGAAACAAAACAATGTGAGTGGAGAGAGCATCAAGATTAGTTGTAAGTATTCGCATTCCAACCATTATTCATGTAAATTGAGTTTGTGTCTTTATATGCTCTGTTTGTGAACAGAATTCCCACTCACCTGAAGAAGGGGCTTAGAGCTCCGAAAGCTTGTGTGGCTTTTGCTACCAAATAAACCTGTTGGACTTTAACCTGGTGTTGTTAAACTTCTTACTGTGTTTACCCCAGTCCAACGCCGGCATCTCCACTTCTGTGACCAAGCCAGTTCTCCACCCATCTAGCCACCTCCCCCTTTATCCCATGAGATCCAACCTTTTTCACCAGCCTACACCAGGATGTTGATAGCGGGGGATTCATTGATGGCAATGCCTTTGAATGACAGAGCAGGCTGGATGGGATGAATGGCCCACTCCTGCTCCCATTTCTTGTGATCTGTGAATCTGGCAGAGCAAGCAGTGAGCATGTGTCTGATGGTCAAATTGAATCTTCAGGAGAATTGGGAAGGTGAATGTTAGTACAGCAGACTGAGAATGGAGGGATGGTGTGTGGAACAGAGATTTACAGATTTTGGGGAATGGGAGAGGAAAGAATTGTCTGTTCTGCATGTCTTAAGAGTATTGATAGGCAAAGGGATCTGGGTGTACAGGTACACAGGTCACTGAAAGTGGCAATGCAGGTGGAGAAGGTCGTCAAGAAGGCATTGGCCGGGGCATTGAGTTTAAAAATTGGCAAGTCATGTTGCAGCTTTATAGAACCTTACTTAGGCGGCACTTGGAATCTCGTGTTCAATTCTGGTCGCCACACTACCAGAAGGATGTGAAGGCTTTGGAGAGGGTACGGAAAAGATTGACCAGGATGTTGCCTGGTATGGAGGGCATTAGCTATGAGGAGAGGTTGGAGAAACTTGGTTTGTTCTCACTGGAACGACGGAGGTTGAGGGCGACCTGATAGAAGTCTACAAGGTTATGAGGGGCATGGATAGAGTGGATAGTCAGAAGCTTTTTCCCAGGGTGGAAGAGTCAATTACTAGGGGGCACAGGTTGAAGGTGCGAGGGGAAAGGTTTAAAGGCGATGTAGGAGGCAGATCTTTTACACAGAGTGTAGTGGGTGCCTGGAACTCGTTGCCGGGAAAGGTAGTGGAAGCGGATGTGCTGGTGACTTTTAAGGGGCATCTTGACAAATACATGAATAGGATGGGAATAGAGGGGTATGGTCCCCGGAAGGGTAGGGGGTTTTAGTTAAGTCGGGCAGCATAGTCGGTGCAGGCTTGGAGGGTCGAAGGGCCTGTTCCTGTGCTGTAATTTTCTTTCTTCTTTGTTCTATTTGTTCTTTGTCTATCCCGTACTGATACCAATGACCTTTTGTGAACTTCTCCAGGATATTGGACAGGGAGGATTTTTCATCACCTCAAGATCTGGTAGAGTCAGTAAATCCACTGTGATCTGAATATCACTAGTGCTACATGTAGAAGAAATGTACGTTCTGTCTTCTTCAAACGATTTGACAGATCAGTGTGACTGGAAAAGCACCGAGAGACACACACACACACCCGAGTGAGAGTGTTCCAGTAAACTGATTGTGGAAAGAGCTTTAACCAGTCACACAGCCTGAAAAAACATCACACCATTCACAGCGGGGAGAAACCAGACACTTGTTCTGTGTGTGGACGAGGGTTCAACAAATCATTGACACTGGAGAGATACAAGGGCGCCCACACCATGGAGAAACCATGGAAATGTGGAGACTGTGGAAAAGGATTCCAGTCTCCTTCCGCAGTTGAAACCCATCGGCGCAGCCACACCGGGGAGAGGCCATTCACCTGCCCTGTGTGTGGGAAAGGATTCACTCAGTCATCCAACCTGCTAACACACCAGCAAGTTCACACCAGGGAGAGGCCATTCACCTGCCGCGTGTGTGGCAAAGGATTCACGTGGTCGTCCAACTTACTGACGCACCAACGCCTTCACACTGGGGAGAAGCCGTTCAGCTGCTCTCTATGTGGGAAGGGATTCATTTATTCTTCAGTCCTGCAGATACACCGGCGAATTCACACTGGAGAGAGATTGTTCAGCTGCTCTGAGTGTGACAAAGTATTCACTCAGTTATCCAGCCTGCTGAGACACCAGCGAGCCCACACTGAGGAGAGACCATTCACCTGCACTGCTTGTGGGAAGGAATTCAGTAATTCATACAACTTACTGGTACACCAGCGAGTTCACACTGGGGAGAGGCCTTTCACCTGCTCGGATTGTGGGAAGGGATTCACTCAGTTATCCAAGCTGCTGAGACACCAGCGAATTCACAAGTGATGACAGAGGTTCGATTCTGCCATTATTGCTGCTGTTAATCACATCCAGGACTGAACCATGTTCATTCTGACAGTTGGTGAAGTGGGAGGGTCGGAGAGGTTCTTTCTGCTGGACTGGCCGGTCTCGTGACTTTGCTCCCAGTGGGCTGATGCTCTTTGAGCCTGGGAGAGCACATTTCCACTGAAATGATCTAAAAAAGCTAATTAAGTACTTGTTTACTCGATTGTAAATCGTGTTTTTCTACCATTACAAGTAGATCTCAAATAAATACATTTGTCTCTACAGCACAGGGCTGGGCCAGTCGGCTCAATTGGTCTATGTCAGTATTCATGCTCTGATGTGGAGATGCCGGCATTGGACTGGGGTGGGCACAGAAAGAAGTCGCACAGCACCAGGTTAAAGTCCAACAGGTTTATTTGGTATCATGAGCTTTCGGAGCGCTGCTCCTTCATCGGGTGAGTGACTTTTTCCTCTGGAGCGTAGGAGGCTTGGGGGTGATCTTATAGAGGTCTATAAAAATAACGAGGGGCATAGATCAGCTAGATAGTCAATATCTTTTCCCAAAGGTAGGGGAGTCTAAAACTAGAGGGCATAGGTTTAAAGTGAGAGGGGAGAGGTACAAAAGAGTCCAGAGGGGCAATTTTTTCACACACAGGATGGTGAGTGTCTGGAACAAGCTGCCAGAGGTAGTAGGAGAGGCGGGTACAATTTTGTCTTTTAAAAAGCATTTAGATAGTTACATGGGTAAGATGGGTACAGAGGAATATGGGCCAATTGCGGACAATTGGGACTAGCTTAGGGTTAAAAAAAGGGGCAGCATGAATACATTGGGCCAAAGGGCCTGTTTCCATGCCGTAAACTGCTATGACTCTAAGATATGATACTCCACCTACCCCTCTTCATCTCCCCCCATCAGCATATCCATCTATTCCTCTCTCCCTCATGTATGTATCCAGCTTCCTTTTCCATGTATTCATGTTATTAACCTCAACCACTCGCTGTGGTGGTGAGTTCCACATTCTCACCTTTCGCTGGGTAAAGTGGTCTCTGATTAAATCCCTGTTGAATTATTGAACCCCTTCATAATCTTAAAGACTTCCATCAGGTCACCCTTCAGTCTTCTCTTTTCTAGAGAAAAGCAGCCCCAGTCTTTCCTGAAGGTTAAATGCTCTCAGTTCTGGGATTATTCTTGTGAATCTTTGTTGCTCCTTCTCCAGTGCCTCTATTTCCTTTTCCTAAATCACTAATGTTGACAGTGCTCCCAGTGTTGTCTAACCCTGGTTCATAACAAGTTGAAGATAACCACCCTGTTTTTCAACTCTATCCCTATAGAATGGAACCTTTTATATGGGCTCCACATTTCAAGAAAGATGTGAAATTCTTTAAGAGGCTGGAGACAGGATTGACGGAAATGGTTGCAGGAATGAGGGATTTCAGTTAGTTGGTGAGAGAGGAGCAGCTGATATTGTTCTCTTTAGATCCGAGAATCATTAGGATGGTGATGGGCTATTCGACCCATTGATTGCATGCCAGTTCCCTTGAACAAACCAGTCACTCGTTGCCCCATTCTATCCCCACATTGTTGTACATTTATTTCCCACAAGTGTCCAGCCAATTTCTTTTTGAAATCAATCCATCATCTCTGCTTCTACCACACTCGTAGGAGCAGGTTCCAGATCTTTATCAATCACTTCAAATGCCCATTAGGCTCACAGAGTACACAATGAGGTCATCAGGCCCATTATTCTCATGCTGGCCCTTAGAAAAACTTCCCAATGAACTAGTCGCCTTGCTGTTTTAGTTTTATCTCAAGAATCTGTCCAGTTCCTTTTTGAAAGATAGAATTTAATCCGCTCCTCACGCCATTTGAAGACACTGAATTCTTAATTACAACAAATTGCTGTGTTTTAAACCAACTAATTCAGAATATTGTGCGTTTGCAATTCCACAGCGTATTCAAAATAGTTTCAAATACACGCTTATTACACATTAGGACTAAATCTTTGATTAGAGTTTAAATCTAAATCAATGTTTTTGATGAGGAGACTGAATATAATGTATCCAAGTTTGAGGACAATTAGAAAAAGATTGCACCTTTCAGGACCACAAGATCTCTGAAAGAATTTTACAGGAAATGAAGTACATTTGAAGTGCTATCCCTATTTAGGAAATCATAGTAAGAAGTTTAACAACACCAGGTTAAAGTCCAACAGGTTTATTTGGTAGCAAAAGCCACACAAGCTTTCGAGGCTCTGAGCCCCTTCTTCAGGTGAAGAAGGGGCTCAGAGCCTCGAAAGCTTGTGTGGCTTTTGCTACCAAATAAACCTGTTGGACTTTAACCTGGTGTTGTTAAACTTCTTACTGTGTTTACCCCAGTCCAACGCCGGCATCTCCACATTAGGAAATCATAGGCAGGCCTGGGTAATCAGATTTCAGTTTTAAAAAGTCAATCACTTTCATACTGTATTCACTCTGATAGGTAACAAGGTCAAGGAAGCAAATTTGATCATGTGGCTTCTTGCAGGCTTTCCACATTCTGCAACTTTTCTTCATTAAGTCTGTGTTGATTTTGTATTAAAAGCCAGTCATGAAACAGATGATTATTCAGTGATGAACTTTGATGAAGTTATCATTGGTGAATCAATGTAATAGATCATTATATTGTAATGGTTGGATCAGATAACATAAATCTTACAATTTCCTTTTGAAATCAATCCATCATCTCTGCCTCTACCACACTCGTAGGAGCAGGTTCCAGATCTTTATCAATCACTTCAAATGCCCATTAGGCTCACAGAGTACACAATGAGGCCAGGGCGGCACGGTAGCACAGTGGTTAGCACTGCTGCTTCACAGCTCCAGGGTCCCGGGTTCGATTCCCGGCTCGGGTCACTGTCTGTGTGGAGTTTGCACATTCTCCTCGTGTCTGCGTGGGTTTTCTCCGGGTGCTCCGGTTTCCTCCCACAGTCCAAAGATGTGCGGGTTAGGTTGATTGGCCAGGTTAAAAATTGTCCCTGAGATGCGTAGTTAGAGGGATTAGCGGGTAAGTATGTGGGGGTAGGGCCTGGGTGGGATTGTGGTCGGTGCAGACTCGATGGGCCGAATGGCCTCCTTCTGCACTGTAGGGTTTCTATGATACATTTAAAAACTTGCATTTACATAGCATCTTACACACCGCAGGAAGTCCTAGAACATTGGCTGGAGAATGAAGTAATTCTGAAGTGTCGTCACTGTTGTAATTTAGGAAATGTGGCAGCCAATTTACACACAGCAAGAGCCCACAAACAAAGCTGTGATAATGACCAGTTGGTGCGTTTTTAATGATGTTGATTGATAGATATTGGCCTGGACACTGGGGATAATTCCCCTGCTCTTCCTCAAAATAGTGACCATGGGGTACTGGGTAATTTGATAAAGTGGATTCAAAATTGGCTCAGTTGTAGGAGAAGGGGTGATGACAGAAGGCTGCTTTAGTAACTGGAAGCCAGTGTCCAATGGTGTATCAAAGGAATCTGTGCTGGGTCCCCGATTATTCATCATTTATATAAACAATGTAAATGACTACATGGGGAGATAGGATTGGTAAGTTTGCGGATGACACAAAGATTGGCTGGGTGGTTGACAGTGATGCTGATATCTTGGGCTACAAGAAGATATAGAGAGAAACGTCAAATGGGCAGATAAATGGCAGATGAAATTTAACCCTGAAAAGTGTGAGGTGATACACTTTGGAAGGAGTAATTTGACAGGGAAGAATTCAATGACGGCATGATACTAGCAGGTTCTGTGAAAGAAAGGGACCTTAGTGTGTTTATCCACAGATTTCTGAAAGTGGAAGGGCATGTTAGTAGGGTGGTGAAAAGGCATATGGGACACTTGCCATTATCAATCGAGGCATAGATTACAAAAGCAGCGAAGTCATGTTGGAGTTGTATAGAACTGTGGTGAGGTCACGCCTAGAGCACTGTGTGCAGTTCTGGTCGCCACATTATAGGAAGGATGTGATTGCGGTGGAGGGGGTGCAGATGAGATTCACCAGGATGCTGTCTGGGATGGAGCATTTAACTTATGAAGAGAGGCTGGGTAGACTTGGAGTGTTTTTATTGGAGCAGAGAAGACTGAGGGGATGACCTGATCGAAGTGTACAAGATTATGAGGAGCATGGATAGAGTGGATAAGGAGCAGCTATTCCTCTTAGTTGAAGGGTCAGTCATGAGTTCAAGGTGAGGGGCAGGAGGTTTAAGGAGACGTGAGGAAAAACTGTTTTACCCAGAGGGTGGTGATGGTCTGAAATGTGCTGCCTGGGAGGGTGGTAGAGGCGGGTTGCCTCACATCCTTTAAAAAGTACCTGGATGAGCACTTGGCACATCATCACATTCAGGGCTATGGGCCAAGTGCTGGTAAATGGAATTAGGTGGGAGTTCAGGTGTTTCTCCTGTTGGTGCAGAATCAATGGGCCGAAGGGCCTCTTTTGCATTGGATGATTCGAAGCCTCCTGTTAGGCACCGTATGAGACATCTTTTGGCAATTCACCCAAACAACAGCCAGAGAATATCCTTTCTCAATACACTGTGTTATTCCCTCAGATAATCCCTGCGGTCTGTCCTGAATGAATCCAATTCATTCACAAATGTCGAGATTCAGGTACAGACTCTCCCACTCAGTCCTCCAGTCCTTTTCCCTTAATCCTGTTGGTCTAAAGCTCACCTCAGTCACCAGGTCCGGGTTCATGGTCACACCGATGGTGCTGAGCTCCGGTTAGAAAATAACCAGCAAGCCACCTCAGTCACTTACAAAATTCATAGAAACCCTACAGTGCGGAAGGAGGCCATTCGGCCCATCGAGTCTGCACCGACCACAATCCCACCCAGGCCCTATCCCCACATATTTACTTGCTAATCCCTCTAACCTACGCATCTCAGGACTCTAAGGGGCAATTTTTAACCTGGCCAATCAACCTAACCCGCACATCTTTGGACTGTGGGAGGAAACCGGAGCACCCAGAGGAAACCCACGCAGACACGAGGAGAATGTGCAAACTCCACACAGACAGCGACCCGAGCCAGGAATCGAACCCGGGACCCTGGAGCTGTGAAGCAGCAGTGCTAACCACTGTGCTACAGTGCCGCCTCTATTAAATTGATCAAAGATTCAGATCAAATATTCTCCAAGTGTTTCTAACATGATGCGAAGAGTGTTTGTGATGGTTTTATGGTGGTCAACATTACCCAGTGTAGTCTGGGTTTATTTCATTCCCACTCCTGTCCATCACTGTCCCTGAGACACTTTACCCCCACCCTGATTCTCCATCCCATCAGAGAACTCAGTCACATATCGGGAAGCAGAATAATCCCCATCGAATAAACATTATGTAATCAGCATTGACCAGAATGACTGGGAAGAGTTTGCTCCCAACTGGTCACCATGGCGATAATTTGTCCATCAAGCTGCATCACACTTTGAGTTCCAACGCCTTAATGAGGAGGCAGAGCAGTGGCAGAGAGGGAAAGAAAAGGGAGTAATTCCAACACTCTGGATTCCATTACATTGTGGGACACCCGACCCCGATGGGCCTAAAGATCTGCAGGTTGAGAATCGCCTTCTCCCATCACACAAAGACCCAGGAGAGAAACACGGGACCCTGAGTGGACATCATCCTTGAAGTGAGGAGCAGCCAACAACCTCACGTCAGGGAAGGAGTTGATTATGAAGCTGGGACAGCTGATGGGGCTTTCCGAGTTTGAGCAGTTCAGCTGGAATTCCATCCTTGCCGGGTGCCTTTCTGCTTTCTAAACAAGGGTTTAGCTATGAGGAGAAATTGGGTAAACTGGGGTTGTTCTCCCTGGAAAGACGGAGGATGAGGGGTGACCTAATAGAGGTGTATAAAATTATGAAAGGCATAGATAGGGTGAACGGTGGGAAGCTTTTCCCCAGGTCGGTGGTGACGTTCACGAGGGGTCATAGGTTCAAGGTGAAGGCGGGGAGGTTTAACATGGATATCAGAAGGACGTATTTTACACAGAGGGTGGTGAGGGCCTGGAATGCGCTGCCGGGCAAGGTGGTGGAGGCGGACACACTGGGAACGTTTAAGACTTATCTAGATAGCCACATGAACGGAGTGGGAGTGGAGGGATACAAAAGAATGGTCTAGTTTGGACCAGGGAGCGGCACGGGCTTGGAGGGCCGAAGGGCCTGTTCCTGTGCTGTATTGTTCTTTGTTCTAATTAATGCTCTTACCGAGCTCAATGATGTCCAACTCAACCATGACAGGAAGTTGCAGGAGAGTCAGAGGCTGTCAGATGTCCGACTCACGGGAGTAAGGTCACAGTCACGTTCAGTCCAGCGGGAATTTTGTTTACCCCTGACTGAGAACTTCACAATCTGCCGATTTCAGGGGAGCAACTTTGATGATGGGGAGAGCAACTGCTCTCCTGATCCCATCATACTTCGCACAGAGATTTCTGTTGCCACTGGCAGTTTGGATCTCTTGAGCTCGGCTGATCCAGTGTTTATTTGTACAGTCTCTCTGTCTTTTACACAACTGCCTTGGCTACATTCAAGTGATGATGTGGAGATGCCGGCGTTGGACTGGGGTAAACACAGTAAGAAGTCTCACAACACCAGGTTAAAGTCCAACAGGTTTATTTGGTCGCAAAAACCTCTAGCTTTCGGAACAGGCTGTCCCTTCGTCAGGTGGGTGGGAGTTCTGATCACAAACAGGGCACAAAGACACAAACTCAATTTACATGAATAATGATTGGAATGTGAGTCTTTACAGCTAATCAAGTCTTAAAGGTAGAGACAATGTGAGTGGAGGGAGCATTAAGCACAGGTTAAAGAGATGTGTATTGTCTCCAGACAGGACAGCTAGTGAGATTTTGCACATCCAGGCAAGTTGTGGGGGTTACAGACAGTGTGACATGAACCCAATATCCCGGTTTAGGCCGTCCTCATGTGTGCGGAACTTGGCTATCAGTCTCTGCTCAGCGACTCTGCGCTGTCGTGTGTCGTGAAGGCCACCTTGGAGAACGCTTACCCGGAGATCAGAGGCTGAATGCCCGTGACCGCTGAAGTGCTCCCCAACAGGAAGAGGACAGTCTTGCCTGGTGATTGTCGAGCGGTGTTCATTCATCCGTTGTCGTAGCGTCTGCATGGTTTCCCCAGTGTACCATGCCTCGGGACATCCTTTCCTGCAGCGGAGTGGAGAAGCTACGACATCTCCTCCGGAGCCTTCAACATGTCATTGATGAAGACGAACATCTCGCCAAGGCCACCCCCACTTCTTGCCTTCAAACAGCAGCACAACTTCAAACAGACCATTGTCCGCAGAAAACTACCCAGCCTTCAGGAGAACAGTGACCATGACACCACACAACCCTGCCACAGCAACCTCTGCAAGATGTGCCGGATCATTGACACGGATGCCATCATCTCACGTGAGAACACCATCCACCAGGTACACGGTACATACTCTTGCAACTTGGCCAACGTTGTCTACCTGATACGCTGCAGCGAAGGATGCCCCGAGGCATGGTACATTGGGGAAACCATACAGACGCTACGACAACGGATGAATGAACACCGCTCGACAATCACCAGGCAAGACTGTTCTCTTCCTGTTGGGGAGCACTTCAGCGGTCACCGGCATTCAGCCTCTGATCTTCGGGTAAGCGTTCTCCAAGGCGGCCTTCACGACACACGACAGCACAGAGTCGCTGAGCAGAAACTGATAGCCACGTTCCGCACACGTGAGGACGGCCTCAACCGGGATATTGGGTTCATGTCACACTATCTGTAATCCCACAATTTGCCTGGACTTGCAGAATCTCACTAGCTGTCCTGTCTGGAGACAATACACATCTCTTTCACCTGTGCTTAATGCTCTCTCCACTCACATTGTCTGTACCTTTAAGACTTGATTAGCTGTAAAGACTCACATTCCAATCATTATTTATGTAAATTGAGTTTGTGTCTTTGTGCCCTGTTTGTAATCAGAACTCCCACTCACCTGACGAAGGGACAGCCTGTTCCGAAAGCTAGAGGCTTTTGCTACCAAATAAACCTGTTGGACTTTAACCTGATGTTGTGAGACTTCTTACTACATTCAAGTGATGCAGTGTTCTAGCTGTTGGGTTTATGTTGTACATCAGGTAGGCTTTGGTTTTTCAGAAACATAGATTACAATGAACTTGGTTCACCCCAACATTCAATTGACAGAAAAATCTAATCACTGTAGTTACTTGTGAACTTGCTGGTGTAGCAGCAGGTTGGCTGATTGCATGAATTCTTTGCCACTTTCAGAGCAGATGAACGGTCTCTCCCCGGTGTGAATGCACCAGTGTATCCGCAGGTGGGATGATTGAGTGAATCCCTTCCCACACTCGGAGCAGGTGAATGGCCTCTCTCCCGTGTGGGTGCGCTGGTGTGTTAATAGGTGGGATGACCGAGTGAATCCCTTCCCACACTCAGAACAATTGAAGGGTTTCTCCCCAGTGTGAACTCGCTGATGTACAATCAGATCAGATGATCGCCTGAACCCAGTCCCACAGTGAGAGCACCTGAACGGCCTCTCCCCTGTGTGAACACGTTGATGAAACATCAGTTCCCAGGAACATTTATAGCACTTCTCACAGTCTGAACATTTAAAAGGTCTCTCTCCAGTGTGAATTCTCTGGTGTGTCCGCAGGTGGGATGAGTGAGCAAATCCCTTCCCACAATCGGTGCAGACGAATGGCCTCTCCCCAGTGTGAATTCTCTGGTGTACAGTGAGGACAGGTAACGTCTTGAACCCAGTCCCACGGTGAGAGCACCTGAAAAGGTCTCTCATCACTGTGAGCACGTTGATGACCAGTCAGTTCCCAGGAACTTTTATAGCACTTCCCACACTCTGGTCATTTGAAAGGTCTCTCATCAGTGTGAACCTGTCGGTGTTGCAGCAGGGAGGATGAACAAGTGAATCCCTTCCCACACTCCGAGCAGGTGAATGGCTTCTCCCCAGTGTGATTGTGTTGGTGAATGTCCAGCTCAGATGGGTAATTAAATCCCTTCCCACAGTCCCCACATTTCCACAGCTTCTCCCTGCGGTGATTGCATTTATGTTTGGACAGGTCAGAGGACTGACTAAAGCCTTGTGCACACACAGAGCATGGAGATGATTTTTTCTCTCCACTGAAAACAGTGCTTTTTCCTTCCATGTTTCAAATATGATGGTAAACAGGTTACAGTAACCTAGGCGACTCCGTCAAATTTTGATGTGATGTTTGGTTTCAGTTTCCTGACTGCAAATCCTCCCCTTCTAAAACTCTGTGAAATTGATTTAAAACAGAGTGAGAGAGAACCCACAAAAACAAAGGCAGGTTGTGAAATTAAGCTGAATGAATCTGGTCATTTATGGGCACGAGGAAAAAGTGACCATGAAAACTGCTGGATTGTCATAAACCCCAACTGATTCATTAATGTCCTTCAGGGAAGGAAACGTGCCGCCCAGTCTGGATCCACACAAGACTCTGGCCTCTCAGGGAGAAATCTCACAACATTAGGTTAAAGTTCAACAGGTTTATTTGGGAGCACAATCCACTAGCTTTTGGAGCGCTGCTCCTTCATCAGGTAAGAAGACAGCAACGGAACAAAAGGGACAGAGTGAGAGAGGCAAGCGGTGCAGAATAATTATTTTATATATCTACAACTCAACAAGCCCCTTTATTCGTGGATGACGTCTCCTCTGGGACTTGAGTTTTTGCCATAGATCCGCACGTGAATGAACAGCCGCAGATGTTTGGACACATGGGGCAGGCGCTCCCATGAGGTAGTGAGATCGGAGAGAAGAATATGATTTCTTAATAAAAGCAAATCACTGCGGATGCTGGAATCTGAAACCAAAAGAGAAAATGCTGGAAAATCACAGCAGGTCTGGCAGCATCTGTAAGGAGAGAAAAGAGCTGACGTTTCGAGTTCAGATGACCCTTTGTCGAAGCTAAAAGGCATAGAAAGTGGGAGATATTTATACTGCAGGGTGAGGGAATGAAAGATGAGTCATAGCCACAGAAACCAGGGGAAAGGCTGCTAATGGCTGTCCATAGAGAGAATAAAGGGTGTGAATGGCTGAACAGCAGAGAAGCTGTGAGCTGTGACAGATGAAGATGTTGGGGGAGGTGGAGGGGAAAGATGAGACAGAGGTAAAATTTAGAAAAGGGGGAGAAAAGCTAAGGGAAGGGAGATAAAGTCAGGGGAAAGAGTGGGAAGGGAAAGAAAAATGAAGAAAGACAATAAAGAGATAAAAGGTAGAGATCAGTAAAACATTAAATAAAATAGAATGAAAACAAAGGGGGCTGAGGTGGGGTGGGTTAAATCATCTGAAATTGTTGAATTCGATGTTGAGACCGGAAGGTTGTAAAGTGCCGAGCCGGAAGATGAGATGCTGTTCCTCCAGTTTGCGTTGAGCTTCACTGGAACATTGCAGCAGGCCAAGGACAGACATGTGGACATGGGAGCAGGATCGTGTGTTAAAATGGCAAGCAACTGGAAGGTCAGAGTCCTGATTGCACACAGATCGAAGGTGCTCAGCAAAGCAATCACCCAGTCTACGCTTGGTCTCTCCGATATAGAGGAGACCACATTGGGAGCAGCGAATGCAATAGACCAAATTGAAAGAGGTGCAAGTGAAACGCTGCTTAACCTGGAATGAGTGTTTTGGACCTTGGATGGTCAGCATGGAAGAGGTAAAGAGGCAGGTGTTACACCTTCTGCGATTGCATGGGAAGGTGCCATGAGTGACGGGAGAGGTGTTGGGTATAGTGGAGGAGTGGACTAGGTTATCCCGGAGGGAATGGTGTCTCTGCGGAATGCTGACAGAGGGAGTGAAGGGAAGATGTGTTTGTTGGTGACATCATGCTGGTGTTGGTGAAAATGGCGGAGGATTATGCTTTGCATGCAGAGGCTGGCGGGGTGAAACGTGAGAACAAGGGGGACTCTATCCTTGTTCTGGGAGGGAGGGGAAGGGGTGAGGGTCATGGCGTGGAGATGGACTGCACGCTGTTGAGGGCCCTGTCGACAACTGTAGATGGGAATCCACGGTTGAGGAAAAAGGAGCACATATTAGGAGCACCACTTTGGAAAGTGGCATCATCGGAACAAATGCGACGGAGGCGAAGGAGCTGAGAGAAAGGGATGGAGTCCTTACAGAATGTAGGGTGTGAATAGCTGAGTCCAGATGGCTGTGGGAGTCAGTGGGTTTGTAATGGATATTGGTAGATAGTCTATTGCTGGAAATGGAGACAGGAAGGTCAAGGAAGGGAAGGGAAGTGTCTGAGATGGACCAGGTGAAGGCGATGGAGGGGTGGAAACTGGAAGCGAAGTTGATGAATTTTTCGAGGTCTGGACCAGAGATGAAGCGGCGCCAAAATAGTCATCGGTGTACCGGGAAAGGAGTTGTGGGAGGGGATGTGGGTAGGCCTGGAACAAGGAATGTTCCACATACCCCATAAAAAGACAAGTGTAGCTCGGACCCATGCAGATACCCATTGCTGCTCCATTGATTTGGAGAAAGTGGGATGAGTGAAAGGAGAAGTTGTTGAGAGAGAGAAAGAGTTCAGCGAGGTGGAGGAGAGTGGCGGTGGATGGGAATTGTTCAGGCCTCTTTTCAAGAAAGAAGCGAAGAGCTGTGGTGTGGGATAGAGGTGAAGAGAGATTGCACATCCATGGTGAATAGGAGGTGGTTAGGGCCTTCTTTTCATTTGATTTATTTTCCTGCTGTCTATGCTGCCACTTTGACTCATCAATTAGATATCAGGCTCTGTGCAAACCAGGGTAATGGAGGGTCAGATTGCCCAGGTCAGGGGGTTGATGCAGTTTGATGGACATGTTGTCTCCATTCTGAACAATGGGGAACAAGCTCCTCCCACTCCTCTGCCAATATTTCTCCTGACAAAGAGGGCGGTCACACATGTGCACTTATACAACTTCCCACTCAATGGCGGCAGTCAGCCCAGGCCCAACACTACAAGCTGCCGCTACATTTGGTACAAAGGGGGGGACCGGGAAGCTCATTTCCGGGGTTTGGGTTTGAACAACATGTTTAGGAAGCCTCGCCACTTCCCGCGCGCCACTCTCTCCCTCGCATTGATCTCGGATCCTTGTAAAACTGACCATCCACCGCCATTACCCGCACTGCGCATGCTTCAGACCCTCCCCTATTCACTCTGGTTGGAGGACCAGCCACTCCCGCTCGGTCCTCCAGCCCCGCCCATTTCTCCTATTGGCCCTGAGCTGCCGTCAATCAGTCCCCGGGCATTGTGACATTGAGCATGCGCAGTGCGGCTCATGTCCAGGGACAGGCGCTTGTTTGTCTGATCTTCAGGCGGGAAGGAGGCGGATAAGCGGAGGCAGCGTTAGGGGCAGTGGGTGGGATTGCACTATCAATCGAGTCAAGACTAGTTGTGAGCAAGACAAATAGGCTTTTATTAGCAAGAACTTGGAGCCATCCCTGTCGGTGATCTGGTCTGTACTGAAGGCAAGGGGGAGGAGCCACCGCCTTTATACCCGGACCAGGGGGAGGAGACTTGGGCGGAACCGACAGGGATGTGCCACATATACAGGTACTGAGAAATACTAACTACAGTGGTTAACCACTACAGATAACAGTGGTTTACCACATTCACCCCCTGTTTAAAAAAAAGAGTCCGTCGGGGGTGAGGCAGAGTGAACAATATTTACAATATTTACAGATTTAGTCTATCCGGGGGCTTGCTCTTCCGCTGCGATCGCCGTAGTGCCGGCTCCGACGTGGTTTCAGGTCGCGGTGTCGTTTCGAGCGCCGGAACGTAGCTGTCATCCGTGGTCTCGTCCGCCCATTGGGTGCGTGGTGACGACTCCTGGGGCTCAGGCGAGCTGTACACGGGGGCGAGAGGAGTGAGTAGTGGTTCTGTAGGGGCAGGGTTGGGGGTGAGGGGTTGGGGGCTATAGAGGTCCCTGAGTCACCTGCGGGCGCTAGGTCACAGATAGATACTGTGTCCTCCCGCCCGTCGGGGTACAGCACGTAGGCGTACTGGGGGTTGGCATGGAGGAGTTGTACCCTCTCAACCAGGGGGTCAGACTTACGGGTCCTGGCATGCTTCCGAAGCAGGACAGGGCCCGGGTATGCCAGCCACGACGGTAGTGAAGTCCCTGAGGAAGACTTCCTGGGGAACATGAACATCCGTTCGTGGGGGGTGGCATTGGTTGCCATGCACAGGAGGGACCTAATGGAGTGTAGTGCCTCCGGTAGGACCTCTTGCCAGCGGGTGACTGGAAGGCCTTTAGACCGTAGCGCTAGTAAAACGGCCTTCCAGACGGTGGCGTTCTCTCTCTCCACCTGTCCATTACCCCGGGGGCTGTAACTGGTGGTCCTACTTGAGGCTATGCCTTTGGAGAGCAGGTACTGTCGCAGTCCATCACTCATGAATATAGCTGGGGTAACCAAACAGAGTGAAGAGGCCGTGCAGGGCCCTAATAACTGTGGCCAAGGACATATCTGGGCAGGGAATTGCGAAGGGGAAACGTGAGTACTCGTCAATGGCATTGAGGAAGTATATGTTGCGATCAGATGAGGGGAGGGGGCCTTTGAAGTCGATGCTGAGGCGTTCAAAGAGGCGGGTGGCTTTTATGAGATGTGCCCTGTCTGGTCGGTAGAAGCGCGGCTTGCATTCCACACAGACCTGGCAGTTCCGAGTTACGGATCTGACATCCACAACGGAGTAGGGCAGATTTCGGGCTCTAATGAATTGGAAAAACCTGGTGACCCCCGGGTGGCAGAGGGCGTTGTGGAGAGCCTGTAACCGGTCCACCTGTGCACTGGCGCATGTTCCATGGGACAGCGCGCCAGGTGGCTCATTGAGCTTCCCGGGCCGATACAAGATATCGTAATTGTAGGTGGAGAGTTCGATCCTCCACCGTAATATCTTGTCGTTCTTGATCGTGCCCCGCTGCGTGTTGTTGAACATGTAGGCAATGGATCGTTGGTCTGTGAGTAGGGTGAACCGTTTACCAGCTAAATAGTGGCGTTAGTGCTGCACAGCTTCCACTATGGCTTGGGCCTCCTTTTCGACAGAGGAGTGTCGAGTTTCAGGGCCTTGGAGGGTTCGTGAGAAGAAGGCCACGGGTCTGCCCGCCGGGTTAAGGGTGGCGGCTAGGGCGAAATCAGACGCGTCGCTCTCTGATGCACGATTAAATCACTCGGGAGGCTGGATCGTACCCGGGAAATAAAGGCTTTTATTAGTAACAAGAATGGAGCATACTATATAACAATACAATCCCAGACTAAAGGGTCACCAGGCAGTGCAGTGACCTTTTATACTCCTACAGGTAGGCGGAGCCAACCGGAGTGTACCACAGAACAATACCAACAGGTAGAACACCCCAACCCAAACCCCAACAGTGACAACAGTAACATATGTACAAGTACCCATAGTGCTAACCATCTATGGTTCAGTACCCATAGTGGTAACCATCTATGGTTCACCACACTCTCCACCTGGAACGGGATGGATTCATCTATAGCGTGCATAGTGGCCTTCGCGATGTCAGCTTTGATGCGGTCGAAGGCCAGCCGGGCCTTCAAGGGAAAAAGGGTGGATTTTATGAGCGGACAGGCTTTATCCACATAGTTGGGGACCCACTGTGCATAGTACGAGAAGAAACCCAGGCATCTTCTCAGTGCTTTGAGGCTAGTGAGGAGGGAAGTTCCAGGAGGGGACGCATACGGTCGGGATCGGGGCTGAGGACCCCATTCTCCACGACGTACCCGAGGATGGCGAGGCGGTGTGTACTGAACACGCACTTCTCCTTATTGTAGGTCAGGTTAAGGAGACTAGCCGTGTGCAGGAATTTGTGGAGGTTGGCATCGTGGTCCTGCTGATCATGGCCGCAGATGGTGATGTTATCCAGGTACGGGAAGGTGGCCCGCAGCCCGTTCTGGTCTACCATTCGGTCCATTTCATGCTGGAAGACCGAGACCCCGTTGGTGACGCCAAAGGGGACCCTAAGGAAGTGGTAAAGGCGACCATCCGCCTCGAACGCCGTATATTGGCGGTCCTCCGGGCGGATAGGGAGCTGGTGGTACGCCGACTTCAAGTCAATGGTGGAGAACACCCAATATTGTGCAATCTGATTGACCATGTCAGAAATGCGGGGAAGGGGGTACGCGTGCAGCTGCGTATATCGATTAATGGTCTGACTGTAGTCAATGACCATTCTGTGTTTCTCCCTGGACTTAACAACTACCACTTGTGCTCTCCAGGGGCTGGTACTGGCTTCGATGATCCCTTCCTTGAGGAGCTGCTGGACTTCGGACCTGATAAAGGCCCTGTCTCCAGCACTATACCGCCTGGTCTTGGTGGCGATAGGCTTGCAGTCGGGAGTGAGATTCGCAAACAAGGAGGGAGGGGCGATCTTAAGAGTCGAGAGACTGCAGGTGGTGCGCGGTGGGCAATTTAGACGCTGCTGATTGCAGACGGAGAGCGGGGGAAAAGGCCCATTATACTGTATAGTGACACTCTTCAGGTGGGTCATGAAGTCTAGCCCCAGGAGTACGGAAGCGCAGAGGTGTGGCAGCACGAGGAGCCTGAAGTTATCGTATACCGTGCCCCGCACCTTCAGGGTCACCACACAGCAGCCGAGGACATTCACGGAGCGGGATTGCGATGCCATGGAGATTATCTGCTTGACGGGCCACACGGGAAAGGCGTATCGGCGCACCGTATCAGGGTGAATGAAGCTCTCCGTACTCCCGCTGTCAAACAAACAATGCTGCCTGTGCCTGTTTACCTCAATGTCCATCATGGACTTGGCGAGAGGATGAGGCTTGGTCTGGTCCAGGGTCACCGATGCCACCGTTGAATCCTGCAGATAGCCGTAGGGGGCTGATGAGGTAGGAGATGGCGGCCCCTGCTGGTCACTCGCGGCCGTTGTCGTCCAAGATGGCGGCCCCCACGGGTCGCACGCAGCCGGAGTCGTCCAAGATGGCGGCCCCCGCGGGTCACACGCGGCCGGGGTCGTCCCAGATGGTGGCCCCCGTGGGTTGCACGCAGCCGGGGGCGTCCAAGATGGCGGCCCCCGTGGGTCACACGTGACGCTCGTGGATTTGGGGGTAGACTTACAGCAGGCCTTGGCGTAGTGCCCCTTCTTCCCACACGCGGAGCAGAACGACTCCCTCGCTGGGCAGCGTTGTCAGGGGTGCTTACCCAGGCCGCAGAAGTAGCATTTCGGGCCTCCAGAGGTTGCTGCAGTGGTCAGGTCACCGGTGAGGCGTGGGGCGGCATAGGGCTGTGGTCCTCCCGGTAGCGACGGCTGCGATGTCCACGATGCGCCCACGTGGTCAGGTGAGTAGGCTTCGAGGTATTGTGAGGTCACTTCTCGGGATTCAGCCAGTTGCACCGTTTTCTTTAAGTCCAGCGCACCCTGTTCCAGCAGCCGTTGCCGGATATAAGTAGTTCCGATGCCCGTGACAAAGACATCCCGGATTAAGTCCTCTGTATATTGAGTGGCAGTCACAGACCTACAGTTACAGTCCCGGGCAAGCAGACGCAACGCGCGCAGGAACTGGTCGACTGATTCACCTGGCTGCCGTCTGCACGAAGCGAGGAGGTGTCTCGCGTAGACTTCATTCGGCCGTTTATTATACAGGCCCTTTAACAGTTCGATAGCAGTCGTGTAATTTTCCGCGTCTCAGATCGTAGCGTATACTCCGTCGCATACCCGGCCGCGGAGCACCCGTAGTTTGTCAGCATCTGTACTGATGGCAGCGGAGGCTTCGATGTAATCTTCGAAGCATTGCAGCCAGTGGTCAAACGTGTTTGAAGCTCCTGCAGCTTGCAGGTCCAGATTCAGCCATTCGGGTTTTAGTAACTGCTCCATTCTGTGTGCAGTATTGGTCACCTTATTTGCGAAAGGATATATTGGCCTTGGAGGGAGTGCAGAGAAGGTTCACCAGGTTGATACCGGAGATGAGGGGTGTTGATTATGAGGAGAGACTGAGCAGATTGGGTTTGTACTCGTTGGAATTTAGAAGGCTGAGGGGGGATCTTATAGAGACCTATAAGATAATGAAGGGGCTGGATAGGGTAGAGGTGGAGAGATTCTTTCCACTTAGAAAGGAAGCCAGAACTAGAGGGCACAGCCTCAAAATAAAGGGGGGTCAGTTTAGGACAGAGTTGAGGAGGAACTTCTTCTCTCAGAGGGTGGTGAATCTCTGGAATTCTCTGCCCACTGAAGTGGTGGAGGCTACCTCGTTGAATATGTTTAAATCACGGATAGATGGATTCCTGATCGGTAAGGGAATTAGGGGTTATAGGGATCAGGCGGGTAAGTGGAACTGATCCACTTCAGATCAGCCATGATTTTATTGAATGGCGGGGCAGGCTCGAGGGGCTAGATGGCCTACTCCTGCTCCTATTTCTTATGTTCTTATGTTCTTATTCTTCAAAAATAAACTTGCTAATAAAATTGATGCACTATCAATCGAGTCCCGACTAGTTGTGAGCAAGACAAATAGGCTTTTATTAGCAAGAACTTGGAGCCATCCCTGTCGGTGATCTGGTCTGTACTGAAGGCAAGGGGGAGGAGCCACCGCCTTTATACCCGGACCAGGGGGAGGAGACTTGAGCGGAACCGACAGGGACGTGCCCCATATACAGGTACTGAGAAATACTAACTACAGTGGTTAACAACTACAGATAACAGTGGTTTACCACAGGAGGCTCCACACACCCAGTGGAGGCCTCAACACCCCCAATAAGGAACTAGCGGCACCGCCTCAACACCCAACACAACGGCAGCTGCAGCGCTTTCTCCCGGGGCCAGGCCCCACTGGACAAATGTGGCTTCAGGAAGGACATTCATTTGTTATAAATTTCTGCACCTCGATCAAATCTCCCCTCAATAGACCTTGCTTCAAGGAGAACAACCCCAGTTTCTCCAGCCTAACGTTGTAATTATAATCTCTCTCCACAGATCCCAGCAAATATTCCACATCCTCAGTTCCCTGTGGGGAAGGTAAGGTTTGACCTTCTTGAACCGCTGCAGTCCGTGTGGTGAAGGTGCTGCCACAATGCTGTCAGGTAAGGAGTTACAGGTCACTCACCCAGTGAGGATGAAGGAACAGTGATATATGTCCAAGTTAACTACACTAATTTGTATTTATATCATACTTTTAATGTAATATGGTGTTCCAAAGTGTTTCACAGAAATGTTTGACACTGAGCCACATGAAATATTGGGGCAGGTGAACGAAAGTTTCATCAAAGAGGTAGGTTTTATGGTGAATCTTAAGAGAGGAAAGCGGGGTAGAGACACAGAGAGGGTTAAAAAGGAAATTCCAGAGCTTGTGACCTTGGCAACTGAAAGAACAGTCACCGATGGTGGAGTGATTGAAATCAGGGATAGTCAACAGGATGGAATTACATATTTCAGAGGATTTTGTGTCTGGAGAAAATCACAGAGACGGAGGAACAAGAGCGTGGATGGATTTGAAAACCAGGCTGAGAATTTTAAAATTTAAATACGTCTTAAATTGAATTCTTTGTTGGTCAAAAAGCACAGGGGTGAATGGATGAACAAGACTTGGTGTGAGTGAACACACGGGCAGAAGAGTTTGGATGTCCTCAAGGTTACTGGGAGGTTGAATATGGGAGGCCGGTTGGGAATGCCTTAGGATAGTTAAGTCTAAAAGTACCAAAGGAAGGGACCAGAGTTTCAGGAGCAGGTGAATTGAGACTTGTGTTATGGACAGGAGCGGGCTCAGTTCACTGATATTTAGATTTAAAAAAAATAATTGGTGGAATGTTTCCCAATCCCTCGGTTTTTGTGTCATCTGATTTCTACTAATAAACCCACAGCAAACTCAAGGTAGCATTAACTCAGAAGGTTAGTTTATTGCACATATTCAGAAACTGTGATAGAGTCTTTGCAATGTCCTCCTCCACAGTCATGCAGTAAAGAGAGGAAGACTTAAAAGAATGTGTAACAATGCAGAGACATGGAGAAGATAAACATTGGTTCACATGAGTTCCAGGATCCTGAATCAAAGTCTAGTGAGTGATTCTCTCGCAGAGGTCAGCAGGCTGAAAACCGGTTATAAAATCCTCTTCTCCACTGGTGCAGATGTGACAGGATGAAGTAGGCACACGGAGATGAATCTAATTTATCAGCGATGGTACAAAAAGTAGAGCCAGGTTGGATGGGGCTAGTTGTCCAGCCTGACCAGGGCTTGCTTCAGTGTGGCCTGCCAGTCAGAAGTTAAACAGCAGCCTGAAGCCCGCAGCTCAGGAAGGCAACATTAACCTGTTCAACAAGCCAGAGTCTCAGCTCATGTGACCTCACCTCGGCACAGTGACTTCAACAAAGGATGTTTATCCAGTTTCAGGCAGTTGGCTTTTTGTTCCAGGCTGATAATGTCTCAGCCAACATGGGTAGAAAGAGGATAGTTAAGTCTGTTGAGGGTTTGGTATTTGGGAAGGCATTATCTCCGTAGACTCACAGACAC
This sequence comes from Mustelus asterias, assembly GCF_964213995.1. Lineage (NCBI taxonomy): Eukaryota > Metazoa > Chordata > Chondrichthyes > Carcharhiniformes > Triakidae > Mustelus > Mustelus asterias. The sequence continues at coordinate 4,402,842 of NC_135830.1, forward strand.
CGCTAGCAAGCATGGTTTGCCAAATGGAAATGGCCTTCCGCTAGCTCCCTTTGAAGTTGGGCAGTGCTGTTTCCACGTGGTCTGGTAGAAGCACTTTAGACACAGCTTGGAAATGGGACATTCCTGAAACAGAGAGTGAATGCTTTTGTTTTGGGGACTCACCGACAGAGGGTCAGTCAGCTTATTTGTTGTTGTTCAACCAAAACGTATTCGAGATAAGAAATGCAATAAGGCTATTTTTTATCAAACATACACAGTTAGGTTCTGTTCTGTTACACTAGGTACAGTCGGGCAATGTTATTGAGGTGAAAATAGTCTTGCTGATGATACAGATATCTTGCTGAAAACTGATCTTGTGGTGAAATATTTTGAGGTTAATGTGAACCAGGGTTCAGCCTCAGAGAATTCCCCGGGAGAGGGATGGAGCCAGTGGTTAGGGAGTAGAGTTTGTATCTGGAATTGAAGACAATGGCTTTGTTCTTCAGCTTATCTGGATGTGGTTGCGGTGACAGAGACTTGGTTGAAAGAGGGACAGGACTGGCAACTGAATATTCCAGGTTACAAGTGTTTTAGGCGAGACAGAGGAGGGGCCAAAAGAGGTGGGGCAGTAGCAGTATGAGTTGGAGAGCATATTACAGCGGTGCAGAGGGAGGACAATTCAGAGGGGTCGTGTAACGAGTCACTGTGGGTGGAGCTCAGAAACAGGAAGGGCGCAGTCACTATGTTGGGGGTATACTACAGGCCCCCCAACAGCCCAAGGGAAGTGGAAGAACGGATATGTCAGGAGATACTGGATAGGTGCAGGAAAAATAGGGTTGTTGTAGTGGGAGACTTCAATTTCCCTGGTATAGACTGGAAATCGCGTAGGGCTGGGAGTCTGAATGGGGAGGAATTTGTAAAATGCGTACAGGAAGGTTCTTTGGAACAATATGTAGATAGCCCGACTAGAGAGGGGGCTATACTGGACCTAGTACTGGGGAATGAGCCTGGTCAGGTCTTCAAAGTTTCGGTAGGGGAACATGTGGCAAATAGTGACCACAATTCTGTTAGCTTTAGGATAGTGATGGAAAAGGATGAGTGGTGTCCCAAGGGTAAGGTGTTGGATTGGGGCAAGGCTAATTTTAGTGGGATTAGGCAGAAATTGGCAGCTGTTGATTGGGAGACTGTTTGAGGGTAAATCCACATCTGGCATGTGGGAGTCTTTTAAGGAACAGTTGTTAGGGCTGCAGGATAGGCATGTGCCCGTAAAAAAGAAGAATAGGAAGGGTAGGATTCGAGAACCGTGGATAACCAGGGAAATTGAGGGATTGGTCAAAAAGAAAAGAGAGGCGTACGTTAGGTCCAGGCAGCTAAAAACGGAGGGAGCTCTGGAGGAGTACAAAGAACGTAGAAAAGAACTCAAACGAGGAATTAGAAGGGCAAAAAGGGGTCACGAAATGTCCTTGGCAGACAGGATTAAGGAGAATCCCAAGGCATTTTATTCATACGTTAGGAACAAAAGGGTTGTCAGGGAAAAAATCGGACCTCTCGGGGACGAAAGTGGGGAATTATGCTTAGAACCCGAAGAAGTAGGGGAGATCCTAAATGAATACTTTGCGTCGTTATTCACAAAGGAGAGGGATGTGTTGACTGGGAGTGTCTCGGAGGGGAGTGTTGACCCGTTAGAAAAAATCTCCATTACAAGGGAGGAAGTGTTAGGTTTTTTAGGGAATATAGAGACTGACAAATCCCCAGGGCCTGATGGAATCTATCCAAGGCTGCTCAGGGAGACGAGAGATGAAATCGCTGGGCCTCTGACGCAAATCTTTGTCTCGTCACTGGACACAGGTGAGGTCCCAGAAGATTGGAGGATAGCTAATGTGGTCCCGTTAATTAAGAAGGGTAGGAAGGATAACCCGGGAAATTGTAGGCCGGTGAGCTTGACGTCCGTGGTCGGGAAGTTGTTGGAGAGGATTCTTAGAGATAGGATGTATGCGCATTTAGAAAGGAATAAACTCATTAACGATAGTCAGCGTGGTTTTGTGAGAGGAAGGTCATGCCTCACTAACCTGGTGGAGTTTTTTGAAGAAGTGACTAGAATGGTTGACGAGGGAAGGGCCGTGGATGTCGTCTATATGGACTTTAGTAAGGGGTTTGATAAAGTCCCTCATGGTAGGTTGGTGCAAAAGGTTGGATCTCATGGGATAAAGGGGGAGGTGGCTAGATGGGTGGAGAACTGGCTTGGTCACAGAAGACAGAGGGTGGTAGTGGAAGGGTCTTTTTCTGGCTGGATGCCTGTGACTAGTGGTGTTCACAGTAAGAAGTTTAACAACACCAGGTTAAAGTCCAACAGGTTTATTTGGTAGCAAAAGCCACACAAGCTTTCGGAGCTCCAAGCCCCTTCTTCAGGTGAGTGTCCTGAAGAAATGTCACCTGAAGAAGGGGCTTGGAGCTCCGAAAGCTTGTGTGGCTTTTGGTACCAAATAAACCTGTTGGATTTTAACCTGGTGTTGTTAAACTTCTTACTGTGTTTACCCAAGTCCAACGCCGGCATCTCCACAACATGACGAGTGATGTTCCACAGGGCTCTGTATTGGGACCTCTGCTGTTTGTGATTTATATAAACGATCTGGAAGAAGGTGTAACTGGGGTGATCAGTAAATTTGCGGACGACACGAAAATGGCTGGACTTGCAGATAGTGAGGAACATTGTCAGAGGCTACAGAAGGATATAGATAGGCTGGAAATTTGGGCAAAGAAATGGCAGATGGAGTTCAATCCAGATTAATGCGAAGTGATGCATTTTGGTAGAACTAACGTAGGGGGGAGCTATACGATAAATGGCAGAACCATAAAGGGTGTAGATACGCAGAGGGACCTGGGTGTGCAAGTCCACAGATCCTTGAAGGTGACGTCACAGGTGGAGAAGGTAGTGAATAAGGCATATAGCATGCTTGCCTTTATAGGATGGGGCATAGAGTATAATAGTTGGGGTCTGATGTTGCAGTTGTATAGAACGTTGGTTCGGCCGCATTTGGAATACTGCGTGCAGTTCTGGTCGCCACACTACCAGAAGTACGTGGAGGCTTTAGAGAGAGTACAGAGGAGGTTTACCAGGATGTTGCCTGGTATGGAGGAGCTTAGTTATGAGGAGAGATTGGGTAAACTGGGGTTGTTCTCCCTGGAAAGACGGAGGATGAGGGATGACCTAATAGACGTATATAAAATTATGAAAGGCATAGATAGGGTGAACGGTGGGAAGCTTTTTCCCAGGTCGGTGGTGACGTTCACGAGAGGTCATAGGTTCAAGGTGAGGCGGGGGGAGGTTTAACACGGATATCAGAAGGACGTATTTTACGCAGAGGGTGGTGGGGGCCTGGAATGCGCTGCCGGGCAAGGTGGTGGTGGAGGCGGACACACTGGGAACGTTTAAGACTTATCTAGATAGCCACATGAACGGAGTGGGAATGGAGGGATACAAAAGAATGGTCTAGTTTGGACCAGGGAGCGGCGCGGGCTTGGAGGGCCGAAGGGCCTGTTCCTGTGCTGTATTGTTCTTTGTTCTTTGTTCATATTTAAATGAAGGAAATTTCTGCTCATCGCGTACTGGATGTCAGGACAGAGTGTGACTTGGAGAGGAATTTGTAGGTGATGGTGTTCACATTTCCTGCTATCCCAATCCTTCAAGATGGTGGAGGGTGAGAGTTTTGGAGGTTCTGACAAAGTTCTGGTCAACTGGAGATGTGTAAAATCTGTCTCTCTGCTCACTGCCTCGTTCCCACAAAATATCACATTCATTCTGCTCAATTTCACAACCTGTTTTTGTGGGTTGTCTCTAACGCCCTTTTTTCTGTTTGAAATATCCTTGATGTGGAGATGCCGGCGTTGGACTGGGGTAAGAAGTCTCACAACACCAGGTTAAAGTCCAACAGGTTTATTTGGTAGCAAATACCATAAGCTTTCGGAGCGCTGCCCCTTTGTCAGATGGAGTGGAAATCTGTTCTCCAACAGTGCACAGAGACACAGAAATCAAGTTACAGAATACTAATTAGAATGCAAATCTCTACAGCCAGCCAGGTCTTAAAGGTACAGATAATGTGGGTGGAGGGACCATTAAACACAGGTTAAAGAGATGTGTATTGTCTCCAGACAGAACAGCTAGTAAGATTCTGCAAGATCAGGGGGAAAGCTGTGGGGGTTACTGATAATGTGACATAAATCCAACATCCCGGTTTAGGCCGTCCTCATGTGTGCGAAAATTGGCTATCAGTTTCTGCTCAGCGACTCTGCGCTGTCGTGTGTCGTGAAGGCCGCCTTGGCTTGCCTTCAAACAACCACGCAACCTCAAACAGACCATTGTCCGCAGCAAACTACCCAGCCTTCAGGAGAACAGTGACCATGACACCACACAACCCTGCCACAGCAACCTCTGCAAGACATGCCGGATCATCGACACGGATGCCATCATCTCATGTGAGAACACCATCTACCAGGTACACGGTACATACTCTTGCAACTCGGCCAACATTGTCTACCTGATACGCTGCAGGAAAGGATGTCCCGAGGCATGGTACATTGGGGAAACCATGCAGACGCTACGACAACGGATGAATGAACACCGCTCGACAATCACCAGGCAAGACTGTTCTCTTCCTGTGGGAGAGCACTTCAGCAGTCACGGGCATTCAGCCTTGGATCTTCAGGTAAGCGTTCTCCAAGGCGGCCTTCACGACACACGACAGCGCAGAGTCGCTGAGCAGAAACTGATAGCCAAGTTCCGCACACATGAGGACGGCCGAAACCGGGATGTTGGATTTATGTCACATTATCAGTAACCCCCACAGCTTGCCTCCTGATCTTGCAGAATCTTACTAGCTGTTCTGTCTGGAGACAATACACATCTCTTTAACCTGTGTTTAATGTTCCCTCCACCCACATTATCTGTACCTTTAAGACCTGGCTGGCTGTAGAGATTCGCATTCTAATTAGTATTCTGTAACTTGATTTCTGTGTCTCTGTGCCCTGTTGGAGAACAGATTTTCACTCCATCTGACGAAGGGGCAGCGCTCCGAAAGCTTATGGTATTTGCTACCAAATAAACCTGTTGGACTTTAACCTGGTGTTGTGAGACTTCTTACTGAAATATCCTTCACAGGGCATTAGGAGGGGAAGATTTGCAGTTGGGTAATTGAAACAAAACATCACATCAGGATGGGACAGAGTTTCCCAATTTATCATAACTTGAATCCCATCGGATTTTGAACATGGAAGGAAAAAGCATCGTTGACAATGAAGAGAAACAGTGCATGTCTTCTGTGTGTGGACAAGACATCAGCCGATCTGGCCTGTCGAACCACAAGCACAGTCACACTGAGGAGAAGCTGTGGAAGTGTGGGGACTTTGGGAAGGAATTTGATTCTCCAGTTAGTCTAGAAATTCATCGGTGAATTCACACCGCGGAGAGGCCCTTCACCTGCTCCGAGTGTGGGAAAGGATTCAGTGCCTCATCCCACTTGCTGACACACCAGCACACTCACACTGGGCAGAGACCATTCACCTGCCCCATGTGTGGTAAGGGATTCACTCAGTCATCTAATCTGCTGACACACCAGTGAATGCACGCTGGAGAGAGGCCATTCATCTGCTCTGTGTATGGGAAAAGATTCACTCAGTCATTGCCATTCAAGGCACACAAACTAGTTCACACTGGGGAGAAGCCATTCACCTGTTCCGTGTGTAGAAAGGGATTCAATCGGTCATCAACGCTGCTAACACACCAGCGAGTTCACACTGATGAGAAACCTTTTAAATGCCCAGAGTATGGGAATTGCTATAAAAGCTCTGGGGAGCTGATGTCCCATCAACAGGTCCACACTGACGAGAAACCATTCAGATGCTCTCGCTGTGGGACTGGGTCCAGGCGATCATCTGACCTCACTGTGCACCAGCGCACTCACACTGGGGAGAAGCCGTTCTCATGCACCGTGTGTGGGAAGAGATTCAATCAGACATGTACCCTTCCAAGACACCAGCAAGTTCACACTGGGGAGAGCCCCTTCACCTGTTCTGTGTGCGGGAAGAGCTTTGGTCGGTTGTCCACTCTGCTGAGACACCAACAAGTTCACAAGTGACTGCAGTGATTGGATTTTGCTGTTAGTCACATCCTGGACTGAACTGGAGGAGCAGCAAGAGTGGGAGAGCCCAAATCTGATTGGAGGAGCTGTTTCTCACAGATTCTGTGTCTCCCACATTCAGGGCAAGTTTTCTTTCAATGGTCACCCCGGTGGTGAATTTTAATGGAAATTTTATGGGCTTTGATAACTGGAATTTGCTCTTTTCCACCATTTATATTATACCCTCTTCCAATTCTCAACATCTCCAACTAGGAAGTGCTGATTAATCCTTACTGACAATTTGTTCAGACTTCATCTAAATTATCAAGGAATATTTCACAGTCACATCGATAAAAGTTTCAACAATCAACACTGATATTGATAAATGCTGAGTTCAATCATTTCTGACACAGCAGCAGCAACATTTGGTAAAGGTGGAACCCACAACAAAGACTGGTTTGAGACCCACTCAGCAGAGATGACATCTGTCACTGAAGCAAAAAAGCAAAGCCAACCTGATGTACAACATCGAGTCACAGAGGTTTACAGCATGGAAACAGGCCCAACTTGTCCATGCCACCCTTTTTTTTTAAAACACCGAAGCTCGTCCCAATTGCCCACATTTGGCCCATATCCCTCTATACCCATCTTACCCATGTAACTGTCTAAATGCTTCTTCAAAGACAAAATTGTACCCGCCTCTACTACTACCTCTGGCAGCTTGTTCCACACTCACCGCCCTCTGTGTAAACAAATTGCCCCTCTGGACACTTTTGTATCTCTCCCCTCTCACCTTAAACCCATGCCCTCTAGTTTTAGACTCCCCTAACTTGGGAAAAGATATTGACTATCTATCTGATCTATTCCCCTCATTATTTTATAGACCTCTATAAGATCACCCCTCAGCCTTCTACGCCCCAGAGAAAAAAGTCCCAGTCTATGCAGCCTCTCCTGATAACTCAAACCATCAATTCCCAGTAGCATCCGAGTAAATCTTTTCTGCACTCTTTCTAATTTAATAATATCCTTTCTATAATAGGGTGACCAGAACTGTACACAGTATTCCAAGTGTGTGGCCTTACCAATGTCTTGTCCAACTTCAACAAGACGTCCCAACTCCTGTATTCAATGTTCTGACCAATGAAACCAAGCATGCTGAAATGTCTTCTTCACCACTCTGTCCACCTGTGACTCCACTTTCAAGGAGCTATGAACATGTACCCCTAGATCTTTGTTCTGTAACTCTTCCCAATGCCCTATCATTAACTGAGTAAGTCCTGCCCTGGTTCAATCTACCAAAATGCATCACCTCGCATTTATCTAAATTAAACTCCATCTGCCGTTCATCAGCCCACTGGCCCAATTGATCAAGATCCCATTGCAACCTTCTTCACTGTCCATTATGCCAGCAATCTTGGTGTCATCTGCAAACTTACTAACCATGCTGCCTATATTCTCATCCAAATCATTAATATAAATGACAAACAACAGTGGACCCAGCACTGATCCCTGAGGCACACTGGTGGTCACAGTTCTCCAGTTTGAAAAACAGCCCTCTACAACCATCCTCTGGCTTCTGTCTTCAAGCCAATTTTGTATCCATTTAGCTACCTCAGCCTGGATCCCATGAGATTTAAGCTCATGCAACATGTGGTATTTCGTCAAAGGCCTTGCTAAAGTCCATGTGGACAACATCAACTGCACTGTCCTCATCTCCCTTCTTGGTTACCCCTTCAAAAAGCTCAATCAAATTTGTGAGACATGATTTTCCACTCTCAAAGCCATGCTAACTGTCCATAATCAGTCCTTGTGTCTCTAAATGTCTGTTGATCCTGTCTCTCAAAATACCTTCCAACAACTTACCCACCAGAGATGTGAGGCTCACTGGCCTGTAGTTCCCAGGCTTTTCCCTGCAACCCTTTTTAAACAAAGGCACAACATTTGCCACTCTCCAATCTTCAGGCACCTCACCTTGACTATCGATGATTCAAATATCTCTGCTATGGGACCCGCAATTTCCTCCCTAGCCTCCCACAATGTCCTGGGGTATGCTTCATCAGGTCCTGGGGATTTATCTACCTTGATGTGCTTTAAGACTTCCAGCAACTCCTTCTCGGTAATCATAATATGTACACTCCTCAAGATATCGCTTTATTTATTTACATAAATTTATTTATTTAATATTTATTTACATAAACCCAACAGCTGGAACACCGCTGAACTTAAATGTAGCCAAGTTGTGCAAACGACAGGGAGATATTGTGTAAATAAACTGGATCAGCCTGTGTCAATACATTCAGACTATGACCATGTAAATCCACATGCTATGTGTATGGTGAGATTGAATTAACCTGGCCTGACCATCACCAGAGACCATAAGACATAGGAGCAGAATTAGGCCACTTGGCCCATCAAGTCTGCTCTGCCATTCAATCATGGCTAATACTTTCCTCATCCCCATTCTCCTGCCTTTTCCCCATAACCCCTGATCCCCTTATTAATCAAGAACCTATCTATCTCTGTCTTAAAGACACTCAATGACCTGGCCTCCACAGCCTTCTGCAGCAAAGAGTTCCACAGATTCACCATTCTCTGGCTGAAGAAATTCCTCCTCATCTCTGTTTTAAAAGATCGTCCCTTTAGCCTGAGGTTGTGCCCTCTGGTTCTAGTTTTTCCTACTGGTGGAAACGCCCTCTCCACATCCACTCTATTCAGGCCTCACAGTATCCTATAAGTTTCAATAAGATCCCCCCTCATCCTTCTAAACTCCGAGTTCAGACCCAGAGTCCTCAACCATCCCTCTTGGAGGCCCCACTCCCTGAGCCTACAACCTTCAGCAGGGCCAGTGCTGAAGTTTCACAGTGGGAGTGATCCCAGAATAACTGTCAGAATCACATCATCATTGATGTTCCAGGTTTGTGTATTTTTAGTTATCCTGGTGTCTAACACACACACTCCACAAAACAGGGAATTCCTGCAAACACACTTCTCTATATAGAGATCCAATGTCTGTTGTATAATTTTCCCAGCAGTTAATAGGTTCCTGTGAACTCCGCCAACTAGTGTTTTAATGTTGACTTTAACAAATATATTTTAAACAGGTTTAATTTAAATGAGTTAAAAACCGGCCTTAAAATGGCAGATGAAGTATAATGAGCACAATAATTTTCAGACTGGAAACTTTAACTTGCCGTTTCACTTTCATTTAGTAATAGATCCCAGTTTTACACCAATGTCTGGTTTGACAGCATTTTTCCAGCATTCACCATCATTCTAAAAGCAGAAATTGCTTCAAAATCCCAGCAGGTCTGACAGTATCTGTAAAGACGGGGAGGTGATAGCCTAGTGTATTATCGTTAGACTTTTAACCCAGAAACTCAGCTTATGTTCTGTCGACCCGGTTTCAAATCCCGCCACGGCAGGTGGTGGAATTTGAATTCAATAAAAAAAATCTGGAATTAAGAATCTACTGATGACCATGAAACCATTGTCGATTGTCGGAAAAACCCATCTGCTTCACTCATGTCCTTTAGGGAAGGAAATCTGCTCACCTTACCCGGTCTGGCCTACATGTGAGTCCAGAGCCACAGCAATGTGGTTGACTCTCAACTGCCCTCCAAGGGCAACTAGGGATTGGCAATAAATGCTGGCCCGGCCAGCGAATCTCATGTCTCACGAATGAATAGTAGAAACTTAATGTTTTAAGTTCAATATGACTCTTCTGTTTCTCTTTCCAGAGATGCTGTCAGACTTGCTGAGTTTTTACAGCACTTCCTGTTTTTCATAGAAATCATAGAAACCCTACAGTGCAGAAGGAGGCCATTCGGCCCATCGAGTCTGCACCGACCACAATCCCACCCAGGCCCTACCCCCACATATTTACCCACTAATCCCTCTAACCTACGCATCTCAGGACTCTAAGGGGCAATTTTTAACCTGGCCAATCAACCTAACCCGCACATCTTTGGACTGTGGGAGGAAACCGGAGCACCCGGAGGAAACCCACGCAGACACGAGGAGAATGTGCAAACTCCACACAGACAGTGACCCGAGCCGGGAATCGAACCCGGGACCCTGGAGCTGTGAAGCAGCAGTGCTAACCACTGTGCTACCGTGACTTTACAAGTTCAGGATTCAGACAAGCAGGAAATTTAGAGACAGTTTGACCTGGTGGTCTAGTAGAGATGCTGATCAGATTGTCTCAATCTTGGTGACAAAGAAGCTCCATGAGCTCCTCACACTTGTTTTTGGAGGTGAGGATGAAGGAGACGGGGAGAGGGGGGGAAGCCCTTCAAATGGAACTAACATGTTTGAGGTATTAAAAGCATTCTTCACACTAAAAGTTTGTGTATTTGAGTTCCACCCACAATACAAACCTTATAACTGGGCCAGTGTTTATTAACATGAGCAGAAACAGACACCAATGAAAATAGTTAGGACCTCGATGTGATAAACAGCAAAATCCAGTCATTGCAGTCACTTGTGAACACGCTGGTGTTTCAGCAGGTGAGGTAACTAAGTGAATCTTTCCCCACACTTGAAGCAGGTGAATGGCCTGTCCCCAGTGTGAATTCGCTGGTGCTTTACCAGGTTGGATGATTGACTGAATCCCTTCCCACACTCAGAGCAAGTGAACGGCCTCTCTCCGGTGTGAACTCGCTGGTGTCTCAGCAGGGTGGATGAATCAATAAATCCCTTCCCACAACTGGAGCAAGTGAATGGCTTCTCCCCACTGTGAACTCGCTGGTGTTTCAACAAGGTGAATGACTAAGTGAATCCCTTCCCACACTCAGAGCAGGTGAACGGCCTCTATCCGGTGTGACCTCGCTGGTGTTTTAGCAGGTTGAATGATTTGAGTAAATCCCTTCCCACACTCTGGGCAGATAAATGGCCTCTCCCCGTTATGAATTCGCTGGCGTTTCAGCAGGTAGGATGGATCAGTGAATCCCTTTCCACACTCAGAACGGGTGAACGGCCTCTTTCCAATGTAAACTCGCTGGTGTTTTAGCAGGATAGAAGAGGTAGGGAATCCCTTTCCACAATCGAGGCATTTGAGTGGTCTCTCTCTAGTGTGAACTCTCTGGTGTGTCAGCACACTCCTTACAGAGTAGCCATACATGTCAGCCAGTCCAGATAAGGTTGGCAGATTTCCTTCCCTGAAGGGCATCAGATGGGCTTTTATGACAATCAACAATAATTTCTAATCATCATTAGACATTTAATCCCAGACTTTCATCTAATTTATATTTCACCATTTGCCATGATAGGATTCGAACCCGGGTCCCCAGAGCATTACCCTGAGTCTCTGGGTCACTCGTCCTGTGACACTGCCACCACACCATTGCCTGCCCAATATGGAAATATAGTTCTGGGTGTTCTCCTAGACCATACATTTCGTTGGAAACCACATATACAAAAAATTAAAACAAAATAATCAAAGAGTATTGAAATTCTGAGTAAAACTAAATTTATATTGGATCTGCAGTCATTGTATATTTTGCATTGTTCACTTGAGATGATTCTTCAGAGGTTTGGGGAGACATTATAAAGCATGAATATTTGGGTGACATGGTGCACTGTGGTTAGCACTGCTGCCTCTCAGTGCCAGGGACCCAAGTTCAATTCATGGCTTGGGTCAGTGTGTGGAGTCCGCGCATTCTCCCCGTGTCTGCGTGGATTTCCTCCGGATGCTCCAGTTTCCTCCCGCTGTCCGAAAGACGTGCTGGTTAGGTGCATTGGCCATGCTAAATTCTCCCTCAGTGTCGTCGAACTGGAGTGTGGTGACGAAGGGATTTTCACAGTAACTTAATTGCAGTGTTAATGTAAGCCGACTTGTGACACTAATAAATAAACTTTAACTTTATTAATTCAATCTATATGTTACAGAAAAAAGCCAAATGAATCGTAATAAAGTGAATTTTCAAGAACTTAGCAACAAATTGTTTATAAAATGTCCAGGTTTTGAAGTTTAGGGAGTCAGTTGAACTGAAAACTGCAATGATTTTGGATGAAGCAAAAGAGGAATCATTGCCTGAAAATTTGCAAAGAAACTGTTGACTTTAAGGGATGATGATCATAAATTAAATAGAAAAAAGCAAGTTTAAAAAATGTTATGTTTGTACAACTTTGAAGTCTGTGTATATTTCAGTTTGTGGATGAATGTTTGGAATGCTTTGGGTGAAGATTTGAAAATATGTGTAAATACAGTTTTAAAACAATGTATAAGCTTCAAATGTTAGTTTATATAAAGTCATGGAATTAAATAATGGTATTATCTATGAGTTTAATAGAGATATTATTTGAATAATCAGAACACAATAATGAGAAAATGATGTGACTGGGAACTGGGAATGATGAAGTATTTGATCTGTATTTGTGAAAAGGAGTTGAGATTTATAAGTTTGTACTTTTTCCTAGTCCTTTTTGATCAGGTGTTTATTTTATTTCTGAGCAGTGCAATATAGTATCTGAGTGCAGCACGATGGCACAGTGGTTCGCACTGCTGCCTCACAGCACCAGGGACCCATAGTCAATTCCCAGCTTGGGTCACTGTCTGTGCGGAGTCTGCACGTTCTCCCCGTGTCTGCGTGGGTTTCCTCCGGGTGCTGTGGTTTCCTCCCATAGTCTGAAAGACGTGCTGGTCAGGTGCATTGGCCATGCTAAATTCTCCCTCAGAGTCACCAAACAGGCGCTGGGTTGTGGCAACTCAGGGATTTTCACAGTAACTTCATTGCAGTGTTAATGTAAACTGGTTTGTGACACCAGTAAATAAATATACTGTTATAGTGTCATGTTCAAAATAAAGAAATCAGTTCAGTGTAACTTAGGTAAGAGGCCCATTAAGTATCCCACAAGAGACCTCATACCTTTTCTATTTCTTATCTCGACCCAAACCGATCTTTCATCCTGATCTTTCAGGCTAAGGTGGTAGTTCTTACTGAACTAATGTCATCGTTAGTTAATGGCAGAGATCCTGTCACCTTTTCCTAGCTTCCTGCCATTCCATTATGTCAAATACCCTTCAATATTTAGATCCCAGCCTCGGTCTCCTTTCAACTAAGTCTCTGTAATGTCTATCTGGACACACACATTTATCTCTATCCGCGCTGACAATTCATCCTTTTTGTTACAAATGCTGTGTGTATTTTCAGAGATTCAATAATCTAATAGGGATTTAATGAGAAACCTCTTTACCAGCGAGTGGTGAGAATGTGGAACTCACCACCACAGCGAGTGGTTGAGGTGAACAGGATGAACACATTGAAGGGGAAGCTCGATACATACATGAGGGAGAGAGGAATAGAAGGATATGCTGATGGGGGGAGATGAAGAGGGGTGGGTGGAGGCTCATGTGGAGCATAAATACTGACATAGACCAATTGGGCCGACTGGCCTGGCCCTGTGCTGTAGACTCACTGGAACAGAGACTAATGTATTTATTTTAGATCTACCTGTAGTGGTAGGAAAAACATTATTTATGATCCAGGATTAAATAAACATCCTTCACCAGTTTTTGTGGATCATTTCAGTGGAAATGTGCTCTCCCAGGCTCAAAGAGCATCAGCCCACTGGAAACAAAGTCATGAGACCGGCCAGTCCAGCAGAAAGAAACCCTCCGACCCTCCCACTTCACTAACTGTCAGAATGAACGTGGTTCAGTCCTGGGTGTGATTAACAGCAGAATCCAATGCTTGTAATCGTTTGTGAATTCGCTGGTGTCTCAGCAGGTGGGATGATCGTGTGAATCCCTTTCCACATTCAGTGCAGGTAAACGGTCGCTCCTCAGTGTGAAGTCGCTGGTGGGTCAGCAGGTTAGATAATCGACTGAATCCCTTCTGACACACAAAGCAGTTAAATGGCCTCTCCCCAGTGTGAACTCGCTGGTGTGAAATCAGGTTGGACGAATTACTGAAGCCCTTGCCGCACACTGAGCAGGTGAACGGCCTCTCCCCGGTGTGGACTCGCTGGTGTGTCTGCAGGCTGGATGCCTGACTAAATCCCTTCCCACACAGAAAGCAGGTGAATGGCTTCTCCCCAGTATGAGTTCGCTGGTGTGAAAACAGGTTGGATGAATCACTGAATCCTTTACCACACTCAAAGCAGGTGAAGGAAGCCTCCCCAGTGTGAAGTTGCTGGTGTCTCAGCAGGTTGGCGGAGTTAGTAAATACCTTCCCACACACAGAGCAGGGAAACGGCCTCTCTCCGGTGTGAACTCGCTGGTGTGAATACAGGTTAGATGACTGAGCAAATCCTTTACCACACACGGAGCAGATAAACGGCCTCTCCCCAGTGTGAACTCTCTGGTGCGTCTGCAGGGTGGATGAATCACTGAATCCCTTCTCACACACGGGGCAAGTGAATGGCCTCTCTCCATTGTGAACTCGCTGGTGTATCAGCAAGTGTGATGACTGAGTGAATCCCTTCCCACAATCAGAGCAGGTGAATGGCCTCTCCCCGGTGTGAACTCGCTGGTGTGTCAGCAAGATCGATAACCGAGTGAACCCTTTCCCACAATTGGAGCAGGTGAATGGCCTCTCCCCAGTGTGACTGCGTCGATGAATTTCCAGCACCGATGGGGAACGGAATGACTTTTCACAGTCCCCACATTTCCATGGTTTTTCCATGATCTGAGTGTCTTTCTGTCTCTCCTGCACTTTTCACAATACGTGCACTGGAACACTGTCACTCGGGACTGGAACACTGTCACTCGGGACTGGAACACTGTCACTCGGGACTGGAACACCGTCACTCGGGACTGGAACACTGTCACTCGGGACTGGAACACTGTCACTCGGGACTGGAACACTGTCACTCGGGACTGGAACACTGTCACTCGGGACTGGAACACTGTCACTCAGGTTGCACGGGCCTTGATGCTTTTCTGTTCACACCAATGATTCAAGCCAATTCAAACAGACAAACGTTTCTTCTCCCAGATTCAAACCGATGACATTCAGCTCCCATGAATTGAGTGACTGTTAGATCTTGACATTTCTATCAGCAAATCATCCCCTTCTAATATCCTGTAAAAAGAATTTACAAAAGTCATCATTGTCAGAACAAGATAGAAATTCAGAACAGACATTTCTAGTTCGTGTGGAACATTGCAAAGGATGTCAATGTCTTTAAGAGAGAGAGAGACCTGGGCCAACCTTTCCAGAGTCTGCAGCCTCCCTGGATTCACTTCCTTTCCCTTCAGTTGCTGCAAGTCCCCAATTTCCCCCAGAATGAGAAAAGAAATGGAAAGGGGGAAACATTGATTTCCTCCCAGATGTTGCCCAGAGGAGGAAGTTTCACTGAGTCTGAATCTGAATCAATCGAGCTTCCGCATTGTGACCTCCACAATGGAGCCTGCCTGAATGAGCCAATAAGAATCAGTCTCTTCCGCAATGACGTCATGGGGTTCCAGTGCGCAGGCGCGGGCGCGCGGACACGGAAGCCCCGCCCCCTCCCATTGCTTCCCCCCTCCCCCTGAACTTCCACCAGCCAAGGTTTCCCGGCAACCGGCTGACGGCTCCGGCCAGAGCGAGAAGCCGCTCGGTGATCTCCTCCCCCCCGCCCCCCCGCCGGAACAGGACTGCGCATGTCCAAGGGAGAGGGGAAACTGCGCATGAGCGGGGTAGCCCGCCTCCTGACCTTCATGCTGGGGTGTTGACCAATGGGAAGACTTGGAGGACCGGAAAGACTCTGGTCCTCCAGCCAATCAGGTCTTTGTGACACTCAGATTGAGCTGCAGAACAGGCTGAAACTTCCTCCTGTCGGAAGGGAGTTATTTTGATGACATGGATTACTCAAGCTTCATATCCCAGATGAAGCGAGGTACCTAAGTATGTTTTATTCTCCAAACAAGCGGTCAGATGACATCGAACTCTGGCGGATAACTAATTTATCACTGATTTCCTTAAAAGAGGCCAACATCTAGCTCTTTCCTTTGTACTTTGATTTCTGTTCGGGCTGTTCCCCCTCCTTTTTGGGGAGCTGCCCCTTTTACTTTGTCCTGATTTAATCTGAGTTTGTTTATTTGGTTTGACCTGAAAAGAGGCCAACATCCGTGAGTTGCAGAGCTTGCTCACTGGAGACGCCCGTTTTTGTTGAGAGCCATTGCTGTTTCTGCCAAAGTGCTCGAGTTCCAGCCAGAAGGAAGGAAGGCAGGAGGAGGAGGAGTCGCCTTTGCCTGCTTGCCGTCCGGCCTGTCTGCCTGCCGTCCGGCCTGTCTGCCTGCCGTCCGGCCTGTCTGCCTGCCGTCCGGCCTGCCTGCCTGCCTGCCGTCTGGCCTGCCTGCCTGCCGTCCGGCTACTGGAGGGTGCTCTCTCCCTGGAGGGAGAGAGGGAGAGGAGACACAGAGAGAGTTTCTCTTTGTTGTTTTTTTCCATCTACAGGAGGGAGGACAGCGCGACTTAAACATATCAACATCTAGGGACTGAGTGGTTGGGCTGGTGCCCTCATCATCAGAAGGTCGGTGCCTGAAAGGGAGGGAGGGGGAAGAATATTAAGACTGATTTCCATCTACGGGGGGGGGGGGGGGGGGGGTGTGAAGACACTCTGGACTTGAACTGTTGTGCCCAAGAGGGCTGAAGGAGCAAAGTCCCCCTACCCACTGCTGCTGCCCCCAACACCGGCACCGCCTCCCTTCTGACTGGGGCACCGGCTCTCCTCAGTGCCCTGACCCTTGTCCTCCCTCCTGCTCCTCCAACCTCCTCTAGCTCCAGGGAGTGAGCACCTGAACCCCCACCCACCTACCCCACCCTCCCTTATTTCCCTCTCTGACCCCGCCTTGCCACCTGGGCAGAGAGGCCCATTATCTATTCCTCCCTACTACCCGACACCTCTATCCCTTCCCATGGACACACATATACGCCCTGCCGTGCATCCGGGCAGCCTCAGAGTGGATGTAGCACTCGTCAAGCAACCATGGCGACCTCGCCAGCGTCGCCGGTGGCAGGGCCTTCTCGGCCCACCTATGCGGGTGTGGTGGCGGCCGGAGCCCCCGCCGCTCCCAAGGCCCTGCCGCCATTCTCCCTAATCACGCGGCAGCTCGGGGTGAAGTGCTACGCCCACCCCGACATGTCTATCGAGGCCTGCGTCAAGGCAATGGCTGGGGTTGTCGGCCCCTCAGCCATTGTCGTGGCCTCCAAGATGTACGGCCGGGCCGTATTTTTCCTGAAGGCCGAGCGGGCGGTCCACCTCGCCCTGGAGAGGGGGCTCACGGTGGGCGGGACGTTCCTGGCGGTGGACCCTTTGGAGGCGACCGCTCATAAGATCATCATCTCGAACGTCCCGCCCTTCCTACCGAGTGAGCTCCTCCTCCCCCACCTCCATCTACTGGGGGAGGTCAGGTCCGGGGTGCAGCCGATCCCGCTCGGCCTTAGGGACCCCTCCCTCCGACACGTTTACTCCTTCCGGCGCCAGGTATTTGTCCGCCTGGCCCGGGAGGAGGTCCTGGAGGGAGGTTTTGGCATCCCCTTCGAGGGAGTCACCTACCCGGTCTTCTGGTCCGCGGACGGTGTGCGGTGCCATGCCTGTAAGGAGGCGGGGCACTTTAAAAAGAACTGCCCCGTCTCCAAGGCCGCCGACCACCAACCCAATGGGGGGTAGGCGACCCCAAGCCAGCACAACCGACACCTCCCGGGGACCCCCTACCGGAGGAGCTCAGGCCTTTCACCTGGAGCAGGACCGACCTCCTCTACTTGGGGGCCCATCTCTGCCCAGCCGAGGAATCCTGGCCGGTGAACTGGCGGGAGCTGGAGGCCAAAGTCTCCGCCCGCCTGAATCGCTGGACAGGACTGCTCCGAGTGCTGTCCTACGGGGCGCGAGCTCGCGTCATAAACCAGCTGGTCGCCTCCATGCTGTGGTACCGGCTGGTCCCTTTGACCCCTCCCCCTGGCTTTGTCACCGATATCCAGAGTACCCTCGTGCGGTTCTTCTGGGGCAATCGACTGCACTGGGTCCCTGCTGCGGTCCTGTATCTCCCGCTTGAGGAGGGCGGACAAGGTCTGGTGTGCCTTCGCACTCAGATAGCGACCTTCCGCCTCCAGGCCCTGCAGAGGTACCTTTACGTTGAGCCCCCTCCACGATGGTGTGCCATGGCGACGTATTTCTTCCGCCAGTGGCACGGCCTCAATTATGACGTGCAGCTCCTGCATATCGAACTGGGGCGTGCTTCGACCGCCCTGCAGGAGTTGCCCGTCTTTTACCAGGACCTCCTCACTGTCTGGAACAAGGTCGCCTCGTGACGCAGCTCTCCCCCGTCAGGAGTAGCTCCTCGTGCGAGAGCCGCTGCTGAGGAATCCGCTCCTCCAGCCGTATGACTTCAGGTGGCTGGCGGAGAGGGGGGCTGTGGACGCCGGGGTGACCAGAATCGGGGACGTGCTCGATGGCGGAGGAGCGGGCTGGATGAGTCCCCGCGTGCTGGCTGAGCGCGTGGGGACGACCGTCCGGCGCGCGGCCAAAGCCATCCTAGACCTTAGGACGGCCGTGCTCGGCCCCGAAACTGCACGCAAACCCAAGGCAGCGCAGGCGTGCGGTGGGACCCCGCCCGAGCATTCCCCTGCTCGGACAGAATTCCACATTGGCCCAAAACCTCAACCCCCCCACCCTGGGTGAGGTGCCCCACAGCCTGAGCCGCCTCGCGGAAATGTCCTCCGTGCCTTTTTCTACCGCGCGGAGGCGTCTCCTGTGCGGGCTGCTGCTGCACACCTTCCACTACCGCCTCCTCGCCTGTCGCCCGGATACACCTTGGCGGGCCTTGTTGCCGCCGGGCGGCGGAGGTCCCCGCTGGAGGTCCCTCTACGGAGGGATCTCCCCCAATTACGTCGGGGACCTGGGGTGGAGGGTGATGCATGCAGCAGTTCCGCACAAACGTAGGATTCACTGGTTCACGGGCTCCGAAGACTGCCCTTTCTGTGGCCTTGTGGAGTCCGTGGACCATGTCTATGTTTTGTGTCTTAGGCTGCACTCCCTTTATGTTTTCCTAAAGAACCTTTTATTGATGTTTTGTTTGCACTTCAGTCCCACGCTCCTGATCTACAGACACCCGGTGCGGAGAGGTGAGGGTCGGGATGGCGACCTCCTCGTGAACCTGCTCCTGGGCCTGGCGAAACGCGCCATTTACCGGTCCAGGCAGCGGGCGATCGAGGGGGCCGTCCATCCTGACTGTCTGCCCCTCTACCGCGGCTACGTTCGCGGCCAGGTGTCCCTGGAGAGGGAGCATGCGGTGTCCACGGGCGAGGTTGACGCCTTCCGCGCCCGTTGGGCACCGCAGGGGTTGGGGTGCGTTATCGACCCTGATAATCACATTATGATTTGATGTTCTTAAGTTTCCTTTGTACTTTGATTTTTGTTCGGGCTGTTCCCCCTCCTTTTGGGGAGCTGCCCCTTTTACTTTGTCCTGATTTAACTTGAGTTTGTTTATTTGGTTTGACCTAAAAAGAGGCCAACATTCGTGAGTAAAACACTTTCTTTTCTCCCCCTTTCCATTTCTTTTCTCATTCTGGGGGAAATTGGGGACTTGCAGCAACTGAAGGGAAAGGAAGTGAATCCAGGGAGGCTGCAGACTCTGGAAAGGTTGGCCCAGGTCTCTCTCTCTCTCTTAAAGACATTGACATCCTTTGCTCCCTCAGCTTGACACATTTATTTGTCTGGCTGAAAAGGATGGTCTCATTCCTAATCTTCACAATTAAAGGGGTGGTTTCCATCAGGAGATGGCTGACATTTAAAGGGACACTAATATAGGACAGAGATATGATTAAGTATATTTATAATTATATCTCGCTGTGTAACATAGTACTGTTGCTATGTTATATATTTCCAGTCACCTCTTCACACACAGTTGTTAGTCTTGGATTTCTCTTCCACAGGGATCAGTGGAGGCTGAGGGTCATTGAATATATTCCAGGGTCAGTTGGACTGATTTTTGATTCATAAAGGAGTCCAACGTTATGGGGAACAGGTCGGAGAATGCAGATAAAGTTAAGGTGAGGGGGGATTTCCTCACGCAAGGATGTGGTAAGGTTTTGGAATTCTGCATCCCAGAGGACTGTGGAGCCTCAGCCATGTAGAATTTTCAAGCTGGAGATTGATAAGTTTTGAGATATTGAAGACATTGAACGACGTGGGGGATAGCGTGGGAAATAGCGCTGAGGTAGATCGGCCAATTCTCAATGAATGGTTGAGGCAGTTCGATGGGCTGAATGGCCGACTGCAGCTCCTACTTGTTATGGTCCCTGTGTCCAGGACAGGAAGCAGTGAGCATAGATCTGTCAATCAGCCTCAATCAGCACCTTCAGGAGAATTGGGAGGGTGAATATTAGATACAGCAGAGTGAGAATGGAGGGAGAGTGAGTGGGATGGAGATTCACAGCTTTTGGGGAATGAGAGGAAAGAATGTTCCATAGAAACTAGAATTGTCTGTTCTGAATTTTTATCCTGTACTGACACTGATGACTTATGTAAATTTCTTTTACAGGATATTGAAAAAAGAATCACAGGCAGGAATCTCAAATGTCACATCTCGATCTGACAGAGTCATATTCCTTGGGACCTGAATATCATTGGCCTTTGAATCTAGAAGTAGTATTGGCCGATCTGTTGTTTTGAAAAGATTTCAAACATCAGTGTGAGTGGAAAAGCACCAACACACTGCCACACTCGAGTGAGTGTGTTCCAATGCACTGACTAAAGAGCTTTAACCAGTTACACAGCCTGAATAAATATCACATCATTCACAGCGGGGAGAGACTGTACTCGTGTTGTGTGTGTGGACGAGGCTTCAACTGATTGTCCACCCAAGAGAGAGCCAAGGACACCTGTGACATGGAGAAACCATGGAAATGTGGGGACTGTGGGAAGAGATATAAAGTTCCATCTCGGCTGGAAATTCATCGACGCAGTCACACTGGGGAGAGACCGTTCATCTGCTCTCAGTGTGGGAGGGGATTCACTTGGTTATCCACCCTGCAAAGACACCAGCGAGTTCACACTGGGGAGAGGCCATTCACCTGCTCTCTGTGTGGGAAGGGATTCACTCAGTCATCCGGTCTGCGGGCACACCAGCGAGTTCACACTGGAGAGAGGCCATTCACCTGCACCCTGTGTGGGAAGGGTTTCATTCAGTCATCCCACCTACTGAATCACAAAGCCACTCACACCAATGAGAGACGCTTTAAATGCTCTGATTGTGGGAGTGGCTTCAAAACCTCTGGTGAACTGGTGTTCCACCAGCGCATTCACACTGAGGAGAGACCGTTCAGTTGCTCTCACTGCACAAAGAGGTTTAGAAGGTCATCCCACCTGCAGACACACCAGCGAGTTCACACCGGGGAGAGGCCGTTCACCTGCACCGTATGTGGGAAGGGGTTCACACAGTTATCCAGCCTGTGGGCACACCAGCAAGTTCACACTGGGGAGAGGCCATTTACCTGCTCTGTGTGTGGGAAGGGATTCACTCTGTCATCGAACCTGCTGAAACACAAAGTCACTCACACCCAGGAGAGACCCTTTAAATGCCCTGACTGTGGGAGCGGATTCAAACGTGCTTCGGATCTGAGGGACCACGAGCGAGTTCACACTGGGGAGAGACCGTTCAGCTGCTCTGTGTGTGGGAAGAGATTCACTCAGTTATCCCACCTATTGAATCATAAAATCACTCACAGCAATGAGAGACCCTTTGAATGTTCTGACTGTGGGGGTGGCTTCAAAAGCTCTCAGGATCTGATGTCCCACCAGCGCACTCACACTGAGGAGAGACCATTCAGCTGCTCTCTTTGTGCAAAGAGGTTTAAATGGTCATCCGCACTGCGGAGACACCAGCGAGTTCACACTGGGGAGAGACATTCCCCTGCTCTGTGTGTGGAAAGGGATTCACTCAGTTATCCAACCTGCTGAAACACCAGCGGGTTCACAAGTGATGACAGGGGTTGGATGCTGCTGTTCTTGCTGCTGTTAATCACATCACCATGTTCGTTCTGACAGTTGGTGAAGTGGGAGGGTCGGAGGGTTTCTTTCTGCTGGACTGGGCGTCTCACGGCTTTGCTTCCAGTGGGCTGATGCTCTTTGAGCCTGGGAGAGCACATTTCCACTGAAATGACCCACAAAAACTGCTGAAAGACAATTACTTTATCCTGGATAGAAAATAGTGATTTTCACCACTGCAGGTAAACCTAAAATTAATACAGAAAGAACTGGAAAAGCGCAGCAGCTCTGGCAGCATCTGTGGAGAGGGACACAGAGTTAATGTTTCACGTCCAATGTAACTCTACTTCAGAACTAAAGAGAGGGAGAAATGTGATGGGTTTGATGCTGGTGAGAAAGGGGGGAGGGGCAGGTAGAACTAAAGGGAAAGTCAGGGATTGGCTAGAGGACGGGCGAGATTAAATGTCGAAAATGTTCTGGAACAAAAGGCAAAGGGGGAGGTAATGGTTGTTGGAAAGAAACAAAGCAATTTTGTCACGAGATTACTTTAATTGGATCCTCAATTACTTGCCTCACTTTCTGTCATTATCAGGAATACAATAGCATTGTTTCATACTGTCCCTTTATCTGATTCTGTACAATCCCTTATTCACACAGTTTCAAATGTTGAGGCTAATCAGAGCTGGAAGGTCTCTCTCGCCAGTACATTTATCTTCACTGCACATTCTTTACATACACAGCAATTAAACTTTTACATTTTACAGCAAATAAAAATCAGTCTTTCAGTATGCCTCACATCCGTTTAAAAAGTGGCTGGATCAGTACTTGGCAAACCATAACATTCAAGGCTATGGGCCAAGTGCTGGCAAGTGGGATTAGGTGAGCAGGTCAGGGCATTTCATGCATCGGTGCAGACACGATGGGCCGAAGGGCCTCTTCTGCACTGCAGTAATCTGTGATTCTGTGAACTAACTCATTATTGATCCTTCAACTATAATTCAATTAAGGCTCACCACTTAGTCAGTCATCTGTTACTGACTGGTAGCTAATTATTACAGTAATCTTTAATTAATACATGTGGTTATACTGGGGAAATTCCTAGTAGGTTATAGAAATTTCAAGTAACCAGGGGTTTAAGTTACTAATAAAATTCTAAAAAGTGAAAAGACCCAAGATTAGGTTTACAATCCAACAGGGGGACAGTCTACATAAGACACAGATAAATACAGTAAGATATTTAACTAAGTATGAGATTTGGTCAAGTAGTTCTGATTTAAACATGTATTTTGGATCTTTAAAAATGTATTTTAGCTGTACATTAAAGAAATCTGTACACTTTAGCCAAAGGCAGGTTGCCTCAAAGCCTAATGGGGTAAGAAGCATATTGAGATGAACCACAATCTTGAGGACAATGGAACTACAGAATGTATAAGTTCTTATCAGTAACAGTTACAAGCAGCAAGGTCTCCTCGGCCCCTTCATGAATGTGGTAGTTCATATTGTGCAGATAAAGCAGGCCTTCTCAGAGTCCCTTATGAATAGAATTGTTCAATTCTAGATTGTCCAGATAAGGACGGCCTTTTCAGACGCAAGAATGTACCTCTATCTGGCCTGGCCATTGACGTAAGCAAGAGTTGGTGGGAACCTTCACTTGCACCTTTGTGGCCAAGGGTTAGCGGTTGCTGAGCAACAGAGTGGACAGCACGGTGGCACAGTGGTTAGCACTGCTGCCTCACAGGGCCCGGGACCTGGGTTCAATTCCGGTCTCAGGTCACTGTCTGTGTGGAGTTTGCACATTCTCCCCTGCATGGGTTTCCTCCGGGTGCTCCGGTTTCCCTCCACAGTCCAAAGACATGCAGGTCAGGTGGGTTGGCCAAGCTAAATTGCCCCTTAGTGTCAGGGGGACTAGCTAGGGTAAATGCATGGGGTTATGGGAATAGGGCCTGGGTGGGATTGTGGTCAGTGCAGACTCAATGGGCCGAATGGCCTCCTTCTGCACTGTCGGGATTCTATGATTCAAACAGAGGGAGGAAGCATCTGGATTTTACAGATCAGTGAAACCCCATGAGGTCAAAGGGTAAATGCAATTGGCTCAAGTATATAACAGGTATTAATTGTGATTGATTTGTGTTGAAACTGACTGGTTCATAATTAATAGAAGGTGGGAGATGTAAACTTGGGAAAGGTATAATTGGCCTGTCTGATGTTTGTAACCTCAGAGTGGTGTTGGAATGCTCAGTGTCTTCTCTTGCAGCAAGGCATTGGACTGCCCAATGCTCATTCTCCCATCGATCGTTGGTTAATAAAGATACGTCTTTAACCGGAACACTGGCTTTCGTGAGTCTCTGTATTGACTGAAGCTTTTGGCGATACCTTGCCTCCAGAGAACCCTGCAATAGTTAATACAAGATACACTGGGTTCAAAAATGAAAAGTGGAAGACAATAGGTTTCTTTCTTACTAA
This sequence comes from Mustelus asterias, assembly GCF_964213995.1. Taxonomy (NCBI): domain Eukaryota; kingdom Metazoa; phylum Chordata; class Chondrichthyes; order Carcharhiniformes; family Triakidae; genus Mustelus; species Mustelus asterias. The sequence goes on from NC_135830.1 coordinate 4,427,306, forward strand.
TCTTGATCAGGTTGAACAATCAGCCTCATTCTTGAGCCGGACTTTGACAGAATATAATGTCCTCTCGCTTATCAAAATGATTGAAGAATTCCTTAGTTTGGACAACTACTGCTTGCTCAGCAGTGTCGAGAGACTTTTAGCTTTATTGTATAAAGATCTCATCACATGTTAAGAGTTTAACATGGCTTCCTTGACCTTGTTACTTTTAACTGTCAATAGAGATGAAAGTGATCATTTTCATTTCTGAGGCACCCCTACAGTTTCCTACATCACAACAGTGACCACACTTTGAAAGGACTTGGCTGTAAAACACTTTCCAAGATCTTGGGGTCATGCAAGGAGCTGGAGAAATGTAATTTCCTTTTAGAAATAGTTCCCAAACTTGGATATATCACACTCAGTCCGCTCACAGAGATCATTAATAAAGACTAGTCTTAATTTTGAGTAACAACCATGTCTTTCACTCCGTTTCCAAATCCCCCGTGAAAATCCAAATACAATATATTGTGAAATTATTTGGTTTAAAACAGAATGAGTTGTTGTGATTTGGAATTCACTGTCTGAAAATGGTGCAGGAAGAAAATTAAACTGGATCTTTCAAAAGGGAACTGGACAGATTTGAAATGAAATATAGGATTAATGAGCTTGTTCAAAGGGATATCATGGGTACAATGGGAGGAATGGCCTCCTCTGCTCTGAGACTCATTTGCAGTTGAAGAAAGTGGTAAATATCTGGAACTCACTTCCTACGACGGGCAGAGAAACAGAGATGATGGAATGTTTCCAAAAGGAAATTGGATGGGCAATTGAGGGAAATAAACCTACAGGGATAGAACAGGGCAGTGGTTGGATTCACAGGGAACCAGCATAAGCTTAATGGGCCGAATGGCGCCATTCCCAACCGTAATTCCTGACTCATCCAAAGTGAGTTTCACCTGATGTGTAACCATAAAGCAAATGAAGGCAGCAGCAAAGGCTGTTGGTTAAAAGAGCTAACTCTGTATCAGGCTGAGGACTATGGGAGCAGCAGGCTGAAGGGGTTCTGCACTGAGGAATGGGCACAGGAACTCATTGGATGGTGGCTGTTGCTCTGCCTTGAACAGACATTGAGTGAACAGAGACCCCTGTGTGTTGTGCTCTTGAGAAAAATGCCATCCCCTGCCATCGTGACTAAAAGACAGTGATCGATTAGACCAGGGGTCTCCAAACGTTTCAGTACGGGAGCCACATCGTATATTTTACACATTTTCGGGGGCCAAAGAAAAAAAAAAGTTTCATAAATGAATGAATAAAATTTAAATGAATGAATAAGTTTTATTTGGATCATCTTTGTAATCAGCATGATATGATTCAGAACAAAAGAGAAATGTGACAATTACAAAGAAACAATGTCGTGCTTAACACTGAGAAATGATATATAATGAGTAAAGATGTCAAACATTAGCAAACGCTCTGACAAAATAATCAATGTCTTAATTGCAGATGAGAAAAGCAGGCTATTCGTTTTTTAATTAATTTTATTTACTGAAATTTTACAAATGTTTACTTGAAATGAGAATTTGCCCCATTTTGTGACACACAATAAGAAAAATAAACATGCCCCAAGAAAGAACTTCAGTAAAACAAAGCAAAGAAATTCAAAATAAACTTGAACCATTAATAAAGGACGAACAAAAATAAATTCAGTCTGCACCTTTCAACACAATTCTGGCAACTGGAGTTTTCAATCGTAACCAATAAATCATGAAGTTTTGCACAAGATTAATGGGAATGATGGAACTGCTTTTTTAATTTCAAAATATTGCTGAACTGAGGTTTCAAGCTTGAGGAGCCAATTATTAGAATGGACTTCAAATGCTCATCAGATAAATTTGCTCGATATTTGGACTTGACATCCTTCATTTTTGAAAATGTTTGTTCACACAGATATGTTGTACCAAAAACTGATACAAATCCACAAGCAAATCGCTTCAAATTTGTAAACTGCTCAGGCTGCAAAGATTTATAAAATTGGATCAGATTTCCTTCTTTATACTTGTCTTTCAGCATGTCATCTGATTGGAGATCAATAATTTCCATTTGAAACTGACTTGGGAGTGTTTCAACATTGCAGCCAAATGGAGTTTGAAACAGCTTTATTTCATCTGTGTTTCCATCAAGATCAGAAAATCGTTCCTGAAATTGTTTTTGCAAGTCCTTAATAATTTCTGTTGCAAATAAAGAAGGAAATTCTGCTTCACTTTCTTCATGAAATTTTTCACAACATAGAAAATGAACCAAGTTATGAACTTACAGTTGTCCTTGAAATAGCATCAGTTTTGCCCTGAATGCCTTGACATGCGCGAATAGATCACAAATCAAATTTGTTTCACCTTGCAACTTCAGATTCAATTGATTCATATGGCCTGTCACGTCTGCAAAATATGCCAATTTCCAAAGCCAGTCAGTGTTTGATAAAAGTGGTTCGGGTCGATTCTTCTGTTGGAAAGGAATCAATTTCCTCTCTGAGCTGAAAGAACCGTGATAGAACCTTTCCACAACTAAGCCATCGAACTGCTGTATAATAAGGCAAGTCACCGAACTCAGAATCAGTTTCTTTCAGAAAATCACGAAACTGGCGATGATTAAGCCTGTGAGATTGAATGAAATTCACTGTTGAAACAACAGGTTTCAGAACGCAAGACATATCCACATATTTTCCGCACGATGCTCATTGATGGATAATGCAATGCAGAATCATGGGCTTTGAGAATCCACCAACCTCACAAGCTTTTGTGATTTGTCCAACCAAACCTTTCTTCACCCCAGACATGTTCTTTCCTCCATCAATTGTCACGCATTGCAGTTTATTCCACTCCAGGTTACATTCTAACACAGTTTTTTGCAATTCTTTGAAGATGTCTTCTCCAGTTACTGTGCTGTGCATGCTATGCACTGATGCTAATTCTTGTGTCACATTAAATTCACTGTCGACGCCACGGATGAATACTAGGAGTTGTGATGTGTCACACACATCAGTTGATTCATCAAGTGCGAGAGAATACAACTGAAAATTTCTCGCTTTGTCTGTAATTTGATGATATATATTGCTTCCTATATCCTCAATTCTATGAGCAACAGTATTTGGCGCAAGCCTGGTGATTTTGAACAGATTTGCTTTTTCTGGGCATAACTCTTCTACTGCTTCCCTTATACACTCTTTGATGAGATCTCCATCGGTGAATGGCTTTCCTCTTTTAGCCAACATGTAAGCTAGTTTGTAACTGGCCCTGGTTAAAGCTTCATCTTCTGTGTAAAAAAAGCTTGTTGGGAAAGCAACCTGCGTTGCATTGATTCAAATTTTTCTGAACGCTGTGTTCCTGTGAATTGGGAATAACTTGTTTCATGTTTGGTCTCATAGTGCCGACGTACATTGTACTCCTTCAAAACTGCAACAGTTTCGTTGCATATGACACACAAGGCTTTATCACCTGCTTGTACAAAGAAGTACTTTACACCCCATTCTTCATTAAACAGGCAGCACTCACTGTCCACTTTTCTTTTATTTTTTCCTTCCATAACTGAATTGGTCTGAATTGCCGCCATCATTGTCATTGTTCTCGCTCATTTCAGACGGAGCTTATGGATTGGATAAAGCAGCTGTCACTCAGTCAATGCAGAGCGGCAATTGGGTAACAGATGTCTCAATTGCTGATTCGTTTAATGAACTGTCAGTCACAGGACGGCAGCTCTGATTGGACAATAGGCCGGTAAAGAGGGCGGGGATTCCCATGGGTCCATCAGACACCGCGCGGAGTGGAAGCAAATGTCCGTCCTGTGGCTTCCGTCCCCGCGTCCGGATCCTGAGTCAGCGGCGGTGTTCCGGACGCGGGAGTGTTTTCGGCAGCGGGAATCACGTCCCGCCCCACTGGCTGCGGGCCAGATGTTAGCCCGCTGCGGGCCGGATGTGGCCCGTGGGCCGTAGTTTGGAGACCCCTGCCTTAGAGCAAAGGAGGTTGAGGGGAGATTTGATAGAGGTGGACAAGATTCTGACAGGTTTAGATAAGGTGGACAAAGAAAAGCTGTTCCCATTAGCTGGTGGGACAAGGACGAGGGGGACACAGATTTAAGGTTTTGGGTCAGAGATGCGGGGGGGGGGGTGATGTGAGGAAGAATATTTTGATGCAGCGAATGGTAATGACCTGGAACCCGCTGCCTACGAGGGAGGAGGAAGTGGAGACAATAAACAATTACAAAGGAAATTGGATGGACATCTGGGGGAGTTTCAAACACAAAAAGTGACTATCCCTTAACTTCCTCACACCCTGTCACTCTGTGATCCGTGTGAAATTTGAAACCAGGTATTCGCAACGAGACTCAAAGAGCATCAGCCCACTGGAGGCAAAGTCTTGAGACCAGCCAGTCCAGCAGAAAGAAACCCCCCGACCCTCCCCATTGACCAACTGTGAGAATGAACAAAATGCAGTCCTGGATGTAATTGAGAGCAGAAACAATAACAGCAGAATCCAACCCCTGGAATCACTCGTGAACTTGTTGGTGTCTCAGCAGCTGGGATGAAACTCTGAATCCCTTCCCACACTGAGAGCAGGTGAATGGTCTCTCCCGAGTATGAACTTGCTGGTGTGTCTGCAGATTGGATGAGTCAGTGAATCCCTTCCCACACTGAGAACAGGTGAACGCCCTCTCTCCAGTGTGAACTCGCTGGTGCGTCTGCAGGCTGGATAATTGAGTGAATCGCTTCTCACACTGAGAACAGGTGAATGGTTTCTCCCCAGTGTGAACTCGCTGGTGCGTCTGCAGGCTGGATAATTGAGTGAATCGCTTCTCACACTGAGAACAGGTGAATGGCCTCTCCCCAGTGTGAACTCGCTGGTGTATCCGCAGGTCGGATAACCGAGTGAATCCCTTCCCACACTGAGAGCAGGTGAACGGCCTCTCCCCAGTGTGAACTCGCTGGTGTGTCCGCAGGTGGGATGACTGAGTGAATCCCTCCCCACACTGAGAGCAGGTGAATGGTCTCTCCCCAGTGTGAACTCGCTGGTGTGTCTGCAGGTTGGATAACTGACTGAATCCCTTCCCACACTGAGAGCAGGTGAACGGTCTCTCCCCAGTGTGAACTCGCTGGTGTCTCTGCAGGTGGGATAACTGAGTGAATCCCTTCCCACACTGAGAGCAGGCGAATGGTCTCTCCCCAGTGTGAACTCGCTGGTGTATCTGCAGGCTGAATAACTGGCTGAATCCCTCCTCACACTGAGAGCAGGTGAACGGTCTCTCCCCAGTGTGAACTCGCTGGTGTGTCCGCAGGGTGGATAACTGAGTGAACCCTTTCCCACAATCAGAGCAGGTGAACGGCCTCTCCCCGGTGTGGCTGCGGCGATGAGTTTCCAGCAGAGATGGGTAATTGAATCCCTTCCCACAGTCCCCACATTTCCACGGTTTCTCCATGGTTCGGGTGTCCTTGTGACTGTCCAGGTTAAACAATCAGTTCAATCTCACACAGAACACGGGGACAGTCTCTCCCACTGTGAATGCTGCGATGTATTTTCAGGCTGTGTAACTGGTTAAAGCTCTTTCCACACTCAGTGCACTGGAACACTCTCACTCGGGTGTGTGTGTGTCTCGGCATTTGTCCAGTCACATTTATGCGAAAAAAAAGTCTGAAGCAGACAGAACAGAAAAATATTTCTCCTCTTAGATTGAAAGGCCGATGGTATTCAGGTCCAGATGAACTGAATGACTGTCAGAACTTGACATTTGTTCAAGATTTCTGTCTGTAAATCCTCACCTTCTGATACCCTGTGAAAGGTGTTTACAAAATGCATCAGTGTCAGCACAGATTAGTAAATCAGAACAGCCAATTCTAGTTTCTATGGAACATTCTTTCCTCTCTCATTCCCCAAAAGCTATAAATCTCCACCCAACACACTCTCCCTCCATTCTCACTCTGCTGTATCTAATATTTGCCCGCTCAATTCTCCTGAAGGTGCTGATTGAAGCTGATGGACAGATTCATGCTCAATGCTTCCTGTCCTGGACACAAAGAGCTGAAATTCTCCGTGCAGGCGGCCAGACAGATCTATGTCTCTATTACGGGACTAAAAATGTGTTTAATGGATAGAATTGTTTCAGTTGGCTAAGATACAGGGGGCTGTGATTGATCATGATCTTGGACTGCTTGTGAGGGTAGTCAAGTAGAGATGATCAATAACTTGGAAATTAAATTGGAGGTGCTGCAGAATGGGGTCCACTCGACACTGACAGTGAGTCGGCATTGACCCGAGTGGTTCAATGGACTCCTTCTGTGCTGTAATGACTCTATTACTGGAAATATATCACGTAGCTACATGTTCGGGCTCAGGTTAGAAACTCCAAAATGTTTTATGGAACCCGCCTGAATCATACGTTTTACATCTTGAATTTGGCATGAAATGTTTCACTTCAGGTATGATTCAAATAACCCACCAGGGAGCTTTTGACAAAGTTTGCTTAAGAATATAGTTAACATGTATAGTAAGAAAATTAGCAAGAACTTTTATCAATTACAAACAAACAAAACAACCAAGATAATGCCTAACCCTTAATGAATATAGGAACTGTCCCAATCAAACAATCACATAAACACCCTTTTTCATAGGTTTAACACAGCACAAACTCAAGCTCACGTGGCAGTGGAATTAAGTCCTTTGGATGAATGCTGCAGTTCTGTTGAATCACAGAGCAGTTTGAAGTCAGAACAGCTTCCCAAAACCACGAAGGAGACTCCAGGCAAGCCATCAACAGCAGAATATTTTCTTCAGGAAGGCAAGACCTGGCTTTCAGATAACCATGATGTGGAGATGCCAGCGTTGGACTGGGGTAAACACAGTAAGAAGTTTAACAACACCAGGTTAAAGTCCAACAGGTTTATTTGGTAGCAAAAGCCACACAAGCTTTCGGAGCTCCAAGCCCCTTCTTCAGGTGAGTGGGAATTCTGTTCACAAACAGAACTTATAAAGACACAGACTCAATTTACATGAATAACTTGTGTCTTTATATGCCCTGTTTGTGAACAGAATTCCCACTCACCTGAAGTAGGGGCTTGGAGCTCCGAAAGCTTGTGTGGCTTTTGCTACCAAATAAACCTGTTGGACTTTAACCTGGTGTTGTTAAACTTCTTACTTTCAGATAACCAACAGAATTTCCAAATAAAACAGGGGAGAGAAAGCGAGAGAGACGTCTCTTTTCAGCGTGATACCCTTTCTAAAACTAAACTGCAGCTCAGAACTGGAAATGAAAGAATTTCTGTCACCTGACCTGCAAACCAATTTTTTTTTCTCCAATCCCAAAGTAAAAACAAACAACCTCTATATAAGCCACTTAAGGAGCAAATAAAGGACTCTTTGTAGACAAGCCGGTGCCATATAATGTAAAAAAAACCTGAAAAGGTTTATTTACAACAGCAGAGATCATGATTTTGAGAGACAAAAATTCGTAAAGAAACACTAATGTCACACTACTGTATGATATTACAGATTAGAAATAATAATAATAATAAATGTACATTATTGCAGAACCGTACATATCTAATCTTGCCTAATGACAATACTGAACATATCTCTAACCTATATAAATTTACAGTCTCCTTAAATGTCAGCCATCTCCTGGGGAAACCAGCCCTTTAATTGTGAGCATTAGGAAAGAGACCAATGTGTCAAGCTGAGGGAGCAAAGGATGTCAATGTCTTTCAGAGAGAGAGACCTGGGCCAACCTTTCCACAATCTGCACCCTCCCTGGATTCACTTCCTTTCCCTTCAGTTGCTGCAAGTCCCCAATTTCCCCCAGAATGAGAAAAGAAATGGAAGGGTGGAGAAAAGAAAGTGTTTTACTCACAGATGTTGGAACAGGAGGAAGTTTCTGCCTCTCTGATGCCCCATCTTCATTCACACAAAAACCCACACTCTGATTGGCTGGAAGACCTGAGGCCTTCCGGTCCTCCAATTCTTTTCAATGGCCAGAGCTGGTGAGGGACAGTGAATCAAACATGCGCATGTGCGAGTTTTGGGGGAATGCGCATGTGCGGGTGTGGTTCGGGGCCCGGGACGAAGCCGGCGCACTGACCATTGTCTGTCCGGGTCTTCCAGCCTTTCCCATTGGACAACAGCTCAGCGCGGTTGGAGGGCAAAGTCCCGCCCACCCCCACGTGGGGCTCCGCCCCTCATTGTCTGTCTGCGGGGGATTGGCCAATGGGAACTCTGGAGGACCGGAAGGACTCTGCTCCGCTCGCTGCCTCTCACAGGCTCTGACCAATGGGCATTCTGGAGGACCGGAAGGACTCTGGTCCCCCAGCCAATCAAAGCTTCTCCATTGTCTGAATGCGGAAGTTGCACAATGAGCTTGTTCAGCTGCTCATTCCGGCCCAGCAAAGCTGCTGCTGCTCTTTCTCTGAATGAAGAATGAGCTTCAGACACAGACTCAAACTTCCTCCTGTCTCTCCAACATCTGTGAGTAAAACATTTTCTTTTCTCCCCCCCTTCCATTCCTTTTTTCATTCTGGGGGGAAACTGTTGACTTGCAGCAACTGATCACGAGAAATAGAAGCAGGAGTGGCCAGCAGGCCCTTCATGGCTGATCTATGCCGGTTTCAACTCCTTTTGTGAGCCTTTTCCCATAGCCCTCTATTCCTCGATCTATCAACTATTTATCCACCTCCACTTTAAATACTTATCGTGGTCTCGCCTCCACCTGTGGGGGAGAGAATTCCAGACATTCACCACCCTCTGGGGGAAGAAATTTCTGTGCACCTCAGTTTTAAATGACCGACCATTTAGCTTGTTTCAGACTTTCGCACTTGTAAAAATATCTCACCATCTATCCTGTCAAGCCCCCTCAGGATCTAATGTTTCAATAAAGTCACCTCTTTGTCTTCAAAGCTTCAAGGAATACAGACCTAGACAATTTATTCTCTCTTAATAAGACAACCCTCTCACCCAGGAATTTGCCTGGTGAATCTCCTTTGGACTACATCCAATGTTACTATATCCTTGTTTAAGTAAGAAGATCAAAACTACACAGTATTCCAGGTGAGGCCTCACCAACACCCTATGCAGTTACCACACAACCTCCCTGTTTTAAAACTGCAATAAAGGTCAAAATTCCATTTTCCTTCTTACCTATTGTGGGACCTGCCTGCTAGCCTTTTGTGATTCATGTGCAAGAACATCCAGATCCCTCTGTACTTCACTCACCTGCAGTGCCGCTCCATGTAGATAATCTCCCTTTTGATTTCTCCTACTGAAATACATGACCTCCCACTTCTCCACATTAAACTCCATTTGCCAGGTTTTTGTCAGCCAATCTATCTATATCCCATTGCAGAATCAAAATATCCTCATCACAACATGTCCTTCCGCCTATCTTCATATCATTTGGAAACCTTACATTCTGTTCCTTCCTCCAGGTCATTAATTGAATAATGAACAATTGCAGGCCAAGAACTGATCCCTGTGGTACTCCACTAGTTACATCTTTCCATTCTGAAAATGACCCATTTATTCCAACGCTCTGTTTTCTATGTGACGGTCAGTTTTCAATCCATGCTAATACACTTCCATCAATTCCATGGGCCTTTACTTTATGCGCCAGCCTCTTATGTGGCACCTTGTCAAATGCCTTTTGGAAATCATAGAATCCCTAGAGTGCAGAAGGAGGCCATTTGGCCCATCTGGTCTGCACCGACTCTCGAACAGAGCATCTTTCCCAGGCCCTATCCCCATAAGCCCACATTTTTACCCCACTAATCCCCTAATCTCCACCTATTTGGACACAAAGGGGCAATTTATCATGGTATCATGGGCGGCACGGTAGCACAGTGGTTAGCACTGCTGCTTCACAGCTCCAGGGACCTGGGTTCGATTCCCGGCTTGGGTCACTGTCTGTGTGGAGTTTGCACATTCTCCTCGTGTCTGCGTGGGTTTCCTCCGGGTGCTCCAGTTTCCTCCCACAGTCCAAAGATGTGCGGGTTAGGTTGATTGGCTATGCTAAAATTGCCCCTTAGTGTCTTGAGATGCGTAGGTTAGAGGGATTAGCGGGTAAATATGTAGGGATATGGGGGTAGGGCCTGGGTGGGATTGTGGTCGGTGCAGACTCGATGGGCCGAATGGCCTCTTTCTACACTGTAGGGTTTCTATGATTCTATGACACGGGGAGGATGTGCAAATTCCACGCAGACTGTCAACCAAGGGCAGAATTGAAGTCGGGTCCCTGGCGCTGTGAGGCAGCAGTGCAAACCACTGTGTCACGGTGCTGCCCTATCTAAATACACTACATCTACAGATTGCTCTTGATCTACACTCCCTCTTACATCCTCCAAGAATTCGAGCAAATTTGTCAAACATGATTTATCTTTCATAAAACCATGTTGACGAGGTTTGATTATATTCAACTTTCTTAAATGATTAGCTACTTCCTCTTTGATTATTGACTCCTGCGTCTTGCCAATAATAGATGATAAATTAACTGGCCGATAGTTCTCTGCCTTCTGCCTTTCTCCCTATTTGAACCAGGGAGTCACATTGGCTGTTTTCCAACTTTCTGATACTCTTCCGGAATTTAGCGAGTTACGAAAAATTTCAACCAAAGTGTCCACTATCTCTTCAGCAACCTCCATTAAAAGCCTCGTTGTCAGTTCATTGGGTCCTGGTGACTTGTCCACCCTTAGCCGCTGAAGGAAAAGGAAGTGAGTCCAGTCTGTACAATCTCACATTTTTAATCCAGTCATATAGACATATATCTCTGGCAGCCTGCATGGAAACTTTCAGCTGTGTGTCCAGGACAGGAAGCAGTGAGCATGGATCTGTCAATCAGCACCTTCAGGAGAATTGGGAGGGTGAATATTAGATACAGCAGAGTGAGAATGGAGGGAGGGTGAGTGGGATGGAGATTCACAGCTTTTGGGGATTGAGAGCATGGACAGAGTGGATAGTCAAAAGCCTTTTCCCAGGGTGGGAGAGTCAATTACTTGGGGGCACAGGTTTAAGGTGCGAGGGGCAAGGTTTAAAGGAGATGGACGAGGCACGTTTTTTACACACAGGTTGGTGGGTGCCTGGAACTTGCTGCCGGGGAAGGTAGTGGAAGCACATACGGTAGTGACTTTTAAGGGGCGTCTTGACAAATACATGAATAGGATGAGAATAGAGGGACATGGTCCCCGTAAGGGAAGGGGGCTTTAGTTCAGTTGGGCAGCATGGTTGATGCAGTCTTGGAGGGCCGAATAGCCTGTTCCTGTGCTGTAATTTTCATTGTTCTTTAAGAAAGGAAAGAATGTTCCATGAAACACTAGAATTGTCTGTTTTGAATTTCTACCCTGTGCTGACAGTGATTCCCCGCTGGAGGTCCCTCTACGGAGGGATCTCCCCCAATTCCGTCGGGGACCTGGGGTGGAGGGTGATGCATGCAGCAGTTCCGCACAACCGTAGGATTCACTGGTTCACGGGCTCCGAAGACTGCCCTTTCTGCGGCCTTGTGGAGTCCGTGGACCATGTCTATGTTGTGTGTCTTAGGCTGCACTCCCTTTATGTTTTCCTGAAGAACCTTTTATTGATGTTCTGTTTGCACTTCAGTCCCACGCTCCTGATCTACGGACACCCGGTGCGGAGAGGGGAGGGTCGGGATGGCGACCTCCTCGTGAACCTGCTCCTGGGCCTGGCGAAACGCGCCATTTACCGGTCCAGGCTGCGGGCGATCGAGGGGGCCGTCCATCCTGACTGTCTTCCCCTCTACCGCGGCTACGTTCGCGGCGGTGTCCCTGGAGAGGGAGCATGCGGTGTCCACGGGCGAGGTTGACGCTTTCCGCGCCCGCTGGGCACCGCAGGGGTTGGGGTGCATTATTGACCCCAATAATCACATTTTAATTTGATGTTTTTAAGTTTCCTTTGTACTTTGATTTCTGTTCGGGCTATTCCCCCTCCTTTTTGGGGAGCTGCCCCTTTTACTTTGTCCTGATTTAATCTGAGTTTGTTTACTTGGTTTGGTTTGACCTAAAAAGAAGACAGTGATTACTTTTGCAAACTCCTTTCACAGGATATTAGAAGCTGAGGACTTACAGACAGAAATCTCAAACTAAACAAGATTCGACAGAGTCACTCAATTCATCGGGATCTGTATATCATCGGCCTTTGAATCTTGAAGGAGAAATTCTTCTCTGTTCTGGCTGTTTTAGAAGGCTTTAAACGTCAGAGTGACTGGAAAAGCACCAAGACACACACACATGACACACACACACCCAAGGGAGAGTGTTCCAGTGCATTGACTGTGGGAAAGGACTTTAACCAGTTACACAGCCTGAAAAAGAATTGCATCATTCACAGCAGAGAGAGACTGTATCCGTGTTCTGTGTGTGGACGAGGCTTCAACTGATCATCCAACCTAGAGATTCACAACAAAACCACATCATGGAGGTAGGCTGGAAATGTGGGGACTGTGGGAAGGGATTTAGGTATCCATCTCAGCTGGAAACTCATCGACGCAGTCACACTGGGTCAAGGCCATTCACCTGCTCTGTGTGTGGACAGAGACTCACTGATTCATCGAGCCTGCGAAGACACCAGCGAGTTCACACCAGGGAGAGGCCGTTCACCTGCACTGAGTGTGGGAAGGAATTCACTCAGTTATCCAATCTGCAGAAACACCAACGAGTTCACACTGGGGAGAGACCGTTCACCTGCTCTGTGTGTGGGAAGGGATTCACTCAGTCATCCCACCTGCTGACACACCAGCGAGTTCACTCAAGTGAGAAACCGTTCACCTGCTCTCAGTGTGGGAAGAGTTTCGCTCGGTCATCCAATCTACTGACACACCAGCGAGTTCACACCGGGGAGAGGCCATTCACCTGCTCTGTGTGTGGGAAGGGATTCACAAATTCATCCAACCTGCTGACGCACCAGCGACTTCACACTGAGGAGAGACCATTCACCTGCACCACGTGTGGGAAGGGATTCAAACGTGCATCCACCCTGCAGGATCACCAGCTAGTTCACAGCAGGGAGAGGCCGTTTACCTGCTCTGATTGTGGGAAGGGATTCACTCAGGTATCCAATCTGCGGAGACACCAGCGAGTTCACACTGGGGAGAGGCTGTTTATCTGCTCTGATTGTGGGAATGGATTCAGAGATTCATCCACTCTGCTGAACCACCAGCGAGTTCACACCGGGGAGAGGCCGTTCAGCTGCTCTGTGTGTGGGAAGGAATTTGCTCAGTTATCCAATCTGCAGACACACCAGCGCATTCACACTGAGGAGAGACAATACAGCTGCTCTCACTGCACAAAGAGGTTCAGGTGGTCATCCACCCTGCTGAGACACCAGCGAATTCACACCGGGGAGAGGCCGTTCATCTGCACTGTGTGTGACAAGGGATTCAGACATTCAAATACCCTGAAGAGACACCAGCGAGTTCACACCGAGGAGAGGCCATCCACCGGTGCTGTGTGAGGGAAAACATTCACTCAGTCATCCAAGTTGCTGAGACACCAGCGAGTTCACAAGTGATGACAGGAGTTGGATTCTGCTGTTACTCTGCTGTTAATCACATCCAGGACTGAACCATGTTCATTCTGACAGGTGGTGAAGTGGGAGGGTCGGAGGGTTTCTTTGAGCCTGTGAGAGCACGTTTCCACTGAAATGATGCACAAAAGCTGATGAAGGACATTTATTTTATCCTGGATGGTATGGTTTTCCTCCCATTGTAGGTAGATAAATACATTTGTCTCTGTTCCATTGAGTCTACAGCACAGGGCCAGGCCAGTCGGCTCAATTGGTCTGTGTCAGTATTTATGATCCACATGAGCCTCCACCCACCCCTCTTCATCTCCCCCCATCAGCATATCCTTCTATTCCTCTCTCCCTCATGTATGTATCTAGCTTCCTCTTCAATGTATTCATGCTGTTCACCTCAACCACTCGCTGTGGTGGTGAGTTCCACATTCTCACCACTCGCTGGGTAAAGAGGTTTCTCACTGAAATCCCTGTTGGATTATTGAACCCCTTCATAATCTTAAAGACTTCCATCAGGTCACCCTTCAGTCTTCTCTTTTCTCGAGAAAAGCAGCGCCAATCTTTCCTGAGGGTTAAATGCTCTCAGTTAGAAACATAGAAACATAGAAAAACTACAGCACAAACAGGCCCTTCGGCCCCACAAGTTGTGCCGAACACATCCCTACCTTCGAGACCTACCTATAACCCTCCATCCTATTAAGCTCCATGTACTCATCCAGGAGTCTCTTAAAATACCCTATTGAGTTCGCCTCCACCACCACTGACGGCAGCCGATTCCACTCACCCACCACCCTCTGTGTGAAAAACTTACCCCGAACATTTCCCCTGTACCTACCCCCCAGCACCTTAAACCTGTGTCCTCTCGTAGCAGACATTTCCACCCTGGGAAAAAGCCTCTGAGAGTCCACCCGATCTATGCCTCTCAACATCTTATACACCTCTATTAGGTCTCCTCTCATCCTTCGTCTCTCCAAGGAGAAAAGACCGAGCTCCCTCAGCCTATCCTCATAAGGCATGCCACTCAATCCAGGCAGCATCCTTGTAAATCTCCTCTGCACCCTTTCAATCTTTTCCACATCCTTCCAAGAGTGAGGCGACCAGAACTGAGCACAGTACTCCAAGTGGGGTCTGACGAGGGTCTTATATAGCTGCATCATTATCCCCGGACTCCTAAACTCAATCCCTCGATTGATAAAGGCCAGCACACCATGCGCCTTTTTAACTACCTCCTCCACCTGCGGGGCCGATTTTAGAGTCCTATGGACCCGGACCCCAAGGTCCTTCTGATCCTCTACAGTACTAAGCGTCTTTCCCTTTATATTGTACTCCTTCATCTCATTTGACCTACCAAAATGGACCACGACGCATTTATCTGGGTTGAAGTCCATCTGCCACTTGTCCGCCCAGTCTTGCATCCTATCTATGTCCCTCTGTAACTTCTGACATCCCTCCAGACTATCCACAACCCTACCAACCTTCGTGTTGTCGGCAAACTTACCAACCCATCCCTCCGCTTCCTCATCCAGGTCATTTATGAAAATGACAAACAGCAAGGGTCCCAGAACAGATCCCTGGGGCACACCACTGGTGACCGACACCCATTTAGAAAAAGACCCATCTATACACACTCTCTGCCTCCTTTGGGAAAGCCAGTTCTGGATCCACCGGGCAGCAGCCCCTTGGATCCCATGCCCTCTCACTTTTTCTGGAAGCCTTGCATGGGGGACCTTATCGAACGCCTTGCTAAAATCCATATAAACCACATCTACCGCCTTCCCTTCGTCAATGTGTTTAGTCACATTTTTGAAGAACTCCACCAGGCTCGTAAGGCACGATCTGCCCTTGACAAAGCCATGCTGAGTATTCTTGAGCATACTAAACCTCTCTAAATGCTCATAAATCCTGTCCCTCAGGACCTTCTCCATCAGTTTACCAACCACTGAGGTTAGGCTCACCGGTCGGTAATTTCCTGGGCTATCCCTATTCCCCTTCTTGAAAATAGGAACCACATCCGCAATCCTCTAATCCTCCGGCACCTCTCCCGTCTCCATCGACGACACAAAGATCATCGCCAGAGGCTCTGCAATCTCTTCCCTCTCCTCCCACAGTAACCTGGGGTACATCCCATCCGGACCCGGCGACTTATCTATCTTGATGCCATTCAAAGATTCCAGCACAACCTCTTCCTTAAAATCCACATACTCAATCCTTTCAGTCCACCGCACGCCCACAGTACATACACCCAGGTCTTTCTCCTCTGTGAAAACCGAGGCAAAATACTCATTGAGCACCTCTGCCATTTCTACTGGTTCCGTACAGACTTTCCCGCCTTCACCTTTTATAGGCCCTATTCCGTCACGTCTCATCCTTTTACTCTTCACATATTTATAGAATGCCTTCGGGTTCTCCTTAACCCTACCTGCCAGGGCCTTCTCGTGATCCTTTCTGGCTCTCATCATTTCCTTCTTTAGTCCCTTCCTACAAGCAATATACTCTTCTAAATCCCTATCTTCGCCAAGCTCTCTGAACCTTTTGTACGCTTTCCTTTTCTTCTCGACTAGGTCCCACACAGCTTTCGTGCACCACGGTTCCTTTAACTGACCAACACCTCCCTGTCTGCTCAGAACGTTGTCCTGTAGAAATCTAGACAGACATTCCTTGAAAAACTGCCACCTCTCTTCAGTACATTTCCCCGAGAATACCTCCTTCCAATTTACTCCTCTAATTTGCTGTCTAATGTGTTCATATTTCCCCTTACTCCATATAAACACTTTCCTAGCTTGCCTGATCCTCTCTTTTTCCAATGCAAGCCTAAAGGAGATAGAGTTATGATCGCTATCCCCAAGATGCTCTCCCACTGAGAGATCTGACACCTGTCCAGGTTCATTGGTCAGTATCAGATCAAGTACAGCCTTTCCTCTTGTAGGCTTGTCCACATGCTGTGTCAGGAAACCCTCCTGAACACACTTAACGAACTCTTCCCCATCCAATCCCCTTACCCAAGGGATATTCCAATCTCTGTTTGGGAAATTAAAGTCTCCCATCACAACATGTGCCATTTATTGTTCAAGGTTTGGGCAAAGCTCAAATTCTAGCCAGTTAAAAATCAAACCATAACGTTTCTAATCCATTAACCAGTATGTATTGTACAAACTTTGATTTTCATTTGGCACCTGTTATGTTTCTAAAATGCAGGGGTCTTAATCTGGAACTCAGTTTAAAAATAGAAACAACTGATGTTAAAAGGGTTTGGATATCACGGTTGTGATGTGTAAAGTGGTATGATACAACTGCCGCTTGATTATTTTTATTATACAGTATAGCACTGCCATATAGACCCGAGAATAAAATCAGACCCTGAACCAATTATATATTAGATATTTATAAACTACATATTGTGTATTGATCAAAACATAATTCTGTAGGAGCTTCCTGTTTTCCTCCATGAAGAGGCTATTTATTCCAAGCATTTAACCATTCTTTGCCATAGTTGGTAATAACTTGCATAACGCATCACAACAACTCTGCTATTACTGCATCTCTCCAGGATCTGTTTCCCTATCTGCTCCTCCACCTCCCTGTTACTATTGGGCGGCCTATAGAAAACTCCCAGCAAAGTGACCGGCCGCTTCCCACTCTGAACTTCCACCCACAGAGACTCGGTGGACAATCCCTCCACAGCATACACCTTCTCTACAGCTGTGACACTATCCCTGATCAGCAGTGCCACTCCACCCCCTCTCTTGCCTCCCTCCCTGTCCTTCCTGAAACATCTGAATCCCGGCACCTGGAGTATCCAAGTCCTGTCCCTGAGACATCCAAGTCTCCGTAATGGCCACCACATCATACTTCCAGGCATCGATCCATGCTCTGAGCTCATCCCCTTTATTCACTATACTCCTGGCATTAAAGTAAACACATCTCAATCCTTTGGTCTGAGCTCTCCCCTTCTCTATTCCCTGTCCATCCGCCCTCTTGCACTGCCTATAACCCTTCTCTGTTTGCGAGCTACCTTCCTCACTCTCAGTCACCTCATTTTGATCCCCTCCCCCCAACCTATCTAGTTTAAACTCTCCCCAGTAGCCTTAGCCAACCTTCCCGCCAGGATATTGGTCCCCCTGGGATTCAAGTGCCACCCATTTTTTGTGTACAGGTCACACCTGCCCCTGAAGAGGTCCCAATGGTCCAGGAACCTGAATCCCTGCCCCCTGCACCAGTCCCTCAGCCACACATTCATCCTCCATCTCACTCCATTCCTGCCCTCACCTTCCCGTGGCACAGGCAGCAATCCTGAGATTACTACCTTTGCTTTCCTCCTTCTCAGCTGTCTCCCTAATTCCCTATACTCTCTTTTCATGACCCCTTCCTACCCACATCAGTGGTACCAATATGTACCGCTACCTCCGGCTCCTCTCCCTCCCACCTCAGGATTTCTGGGACTCGCCCAGCGACATCCTGGATCCCAGCCCCAGGGAGGCAGACCACCATCCAAGACTCCCGCCTGCCTCCGCAAAATCGCCTGTCCGTCCCCCTGACTGTCAAGTCCCCGATTAATACTGCCTTCCTCCTCTTTTCCTTAGCCCTCTGAGTTACAGGGCCGGACTCCACCCCGGAGACACGGCCACTGCTGCTTCCCCCAGGCGGGCTGTCCCCCCCAGCAGTACTCAGGCAGGAGTACTTGTTGTGTAGGGGCACACCCACCGGGATTATTCTTGTGAATCTTTGTTGTTCCTTCTCCAGTGCCTCTATTTCCTTTTTCTAAATGGAGATCACTAATGTTGGCAGTGCTCCCAGTGTAGTGTGACCCTGGTTCGAAACAAGTTGAACAGGACATCCCAGCTTTTCAATTCTATCCCTCTGGAATGGAACCCTACACATGGGCCTCACACTTTAGGAAAGATGTGAAGTTCTTAGAGAGGGTGCAGAGGAGATTTACGAGAATGGCTCCAGGGATGAGGGACTTCAGTGAGTTTGAGAGACTGGAGCAGCTGAAATTTCTCTCTTTAGATTAGGCATTAAGATTGGGAATGGGGCTATTCAGCCCATTGAGTCCATGCTGGCTCTCTGTAATCAAACCGTTGCACTGTTCTCTCTCCGAATCCCTGTCGATTTTCTTCCCTCAATTGCCCATCCAATTTCCTTTTGGAAACATTCCATTATCTCTGCGTCACCCTCCCTCATCAAAAGTGGGTTCCAGATATTTACCACTTTCTTCAACTGCAATCAAGGCTCAGTGAGCACCGAGAGCTGGAACACATCCTTTGCTTCCTGATTTGAAACCACGTGTATCAAGAAAGCTTGAGTGGACTGTCCAATGTGGGTGTCTATTGTGGGGAACCTGAGTGATCATTCCTCCTAGTCTGCATGGGAGAATTCTTGAACAAATACATGAAGGACATCCTGGTATAGTCTGGATGAAGGAAGGAGCACATTGTTACTTTTGGTGGCCGGGTCTGGATGCTCAGATTGAAGAAAAAGTGGCATCTTATAGAAAACTCCTGCGACCCCAAAGTTCACCTGCATTACTCCTCTTAAAGAAAGTTGAGAACTATGTTTGATTTATCATCTCCAGAAACTTCAGAGTTAGTAGATCATCAACAGCAATCTCATGTTACTAGGTGAGACAGGAGGGCAAAACAACACTTGTTTCAACAAGGAGATTGTGTGTGAGCTCTGCAACTAAGAAATGGGTACCAGCCATTGTTTTAGCAAAAACAGGTCCAATTTCCTGCATGGTTCAAACAGGAGAAAGCGCAATGTGAGATATTTGATACACAGCAGTAGAGGTATTATGTGGGTCATCAAACGCCCAGGAAATCTTTGCCTCAAGGTAGAGAAACCAACATTAAATGATGAATTCTAATTTAGTTTACACACACCTCTTGTGTCACCTCAATATGATTTTTTTCTGAATTCTGGGACAAAAGTTCATCACATGACTTGATTTTAGCATCAAACTCAGAATGGACAAGGGAGAAAGAACATTTGGCCTTAAAGCAGCAATGCAAGATGTCAAGGTTGAACAACAGCTCTGACGAAGAGTCATCCGGACTCGAAACGTTGGCTCTATTCTCTCTCCACAGATGCTGCCAGACCTGCTGAGATTTTCCACTGTTTTCTGTTTTGGTTTCAGATTCCAGCATCCACATTATTTTGCCTTGATCATAAGGTTGAACAATGACTGGTCCAAACTATCGACCTCCCTCGCAATTAAAATGATCCGTTTGGTTCTCGAAATCCAAAGTCCATCATACTCAGAAAAACAACTGTTAAAATATCCAGACTTGTGCATTAAATTAGTGCTGTTTAACCTGTGATGTTCCAGAGAAGTCACTTTATTTCACACTGTGTAACCATCTTTAATTTAATAAGTTTAGAATGAAGTTCTGTAATAAGCTTTTGTAACTCTTTGGTTCCTTTATGTTTTAATAAAAAGTATAAAGTCAAATCTCCGTAGTCCCAGATGACCATAGGCTGCTCTCCACTTTGAAGGGGGAGAGCTGACTGGTGATTTGACCTGAGGATCACCACACCCCAAGCCAGGGGCAAGGTTGAGAAGGTGGGGCCTTCACGATTAACCTCAGCCGGTACAGGAATTGAACCCGCACTGTTGGTGTCACTCCGCATCACTCACCAGCCAACTGAGCTAAACCGAGCCACACAATATCCATTAGCTGAGTGTACTGTTATATCAAGCAGACCAATCACTTTCAAGCACTGAGATGTGTTTTAAGGTTATGAGGAAAGTAAAGTAACTCATTCCAAATAACAAGAGAGGAGTAATTGTAATCTTCAAATAACCTCATAGAGTCAGAGGTTTACAGCATGGAAACAGGCCCTTCAGCCCAACTTGTGCATGCCACCCTTTTCTTAACCACTAAGCGAATCCTATTTGCCCACATCTGGCCCATATCCCTCTATACCCATCTTATCCACGGAGCTGTCTAAATGCTTTTTAAAAGACAATTGTACCCGCCTCTATTACTACCTCTGATAGCTCGTTCCAGATACCACCCTCTGTGTGACCAAATTGCCCCTCAGGATGCTTTTGTATCTCTTCCCCTCACTTTAAACTTACGCCCTCTAGTTTTAGACTCCTCTACCTTTGGGAAAAGATGTTGCTTATCTTGCTGATCTTTGCCCCTCATTATTTTATAGACCTCTATAAGATCACTCCAAAGCCTCCTACGCTCCAGAAAAAAAGTCCCAGTCTACCCAGCCTCTCCTTATAACTCAAACCATCAAGTCCCGGTAGCATCCTGGTAAATCTTTTCTGCACTCTTTCTAGTTTAATAATATTTTTTCTCATATTAGGGTGACCAGAACTGTACACAGTATTCCAAGGGTGGCCGTACCAATGTTTTGTACAACTTCAACAAGACGTCGCAACTCCTGTAGTCAATGTTCTGACCAACCTGTCCAAAACATCGACACCATATTTCCCCCATCTTGGACAAATGGGCAATGGAGATATCAAAGTGTTCTTTAATCTTAGCAAGAAGTAGCAGGAACAAACTTTAATGACGGGGAGGGTCCCACAAGTAATTGATACCTCAGACGGCTAGTCAGGGGGACTATGGGACCCCTGAGTTTAGTTTATCTGGTTTTGCACAAAATTGGAGACAATGGAAAATGATATCAATAGATGATTAGCACCCTCAAGAAACAAATTAGAAATCGATCATGCCCATTTAGACCAATAACACGTTTTACTGTACTGTGGGGTATGGCAGCAGCTTTCATTGACCAAGCTACACATTGAGTGTGGAACTGAAGTCCATTTGTAGTGCCTGCTGTTCAGAAGAAAGGGAGAGATGCTTGTAACTTAGAAACCTTACAGCACAGAAAGAGGCCATTTGGCCCATCGAGTCTGCACCGACCACAATCCCACCCAGGCCCTACCCCCAAATCCCTACATATTTACACACTAATCCCTCTAACCTACGCAACCCAGGACACTAAGGGCAATTTTGGCATGGCCAATCAACCTGACCCGCACATCTTTGGACTGTGGGAGGAAACCGGAGCACCCGGAGGAAACCCACGCAGACACGAGGAGAATGTGCAAACTCCACACAGACAGTGACCCAAGCCGGGAATCGAACCCAGGTCCCTGGAGCTGTGAAGCAGCAGTGCTAACCTCTGTGCTACCGTGCCGCCCATCATTGTAACATCATGTTGGCCTGTTTGGGTGATCACCAAAGGTCAAAAGGGGAACTGAAAGGGTTAATAATCACATAAGCTGCTAAGTTCTCAAAGACAGAAGCTCTGAGAAACCAGATGCCTCAGAACTAGGCGGCCTCCAGATAATAGTCAAGGACCACAAAACTTTGAATTGCAAGGGAGGCTCCAATCATGCAGTGTGCGCACAAGAATTCAATTGAACCATTTGCAGCTGCAGCTTATGAGTGCCCATTAGAACAAGGGACAATGAGCAAGGGAGTTTGATACACCACTAGTCAGACATCTATCTATCGTACTCGTGCCTGAAAGTTCATAGATAAGTACAGAAAATACATGTTCGATGACATAATTAAGTAGATGCTATAGGGTCTGTTCATTCCTTAGAATAGACGTAGACCGCACTGGTCCAAAGTTGAACTCCATTTATTGAGCATCATTTAAAAATTAACACGTTACAGAAAGCAAAAAAATGTTTACTTGAGAGAGAGAGGGACCAGCAGAAGCTCGTCCTGATACAGATTCGATCCAAACCTTGCACAGGATCAGCTTCTGTCGGGGTCCATTCATTCCTTAGAATAGACATGGGTAGCACTTGGTACGAATTTAAGATGATTTTCTTTCTTGAATAAAACTTAAAATTAATACGACAGAAGTGGAGAGAGAGAGAAATGTTGGAGACTGGCTTCACAGCCAGGCCCTGTACAGACCTGAACTCAAACCTCACACTGGGCTGAACAAACTAGACAGATAACTTTTACTGCAATATATGAATTCTTCCCCGTGTTATTGAAATTGCTGGTACAAACTGTGTCCCTAAATTCCATAAACAATTGGCAGCTGTGGCCATGAAAAATGTTGTTTATGAAAAGCATTGTTTCTGCTAACATTGTATTTTCAAAGAATGCAGTCAATTTCTAAACTCGTCCCAGAATTCCCAGCTGAGTTTTAAAATGTGACCAAGTTCGCTTTAAAGCTCAGCCTAAGTAGTTACATAGACAGGAATATCTTAAAATTAAGTCTTTTAACTGAAGCAAACCATACAAAGGATCCCAGAAATGTGCACAAATGATAATTGGACAGCTATACTCACACATGATGTAATCCTAACTATTAGTTGAGTGGAGATGGATAATCTCTGAACAAATATACAGATTTGATTGGTATTTGCTAATTCCTTGTGACTGGATCTGAAAGTATAACTGTCTGTGTAATGTATTATTCAGGCCCCTCTGGTGGGCCACCAGCTGGACTACCAGATTATTAGCTGTAGCTTTGAAAAACTCCAAAACTCTTTGTCTGGGCACTCAAAGGGGACAGCCCTGAAAATAGTTCAGTCCTGGATGTGATTAACAGCAACAATGACAGCAGAATCCAACCCCTGTCATCACTTGTGAACTCACTGGGGTGTCTGCGGGTGGGATGCATCACAAAATCCCTTCCCACACTGAGAGCAGGAGAATGGCCTCTCCTCAGTGTGGACTTGAAGGTGTCTCTGCAGGTAGGTTGAATCATTGAATCTCTTCTCACACTGAGAGCAGGTGAACGGCCTCTCCCCAGTGTGGACTTGAAGGTGTCTCTGCAGGTAGGTTGAATCATTGAATCCCTTCTCACACTGAGAGCAGGTGAATGGCCTCTCCCCAGTGTGAATGCGCTGGTGGGACATCAACTCCAAAGAAGTTTTGAAGCCACTCCCACAGTCAGAGCATTTAAAGCGTCTCTCATTGCTGTGAGTGATTTTGTCTCAGCAGATTAGATAACTCAGTGAATCCCTTCCCACACTCAGAGCAGCAGAATGGTCTCTCCTCAGAATGAATATGCTGGTGAACCAACATTGACAGAGTTTTTGAAATCCCTCCCACAGTCAGCATTGAAAGGGCCTCTCACTAGTGTGAGTGACATTATGTCTCCGAAGGCTGGTTAACCGAGTGAATCCCTTCCCACACTCAGAGCAGGTGAATGGCTTCTCCCCAATGTGAACTCGCTGGTGCTTCTGCAGGCTGGAGAACTGACTGAATCCCATTTCACACTGAGGGCGGCACGGTAGCACAGTGGTTAGCACTGCTGCTTCACAGCTCCAGGGTCCCGGGTTCGATTCCCGGCTCGGGTCACTGTCTGTGTGGAGTTTGCACATTCTCCTCGTGTCTGCGTGGGTTTCCTCCGGGTGCTCTGGTTTCCTCCCACAGTCCAAAGATGTGCGGGTTAGGTTGATTGGCCAGGTTAAAAATTGCCCCTTAGAGTCCTGGGATGCGTAGGTTAGAGGGATTAGCAGGTAAATATATGGGGGTAGGGCCTGGGTGGGATTGTGGTCGGTGCAGACTCGATGGGCCGAATGGCCTCCTTCTGCACTGTAGGGTTTCTATGATTTCTATGAATGGCTTCTCCCCAGTGTGACTGCGTCGATGAACTTCAAGCGCAGATGGGAACTGGAATCCTTTCCTACAGTCCCCACATTTCCACAGTTTTTTCATGTTGTGGTGTCCTTCTGAATGAGTGATGATGAGTTGAAAATTTGTCCAGGCGCAGAATGCAAAAGTTATCACCCCACTGTGAATGGTCTGATGTTTTTTCAGGCTGTGTAACTAGTTAAAGCTTTTTCCACAGTCAGCGCATTGGAACACTCTCACTACTGTGTGGGTATCTCAGTGCTTTTCCAGTCACACTGATGTTAAAAGCCTTCTGAAGCAGACAGAACAGATACAAGATTTATCATAGAAGACTAATATCATAGAAACCCTACAGTGCAGAAGGAGGCCATTCGGCCCATCGAGTCTGCACCGACCACAATCCCACCCAGGCCCTACCCCCACATATTTTACCCGCTAATCCCTCTAACCTACGCATCCCAGGACTCTAAGGGGCAATTTTTAACCTGGCCAATCAACCTAACCCGCACATCTTTGGACTGTGGGAGGAAACCGGAGCACCCGGTTAAACTTCCTCCTGTCCTGGACACAGAGAGCTGAAAATCTTCAAGCTGACAGCCACGTTAAAGCTTTACATTTGAACACAAATGAGCAGACTGATGATGTGTGTAATACATTGTATTACCTGGTGAGAGATACATGAAGAATGTAAGGAGGATTTATATTTCAGCAGCGAGTGACCTGGAAGTTAAAAATACAACTCCAGAATGAAGAAAGAAATGGAATGGTGGAGGAAAGAAATGTTTTACTCACAGATATTGAAGACGGGAGGAAGTTTGAGTCTGTCTGAAGCTCAATCTCCATTCAGAGAGAGAGAAGCAGCAGCTTTGCTGGGCAGGAATGAGCAGCTGAACAAGCTCATTGTCCAACTTCCGCATTCAGACAATGGGGGAGCTCTGATTGGCTGGAGGACCAGAGACCCTCCGGTCTTCCAGAGTTCCCATTGGTCAATTCCCCGCAGACAGACAATGAGGGGCGGAGCCCCACATGGCGGTGGGCGGGACTTTGCCCTCCAACCGCGCTTAGCTGTTGCCCAATGGGAAAGGCTGGAAGACCCGGACAGACAATGGTCAGTGAGTTGGCTTTGTCCCGGGCCCCGCCCCACACCCGCACATGCGCAGTCGCCCAAAATCCGCACATGCGCACTTTTGATTCACGGCCCCTGACCAGCTCTGGCCAATGGGAAGATTTGGAGGACCGGAAGGACTGTGGTCCTCCAGCCAATCAGAGCGCGGGCTTTGTGTGAATGCGGATTGAGCTTCAGACAGACTCAAACTTCCTGAGTTTGTTTATTTGGTTTGACCTAATAAGAGGCCAACATCTGTGAGTAAAACACTTTCTTTTCTCCCCCTTTCCACTTATTTTCTCATTCTGGGGGAAATTGGGGACTTGCAGCAACTGAAGGGAAAGGAAGTGAATCCAGGGAGGGTGCAGACTCTGGAAAGGTTGGCCCAGGTCTCTCTCTCTCTTAAAGACATTGATATAGAAACATAGAAGATAGGAGCAGGAGGAGGCCACTTGGCCCTTCGAGCCTGCTCTGCCATTCATTACAATCATGGCTGATCATCCAACTCAATAGCCTAATCCTGCTTTTTCCCCATAACCTTTGATCCCATTCGCTCCAAGTGCTTTATCCAGCCGCCTCTTGAATACATTCAATGTTTTGGCATCAACTACTTCCTGTGGTAATAAATTCCACAGGGTGACCTCTCTTTGGGTGAAGAAATGTCTCCTCACCTCCGTCCTAAATGGTCTACCCTGAATCCTCAGACTGTGACCCCCGGTTCTGGACTCCATCGGGAACATCCTCCCTGCATCTATCCTGTCTCGACCTGTTAGAATTTTATAAGTCTCTATCAGATTCCCCCCTCATTCATCTGAACTCCAACGAAAACAATCCTAACCTCGTCAGTCTCTCCTCATACATCAGTCCTGCGATTCCCTGAATCAGCCTGGTAAACATCCTTTGCTCCCTCAGCTTGACACATTTATTTGTCTGTCGAAAAGGATGGTCTTTTTCCTAATGTTCACATTAAAGGGCAGCTTTCCAGGAGATGGCTGACATTTAAGGGGTACAGTACATTAATATAGGACAGAGATATGTCTCGTGTTGTTATATGATACCCATATGATATGTTTCTGTAATAAAATACATTTATTATCATTTCTTGCATTGTAATATAAGGCTGTAGCGATGTTATACATTTCCAGTCATAAAGTCATTACAGCACAGAAGGAATCCATTCGGTAAATCGAGTCCAGGCTGACTCTCTGTATGACATTCCAGTCCCATTCCCACTCGATATCCTCATTCTCCTGAAAGTTAATTTCCTTCAAGTGCCCATCCACTTTCATTTTTAAATAGAATCCATAGATATGGATGGAGAATTACAACTTTTTGGGAATGAAATAGGAAAGAATGTTCCATAGAAACTAGAATTGTCTGCTCTGAATTTCTATCCTATACTGACTGTGATGACTTTTGCAAACTCATTTCACAGGATTTTGAATGAGGAATCACAAGCAAAAATCTCAACCATCACATCTAGACAGTCATTTTCCTTGGGATCTGAATATCTTGTAATATGGAACTGTAGCTACGTTATATATTTCCAGACATCTCTTCCCTCAAAGGGTTGTTAGTCTTTTGGATTTCTCTTCTACAGGGACCAGTGGAGGCTGAGGATCATTGAATATATTCCAGTTAGACAGATTTTTGACTGACAAGGGTGTCAAGGATTATGGGGAACAGACAAGAAGATGGAGCAAAAGCTAAGATGTGGGGTGATTTCTTCACTCAAGGATGCGGTAAAGCTTTGGAATTCTCAACCCGAGGACAGTGAAACCTCAGTCATCAACTATTTTCAAGAGAGAAATTGATTGGTTTCTAGATATTGAAGATATCAAGGGATATGGGTTTAGTGCGGGGAGAATGATGCTGAGGTAGATGAACGAATTATCTCATTGAATAGTTTAAAAGTCTCGATGAGCCAAATGGCCGACTGCAGCTCCTATTTGTTATGGTCTCTGTGTCCAGGACAGGAAGCAGTGAGCATGAATCTGTCAATCAGCCTCAATCAGCACCTTCAGGAGAATTGGGAGGGTGAATATTAGATACAGCAGAGTGAGAATGGAGGGAGAGTGTGTGGGATGGAGATTCACAGCTTTTTGGGACTGAAATAGGAAAGAATGTTCCATAGAAACTAGAATTGTCTGTTCTGAATTTCTATCCTGTACTGACACTGATGACTTTTGTAAACTTGTTTTCCAGGATATTGAAAGAGGAATCACAGACCGAAACCTCAAACGTCACGTCTAGATCTGACAGAGTCATATTCCTTGGGAGCTGAATATCATCGGCCTTTGAATCTAGAAGGAGAAATTGGTGTCCAGTCTGTTGATTTGAAAAGATTTCAAATGTCAGTGTGACTGGAAAAGCACCAACACACTGCCACACTCGAGTGAGAGTGTTCCAGTGCACTGACTAAAGAGTTTTAACCAGTTACACAGCCTGAATAAATATTACATAATTCACAGCGGGGAGAGACTGTACTCGTGCTGTGAGTGTGGACGAGGCTTCATCTGATTGTCCACCCAAGAGAGAGGCAAGGACACCTGCACCATGGAGAAACCATGGAAATGTGCAGACTGTGGGAAGAGATACAGAGCTCCATCAGAGCTGGAAGCTCATCGGCGCAGTCACACTGGGGAGAGACCATTCACCTGCTCTCAGTGTGGGGAGGGATTCACTCAGTCATCCGGCCTGCAGTCACACCAGCGAGTTCACACTGGGGAGAGGCCGTTCACGTGTTCTCAGTGTGGGGAGGGATTCAGTCATTTATCCAGCCTGCGCATACACCAGCGAGTTCACACTGGGGAGAAGCCATTCAGCTGCTCTCAGTGTGGGAAGGGATTCGCTTGTTCATCCACCCTGCGGGCACACCAGCGAGTTCACACTGGGGAGAGGCCATTCACCTGCTCTCAATGTGGGAAGGGATTCACTCAATCATCCCACCTGCAGACACACAAGCGAGTTCACACTGGGGAGAGGCCATTCACCTGCTCTCAATGTGGGGAGGGATTCACTCGGTCATCCCACCTGCAGAGACACCAGCGACTTCACACTGGGGAGAGGCCATTCATTTGCTCTCCGTGTGGGAAGGGATTCTGTGATTCATCGAGCCTGCTGAGACACCAGCGTGTTCACACTGGGGAGAGACCATTCACCTGCTCTCAGTGTGGGAAGGGATTCACTCGGTTATCCCACCTGCAGATACACCAGCGAGTTCACACTGGGGAGAGGCCGTTCACCTGCTCTCAGTGTGGGAAGGGATTCACTCGGTTATCCCACCTACAGATACACCAGCGAGTTCACACTGGGGAGAGACCATTCACCTGCTCTCAATGTGAGAAGGAATTCATTCGGTTATCCCACCTGTGGAGACACCAGCGAGTTCACACAGGGGAGAGACCGTTCTCCTGCTCTGTGTGTGGGAAGGGATTCACTCAGTCATCCCACCTGCAGAGACACCAACAAGTTCACGAGTGATCACACGGGTTGGATTCTGCTGTTATTGTTTCTGCTCTCAATTACATCCAGGACTGCATTTTGTTCATTCTCACAGTTGGTCAATGGGGAGGGTCGGAGGGTTTCTTTCTGCTGGACTGGCCGGTCTCATGACTTTGCCTCCAGTGGGCTGATGCTCTTTGAGTCTTGTTGCGAATCCCTGGTTTCAAATTTCACACGGATCACAGAGTGACAGGGTGTTAGGAAGTCAAGAGTCACTATTTCTGTTTGAAACCTCCCAAACGCCCATCCAATTTCCTTTGTAATTGTTTATTGTCTCCACTTCCTCCACCCTCGTAGGCAGCGAGTTCCAGGTCATTACCATTCGCTGCATCAGAATATTCTTCCTCACATCCCCCTTTCCTCTCTGACCCAAAACCATAAATCTGTGTCCCCCCTCATCCTTGTCCCATCAGCTAATGGGAACAGCTTTTCTTTGTCCACCTTATCTAAACCTGTCAGAATCTTGTCCACCTCTATCAAATCTCCCCTCAACCTCCTTTGCTCCAAGGGGAACAACCCCAGCCTGACATCGACAATAAAGAACAAACTAACAGAATATGTTAATACCTGAAATCAAATGGGAATGTTTAATTTCTGTTTTGAAGATATTGTGAATATATTGTCCTGGACAATAAAGGAATTTGAAGAACTCACCTTGGGTGTGGTTGAATGGAATATATCAATCTGGTATCCACCTACAGTCTAGTGAAAGTCAGGAATGTGTAGCTGGAAATCCCTCCCTAACAGCACTGTGGGTGTACTTACACCTCAGGCATTGTAGCAGTTCAGGAAGGCAGTGTTGGGGTTGACCACGGCCGAGGCAGCTACATACAGCCACATATTCTGTTATAATTGAAGGACTACAGATTGAATGTGAGGCATTGTGGGACTGGACTATCTTGACCACATTCCTGTGACTGCTCAGTTTCTGCAATCACGGACCATTAAAGCTGCTTAGCAGGGCCCCAACAGAGGACTTGGTGAGAATATTTACTCAGAATGAGTTAGAATTAAACTAGGGCGGCACGGTGGCACAGTGGTTAGCACTGCTGCCTCACAGCTCCAGGGACCCGGGTTCGATTCCCAATGGGTCACTGTCTGTGTGGAGTTTGCACATTCTCTCCGTGTCTGCGTGGGTTTCCTGCGGGTGCTCCGGTTTCCTCTCACAGTCCAAAGAAGTGCGGGTTAGGTAGATAGGCCATGCTAAATTGCCCCTTAGTGTCAGGGGGACTAGCCGGGGTAAATGCATGGGGTTATGGGGATAGGGTCGGTGGGATTGTGGTTGGTGCAGACTTGATGGGCCGAATGGCCTCCTTCTGCACTGCAGAGATTCTATGAGATTATTGCAGGACTGGCTGGTGTTCAGCGACTGAGATACCTGGAATCTGTAAAAATAGGGTCTGACTAATCAACAAACGGGGTAGGAAGCTGACTAAGAAGTTAAGAAGCGTTCTCAGGCATGTTTAAATTATTTTATCATAAATTTGTGCTCAGAACTGTGAGGGACTTGTGACCTGATAGTCGGTGAAGTGACGGTATACTCCAAGTAGCACTGGACTGAAAAGCAGATCTCTGAGAGTAGATTCTAATGGTTATAGTCTTACCCAAGCACGGCCAGTGAAAAATCAAAGCTCGAGTGGGGACTGGACAGGTCTCTTCCTGCCATTTGGAAACTAAGAACAAGAAACTTATCGATTAAACTGATTAGAGAATAGAGCCAATCTTTCGAGTCTGGATGACACTTCAGAAGAGCTCTTATAAAGGGTCATCCAGACTCGAAACATTGACTCTATTCTCTCTCCACAGATACTGTCAGACCTGCTGAGATTTTCCAGCATTTTCCGTTTTGTTTCAGATTCCAGCATCCGCAATATTTCACTTTTATGATAAAATGATTAGTTCTGATTGGAATCCCCACGGCCCTCCCGCAAAACAGAGGGAGTGGTGGCAAAGGGAGAGAAAGGATAAGGATGATAAAGTCTGGGTCCTGATTCTCCGAGCCCATGGAGAATAAACAAAATGAGTGAATCAGTTTATAAAGAACAGAAGTTACCCATCCCTAACAAAAACTGATCAAATTAAATAGGTTGAAGAATATAACAAAAAAATTAATAGATGAAGTTTAAAACCATTTGTTTTGTTTTAAACTTGTGTAAAGTGATGTAATTGTCTGCCAAGTTTTTGCTGCTCACTCCCCACCCCTTTAGGTTCTGTAGAAAAGTTAACCCTTTCAGCAGACAGTTCATTTGTTTTTAAATCGCCCGGAAACTCGTGTGTCTATTTTAGTTCATAATTGAAGATTTATGGGAATTGGCTAAGATGGGCTTTTGACATTTTTAAAGTATAAAAAAGTGGTCTTGAGAAGGTAATTTGGTAGAGAGAGGTGGAGGGAGATATGTTTACGGAGAGGTGTGGAGAGCTGTTGGTTTTACAAGTTATCCATGTTTTTGGAGCGGTCACTTCATGTCCTGGACGGAGAGGGATGGAGAGAAGTCTGTTCAATTGTTAAAGTTAAACTTTCTCTATTAACTGTTAATCCACACTCTGTTTTTTATCTTTCTGACTTGTTACATTTTTAATGATTAATAAAGTTTCTGATTTCACCATTTAAAGTGTTCTTTCTTGCCATATGGTTAAGTCACTGGAACCTGGTGTGATTTACGATTGGGGAGGTTATTGTAAACAAGAGAACCCCCATAAATCTTAGTTCAAATAAATCAAAGTTCTGACAAATGGAATGTTATCCTTTATTACGAGAGAAATTGAACATAGAAGTAAAGATGTTCTGCTTCAGTTATACAGGGCGTTGCTGAGACTGCATCTTGAACACTGGGTGCAGCTTTGTCTCCTATTTAAGAAATGATACAAATGCATTGAAAGTGGTTCAGAGGAGGTTTAAAAGATTGCTTCCCAATTCTTGACCCTTACAATATGAATTTTGTCCGATTTTCCTTCTCTTCAGCCCTGACAAAGGGTTATCCTGACTTGAAATGTTGTCTATATTCTCTCTCTACAGATGCTGTCAGACTTGCTGAGATTGTCCAGCATTTTCTGTTTTTGTTTCAGATTCCAACAACAGCAGAATTTTGCCTTTATGCCAATTCTTGTTGGGTAACGGAATCAAAAGTATCGGGTGTAGAACTAGAATATGAGGAACCCAACACAAACAGATCAGCCATGATGTAAATAAATGGTGGAACAGACTCAAAGGGCCAAATGGCCGACTTCTGCTCCGATGTCGAATGTTGGTCACAAATTCCTGAGAATTGTGAAACAAGACTGGAAGATTCACCTTGCTGTGTTAGTGGGAAAATGTCCAGGAGAACCATCACTGTGAAAGACAGTTCTGGGATTAAAGGTTGCCAGACTGGAAAAGGAAATAAACACTTGGGGAGTGAAGAATCACTTTGGACTGGTTTTTGGAGAATTTTGGAGACAGAGTAAAATATAACGGTTGAGTGGGATATTTGATTGTGTTAAGAATAAAAGGGCAAAGTTAAATTTTACAGTGTAAGGGCTATGTTCCCTACAAAGAACAGCGTTTAGTCATTGTTGCTTCCAGTTTGTTGGAGTAAATGTCAAAAAACTTGAAGTTTTGTCATGTGATTCTTTAATTTATTCACTGGGTTTAGAATTCATTTTTAAAAATGATTGAATGTCACAGAAATTCTAACAGTTCATTTCAAGCCACAAGTTTTGATTTCCCATTTGAGCCTGGGACACCTTTCTGTCTCACTATCGCTCGTGTCAATGACAGCCAGGTGACGGAGCTGAGGGCTGAATTTAGCTGAGAATAATGGGGCCTGCGCCCCAGTTGGGAAACTGCCATGGGCGTCGCACTAATGGAGAGACAGGAAGGCGTTGGAGGACTGAGTGGGAAATGGGCCTTCAACCAATTGTTATATCGGTCACTCAGAGCTAAAGAGACAGATACAGGGGAGAGGCTGCACTGAAATCTGTCCCATTTAACCTGCACAAAAGCAGGAGGCTGAGATTGACAGTCTGCAGGAGGAGACCGTTCAGCCCATCTTGTCCCTGTTATCTCTTTGAAATGACCCTCTGATTCATCCAACTGCTCTGTTTTTTCCCCACAGCCCTGCAAATTCTTCCCTTTCAAGTTTTTACCCTTTGGAAAGATTCTATTGAATCTGCTTTCAGGCAGATCAGAACAACTCGCTGTGTCAAAAAATAAAATAAAATTTCATCTCCCCCTCTGGCTCCTTTGCCAATTACCTTCGAGGGACCCACTTTCCCTAAAGTGCATCAATCTCATCAGGAAAAGTCCAGAAAAATCAAAATTTACTGATAAAAGTTCATGAATGAAACAGAACATGGTTAAAACTAACACTTGAGGATCAAAGACAACCAGAGTAAAAGGATGTTCATAATGTTCTGGATCCAAATGGTTTCTCTTTAATTCATCTGTAGCCTGTTCCCTGCCCTCTTTGTGGAACACCTCCGCTCAGTCCACAAGCATGACCCTGACCTTCCGCTTGCCATTAGAATTCACCACCTTGCTCTCACGCTCACATTTCTGTCCTCGGCCTGCTGCAATGTTCCGGAGAAACCCAACACAAGCTGGACAAACAGCCCCGCATCTTCCGATGAGGCACTTTACAGCCTTCTGGACTCAACATTGAGTTCAACAACTTCACACCCTGAACTCTCTCTTCATTTTGATTTGTCTTTTTTGCCGAGTGCCAGTCTGCATCTTGTTTTCATGTTTTTTTGCTGCCAGACAGAGCTGTCCTTTATTCTGCCATTAACACTTACTCTGGACCAATTAATTTGTTTCTTTACCACAACCATTACCTCTCCCTTTGCCTTTTGTTCCAGGACATTTTTGTCATTTAATCTCACCCATCCTCTAACCAATCCCTGACTTTCCCTTTTGTTCTACCTGCCCCTCCCCCCTTTCTCAGCAGCATCAAACCCATCACATTTCTCCCTCTCTTTAGTTCTGAAGTAGAGTTACATTGGACGTGAAACATTAACTCTGTTTCTCTCTCCACAGATGCTGTCAGACCTGCTGTGTTTTTCCAGTTCTTTCTGTATTTATTTTAGATCTCCCTGTGGTGGAGGGAAAAACACTATTTACTGCCCAGGATAAAATAAATGTCCTTCAACAGCTTTTGTGGATAATTTCAGTGGAAATGTGCTCTCCCAGGCTCAAAGAGCATCAGCCCATTGGAAGCAAAGTCATGAGACCGGCCAGTCCAGCAGAAAGAAACCCTCCGACTCTCGCCATTGACCAACTGTGAGAATGAACAAAATGCAGTCCTGGATGTAATTGAGAGCAGAAACAATAACAGCAGAATTCAACCCCTGGAATCACTCTTAATTAACCTATGGAGGCAAGAACATCTTGCCTCCATAGGTTAATTAAGAATGTTCTCTCCAAGGAGAGAGGGTGGGGAGGGTGGTGGGTGGAAAGGGACGGGGAAGGTGGGGGTGGAAGTTGAGGGGAGGGTGGGGTGGAATGGGAAGCAGTGGGAGGTTGGTGGATGGAGGGGTGGTCCGAGGGGGAGGGGTGTCGGGAGAAGGGGGACCGGTAAAGAGAGGGGGGAGATGGTGAGAGGGATGGAGGGGGGAAGGTAGGAGGAGATGGGGAAGGGAGACGGGGTGAGGTGGACGGGGAAGTGAGAAGACGGAGAGGAAGTTGGGGGAAGGGCGTGTTGGAAGGGGCATTTGTCAATTTAAGGATTAATTCCCAGGAGTTGGGAGGCTAAATCGTTCCACCAGAAGTTAATAAACTGTTGTGCTAAGGGGACATCCCAACCCAATCCAATGACTCCCCACATGTACTTAGTGTCAAGGTGGGGTCACTGCGCACCCCCTTCCCCCCCCCCCCCCTCCCCCCACCTCCCCCAACTCCCACTTGCCATCCCAGTCTAAGAAGTTTGGAGACAGGGCTCCAGATGCGTAATGGCGGCCGCAGCTCCCTCACTCCCCCGCGCTGGGAAACCGCTCTATCTGCCGCGCGGGAGGTGACCAGGGACTGCGCATGAACAACGGAGAGGGGAAGCGGCGCATATGTGGGGTCGAGCCCAAAGCCTGACCTTCAGGCTGAGGTGTTGACCAATGCGAAGAGTTGGAGGACCGGAAGGACTGTGGTCCTCCAGCCAATCAGAGCGCGGGCTTTGTGTGAATGAAGATTGAAACCTCTTCCTGTCTCCAACATCTGTCCTGACTTAATCTGAGTTTGTTTATTTGGTTTGACCTAAAAAGAGGCAACATCTGTGAGTAAAAGACTTTATTTTCTCCTTCTTTCCATTTCTTTTCTCATTCTGGGGGGAAATTGGGGACTTGCAGCTACTGAAGGAAAATAAGTGAATCCAGGGAGGGTGCAGACTCTGGAAAGGTTGGCCCAGGTCTCTCTCTCTATTTTAAATGCATTGACATCCTTTGCTCCCTCAGCTTGACACATTGATTTGTCTGGCTAAAATGATGATCTCTTTCCGAATGTTATTAAATTAAAGGACTGGTTTCTCCAGGAGATGGCTGACATTTAAGGGGACAGTAAATTAATATAGGACAGAGATATATCTAGTGTTATTATATGATACAGATTAGATATATTATTTGTAGTTCTGTAATGAAATACATTTATGATTATTTCTAGTTTAGTAATATAATACTGTCGCTATGCTGTATGTTTCCAGTCAGAGTCATTACAGCACAGAAGGAGTTCATTCAGTAACTCGAGTCCATGCCGACTCTCGTTTCAGCTTCATCTCACCTTGGGCTGAATTTGAGATGCCGACCTGGGAGAAAAGGTTTTCCCTCCTGTCCCCTCTAAACTGTCCACCAGTCACTTTAAATCTATGTGAAAAGCAAAATACTGCAGATGCTGCAATCTGAACAAAAAAACAGTGAAAATGCTGGAAAATCTCAGCAGGTCTGACAGCATCTGTGGCGAGAGAATAGAACCAACGTTAAAGTCTGGTTGACCCTTCATCAGACTCTTGAGCTCTGGCATTTTCTGTGTTAAACCTACGCTCCCTGGTAATCGCACCTTCTGCTATGGGAAACATGTCAGTTCTGTTTACCCTTTCTCGACCCTTATAATTTTAAAGTACTGGTTACATTCAGTCAGTCCCAGTCCCCCTCCATATCCCCTTTGCAGGTAAATTTGTCAGTTTATTTCCTTCTGGTGCCATCTACCTCCACTTCCACATGCTGCTGAAATCAAGTTCTTCCGCACATCCCCATATATCCAGTAACACAGTACTGTGTATTACATCGGTTTTTAGTCCAATAAACATATATAAAATCAGTGAGCATGGATCTATTGGTCAGCAAGAATTGGTCCCTTCAGGAGAATTGGGAGGGTGAATATTAGATACAGCAGAGTGAGAATGGAGGGAGTGTGTGTGGGATGGAGATTTATGATTTTTGGGGAATGAGAGAGGAAAGAATGTTCCATCAAAACTAGAATTGTCTGTTTTGAATTTCTATCCAGTGCTGACACTGATGTATTTTGTAAACTTCTTTTACAGGATATCAGAAGGCGAGGATTGACAGATGAAAGACAACATCTGACAGAGTCTCTTAATTCATTGGGACCTGAATATCATCGGCCTTTGAATCTAGAAGGAGAAATGTTTCTCTGTTCTGTCTGCTTCAAAAGACTTTAATCGTTGGTGTGACTTGAAAAGCACTGAGACACACACACACCCGAGTGAGAGTGTTCCAGTGCACTGAGTGTGGAAAGAGCTTTAACCTGTTACACAGCCTGAAAATACATCACAGCATTCACAGCGGGAGAGATTGTACCCGTGTTCTGTGTGTGGATGAGGCTTCAACTGATCGTCAAACCTGGAGATCTTTTTCTGCACCTTAGCTATAACTAACACTACATTCTACATCCTCTCCTTTCCTTCTCTGTGTATAGTATGCTTTGTCTGTATAGCGCGCAAGAAACAATACTTTCCATTGCATACTAATACATGTGACAATAATGAATCAAATCAAAGAGTCACAAGGACATCCGCACCATGAAGAAGCCGTGGAAATGTGGAGACTGAGGGTGGGGATTCCAGTTCCCATCTGCACTGGAAACCCATCGGCGCAGTCACACCGGGGAGAGACCGTTCACCTGCCCTCAGTCTGGAAATGGATTCACTGAGTTAAACATCCTGCGGATGCACCAGCGAGTTCACACTGGAGAGAGGCCGTACAAATGCACAGAGTGTGGGAAGGAATTCACTCAGTTATCCAGCCAGCTGAAACACCAGGTAATTCACACCGGGGAGAAACCGTTCACCTGCTCTGAACGTGGGAAGAGATTTACTCAGTCTTCCAGCCTGCTGAGACATCAGCGAGTTCACACTGGGGAGAGGCCATTCACCTACCCTGAGTGTGGAAAGGGATTCACTGAATCATCAAACCTGCTAACACACAAGCGAGTCCGCACCAGAGAGTGACCTTTTATCTGTTCCGTGTGTGGGAAAGGATTCACTCAGTTCATCAACCTGCAGATTCACCAGCGAGTTCACACCAGGGAGAGACCTTTCACTTACTCTGAGTGCGCGAAGGGATTTACTGAGCCATCAAACTTACTGATACACAAGCGGGTTCACACAGGAGAGAGGCCCTTTGGCTGCTCTGCTTTTGCGAAAGGATTCAGGGATGTTTTCACCCTGTGGAACCACCAGCGGGCTCACACTGGGGGTGAGGCCATTCACCTGCCCTGTGTGTGGGAAGGGATTCACTCTGCGATCAAACATGCTGAGACACCGGCGAGCTCATACTGGAGAGAGGCCGTTCATCTGCTCTGACTGTGGGAAGAAATTTATTGATTCATCTCATCTGCTGACACACCAGCGAGTTCACACTGGGGAGAGGCCGTTCACCTGCTCTCAGTGTGGGAAGGGATTCACTCAGTCATCCCAACTGCTGAGACACCAGCGAGTTTGCAAGTGATGACAGGGGTTGGATTCTGCTGTTATTGCTGTTGTTAATCACATCCAGGACTGAACCATGTTCATTCTGACAGTTGGTGAAGTGGGAGGGTCGGAGGGTTTCTTTCTGCTGGACTGGCCGGTCTCACAACTTTGCTTCCAGTGGGCTGATGCTCTTTGAGCCTGAGAGAGCACATTTCCACTGAAATGATCCACAAAAGCTGATGAAGGATATTTCTTTTTTCCTGGATAATAAATAGTGTTTTTCCACCACTACAGGTAGATCTAAAATACTACATTTGTCTCCGTTCCATTGAGTCTACAGCACAGGGCCAGGCCAGTCGTGTAACTAAGTCTGCACGCTAGAGTTTAGTGAAACCCAACCATTTTCAGTTTAATTCCAGTTACATTCACAGCAATGAAAGGTCAAAATGTTATTTTGTTCTCGCACAGAGATAAGAAGCCATTTAATGTTCAGTATAATCACTCACATGTATTCATGAAGGGTTATTACATCAATAGAAATCAGCCAGAAACAGGCGACTGACCAAATAGTGAAGCTCAGTTAAGTTTCAATTGAAGGATAAGTTATTAATAATCAGCAGTTAATGAGAAGTCACTTTAGGATATTTCTGTATTTCTCCATCAGCTTTTCTTCTGAGGACATGTCAGAGCTGGGAAAGAAATGGGATGAGCCTTGGACTCTCTCCCTATCAGGGACACACACACTGCCCTTGACTGTTGAGTCTGTCTGAATGAATGGGATTCCTGTAAAGACATCAAGATAACAGACATAGCTGAAAGGAAGGCATTGTCCTAAGTTGAAGACCAGTGATTAACTGGAAGCAATGGAGTTGACTCGATTGACAAATTATAGACCTCTTAGCCGTTTCCAACCACTTGCCTCAGGTAGGCTCACGACATCTTTTGGGTGTAAAAAGGGGGGTTTCCGGGATCCACCTTTGTGAACATCGAATGTGGGAGAAGCGGTTTGGATCTTCAGGGATAGTCGAGCTTCCTCCTATCAACGTGAAGGTAGTTTCCAATAAAGCTCAGGGAAGAGGAGATGATCCATCTCGGCCTCCTCCACTGGCCCCCAGCATCTCGGATGCCAGTCTCCAACCAATTTGATTCACTCCATGTGATATCAAGAAACGGTTGGAGGCACTGCATATTGCAAAAGCAATGGGCCCTGGTAACATTCCGGCAATAGTACTTTAATACTGGGAAGCTTTTTCCCAGGTCGGAGGTGATGAGCACAAGGGGTCACGGGTTCAAGGTGAGGGGGGCAAGGTTCAACACAGATGTCAGGGGGACGTATTTTACACAGAGGGTGGTGGGGGCCTGGAATGCACTGCCAAGCAAGGTGATTGAGGCGGACACGCTGGGATCTTTTAAGACTTATCTAGATAGCCACATGAACAGACTGGGAATAGAGGGATACAAACAAATGATCTAGTTGGGCACATGAGCGGCTCAGGCTTGGAGGGCCGAAGGGCCTGTTCCTGTGCTGTTTTGTTCTTTGTTGTTCTTCTTTGTACTGAAAACTTGTGCTCCAGAACTTGCCGCTCCCCTAGCCAAGCTCTTCCAGTACAGTTACAACACTGGCATCTACCCAACAATATGGAAAATTGCCCAGGTATGTCCTGTACACAAAAAGCAGGACAAATCCAACCCGGCCAATTACCGCCCAATCAATCAACTCTCGATTATCAGTAAAGTGATGGAAGGGGTCATCAACAGTGCTATCAAGCAGCACCTGCTCAGCAATAACCTGCTCAGTGACGCCTAGTTTGAGTTTTGCCAGGGTCACTCAGCTCCTGACCTCATACAGCCTTTGTCCAAACATGGACAAAACAGCTGAATTCCTGAAGTGAGGTGAGAGTGACAGCTCTTGACATCAAGGCCACATTTGACCAAGTGTGGCATCAAGGAGCCGGAATGAAACTGGAATCAATGGGTATCTGGGGCAAACTCTCCGCTTGCTGGAATCGTACCTGGTACATAGGAAGATGGTTGTGGTTGTGGAGGGTCAGTCATCTCAGCTCCATGACATCTCTGCAGGAGTCCCTCAGGGTAGTGCCCTAGGCCAACAATCTTCAGCTGCTTCATCAATGATCTTCCCTCCATCATAAGGTCAGAAATGGGGATGTTTGCCGATGATTGCACAATGTTCAGCACCATGCGTGACTCCTCAGATACTGAAGCAGTCCATGTTCAAATGCAACAAGATCTGCACAATATCCAGGCTTGGGCTGACAAGTGGCAAATAACATTCATGCCACACAAATGCCAGGCAATGACCATCGCCAATAAGAGACACTCGAACCACCGCCCCTTAACATTCAATGGTGTAACCATCACTGAATCCCCCACTGTTAATATCGTTGGGGTTACCATTGACCAGAAACTCAACTGGACTCACCACATAAACACAGTGGCTATAAGAGCAGGTCAGAGGTTTGGAATACTGTGGCAAGTTACTCACCTCCTGACTCCCCAGAGGGCTATCCACCATCTACAAGGCACAAGTCAGCAGTTTGATGGAATACTCCCCAGTTGCCTGGATGGGTGCGGCTCCATCAACACTCAAGAAGCTTGACACCATCCAGAACAAATCAGCCTGCTTGATTGGCACCACATCTACAAACATTCAATCCCTCCACCACCGACGCTCAGTAGCAGCAGTGTGTACAAGACGCCCTGCAGCAATTCACCAAAGATCCTTGGACAGCACCTTCCAAACCCACAACCACTTCCATCTGGAAGGACAAGGGCAGCAGATACATGGGAACACCACCAGCTGCAAGTTCACCTCCAAGTCACTCACCATCCTGACTTGGAAATGTATCGCTGTTCCTTCGCAGTCATTGGGACAAAATCCTGGAATTCCCCCCCTCACGGCAATGTGAGTCAACCCACAGCAAATGGACTGCAGCGATTCAAAAAGGCAGCTCACCACCACCTTCTCAAGGGCAACTAGGGATGGGCAAGAAATGCTAACCAGCCAGCGATGCCCATGTCCCACGAATGAATTAAAAAAAGATGAGTAGTTAGTCCAGGGACTGGTTCAGTGATGGGTTCCCTGCCGTCGAAACCCCAGGAAGGTGCCATCTGTGCTTCTGGGAGGCAGTGACTGTTTCTCTGTAAGCTCCAGGAGTTCACGTTGTCATCCACTTCTCTTGGATTTAAAAGTGTGGAGTTGGGAGAGTATCATTTATGAGTAAAGTTTACCCGACATCCCATCATCAGTTTCCAAAAGTTGCATATAATCAATAAACTTTGATACAATTGACTGATTTGGTGTCTGACTCTTTGCTTGATGGTTATATCTCTGCCAAATTCTAACCCTTTAAAAGGACAATTTGGGATCCAGAATTGGGCAGTGTACAGCCAAATTGGAACAGAATAAAAGACCAAAAATAAACCTAATTTAAACTGATAATGTCTTTGTAACAATCAGCAGCCCCAGCCTTTCCTGAGGGCTAAATGCTCTCAGTTCTGGGATTATTCTTGTGAATCTTTGTTGCCCTTTCTCCAGTGCATCCATTTCTAGAGTGGTTAGCACTGCTGCCTCACAGCGTCAGGGATCTGAGTTCAGTTCTGGCCTTGGGTCACTGTCTGTGTGGAGTTTGCACATTCTTCCCATGTCTGCATGCGTTTCCTCCAGGCGCTCTGGTTTCCACCCACAGTCCAAAGATGTGCAGATTAGGTGGATTAGCTGTGGCAAATACGTGGGGTTACAAGAATAGGGTGGGGTGGACCTGGCTGGGATGAACTTTCGGAGAGTCATTGCAGACTTAGTGGGCTGAATGGCCTCCTTCCACATTGGAGGAATTCTATGATTCTAAATGGAGATCACAAATGATGACAGTATTCCCAGCGCAGTATAGCCATGCTTCTAATCAAGTCAAACATAACTTCCCTTCTGTTCAATTCTATCCCTTGAGAATGGGATCTGATATATGGCCCTCAGACTTTAGGGAAGATGTGAAGTTCTTCGAGAGGATGCAGAGGAGATTTGCGAGAATGGCATCTCGCATCATTAAAAAGTACCTGGATCAGCACTTGGCAAATCAGAACATTTAAGGCTATGGGCCAGGTAAATGGGATTAGGCGGGAGGTCAGTTGTTTCTTGCGTGTGGGTGCAGACTCGATGGGCTGAAGGGCCTCTTCTGCACTGTACAATTCTATGATGAGGCAATTCAGTTGGAGAGACTGGAGCAGCTGAAATTTCTCTCCTTAGATC
The DNA here is from genome assembly GCF_964213995.1 of Mustelus asterias. Lineage (NCBI taxonomy): Eukaryota > Metazoa > Chordata > Chondrichthyes > Carcharhiniformes > Triakidae > Mustelus > Mustelus asterias. The sequence goes on from NC_135830.1 coordinate 4,469,164, forward strand.
AGTCAGACGTTAAGGTCTAGAATGGGGCCATTCGGTCCACTGATTCAATGCTGGCTCTCTGCTGATCAAACCCTTGCCCCCTTCTATTTATTGACAGATCCATGCTCACTGCTTCCTGCCCTGGACACAGAGAGCTGGAAATCTCCATGCAGGCGGCCAGACAGATATATGTCTATCTGACTGGACTAACAATGTGTGGAATGTACAGGCTGGGGGAACAATGGGTGGGGGCGGGGCTCCCGGGTCCGCGCGCCTGAACCCGGAGACGTCACCGCGGAGCAGAGTGATTGCTATTGGCTGATTCAGGCAGGGCTCCATTGTGCCGTCACAATGACTCAGAGGGGCGTTCCCAGCACACAGTGTCCCATTGGCAGCAATATCGCTGGTTACAGAAGCAGCACACTGCGGATTGGACACCAGCTCAGCGCGGCGGGCGGTCAAAGCCCCGCCCACCCCCACGTGGGCCCGGGCTCCGCCCCCTCATTGTCGACATGCGGCACATTGACCAATGGCAACGCCTGGAGGACCGGATGTGCGCTGTTCCAGTGCACTGGCTAAAGAGCTTTAACCAGTTACACAGCCTGAATAAATGTCACAGCATTCACAGCGGGGAGAGACTGTACTCGGTGTGTTCTATGTGTGGGGAGAGACTGTACTCGGTGTGTTCTATGTGTGGGGAGAGACTCTACTCAGTGTGTTCTATGTGTGGGGAGAGACTGTACTCGGTGTGTTCTATGTGTGGGGAGAGACTGTACTCGGTGTGTTCTATGTGTGGGGAGAGACTGTACTCGGTGTGTTCTATGTGTGGGGAGAGACTGTACTCGGTGTGTTCTATGTGTGGGGAGAGACTGTACTCGGTGTGTTCTATGTGTGGGGAGAGACTGTACTCGGTGTGTTCTATGTGTGGGGAGAGACTGTACTCGGTGTGTTCTATGTGTGGACGAGGCTTCAACTGATTGTCCACCCAAGAGAGCGGCAAGGACACCTGCACCATGGAGAAACCATGGAAATGTGCAGACTGTGGGAAGAGATACAGAGCCCCATCAGAGCTGGAAGCTCATCAGCGCAGCCACACTGGGGAGAGGCCGTACACCTGCTCTCAGTGTGGGGAGGGATTCACTCGGTCATCCCACCTGAAGAGACATCAGCGAGTTCACACTGGGGAGAGGCCATTCACCTGCTCTCAGTGTGGGAAGGGTTTCACTCGGCTTTCCAATCTGCGGACACACCAGCGAGTTCACACTGGGGAGAGACCATTCAACTGCTCTCAGTGTGGGGAGGGATTCACTCGATTATCCAACCTGCGGAGACACCAGCGAGTTCACACTGGGGAGAGACCATTCACCTGCTCCCAGTGTGGGAAACGATTCACTCAGTTACGCAGCCTGCAAAGACACCAGCAAGCTCATACTGGGGAGAGGCAGTTCACCTGCTCTCAGTGTCGGAAGGGATTCACTGACTTATGCAGCCTGCGGAGACACCAGCGAGTTCACACTGGGGAGAAACCGTTTACCTGCTCTATGTGTGGGAAGGGCTTCAGAGTTTCATCCAAGCTGCTGAGACACCAACATGTTCACGAGTGATTTCAGGGATTGGATTGTGTTGTTATTGTTTCTGCTCTCAATTACTTCCACAACTGCATTTGTTAAAGTTTATCTGGGGAATTAACCTTGTCTCGAGTCTTCAATTAAAGGTATTTCTGGGAGTTTAAAAAGAGAACTACAAGAACGCTTAAGGAATTTATTTCAGTTATTGTTGTAAAGCACGTGTGAAGTTTCTCTGCTGGTGTATGGATAATATTTGTGGGTTGAATGCTTCAAGCTTTGAGGTCTTCTATCTGTGATTTAAATCAAACAGATTTTAAAAAGGGAACTGTAATTAACAAAGTTTTTTTGTTCAGAAGTTATGAACCTGGAGCCATATTTACTGGCCAGAGACAGGATTCCAGGATATTTTACTAAACATGCGGGAATTTTAATCCGGATACAATTCACACATGTGAGAATGAGAGTTTTAATTTGTAATGGTTATTTAAAATTTGGGACATGTGAAATGATTCTGACCAATCCTGTGTTGGATTGATCTTGGGTTAAACTTCCTGTCAGGTCCAAAGATTTATTCCTGATGCAATTGACACAATGAAAAGGAAAATTCTAGAATTGGATACTGAAGGAAAAAGTTTAAAATGTGAGATTATTAAATAGAAATGATTCCCAGACCGTGTGTTCGTTAGATTAAAACAAAGGAAGGGTGCTGATGTCCATTTGAGAACTTTTAATCCACCCCTTTTCAAACCAAGGGAGTCTGGTACCAAAGAAAGCCCAAGGATAGTAGATAAGGGGGTCCGGAAAACATCATGATGGGGCACCTATCTGTTCATGAGGTGATCACAAAACCCCATAATGCCCAGATACTAATTTCATTGCACCAATATAATTAATGTAATCTATAACCATTCTGATTGGATTGTGTCCAGTCAGGATGGGCTGAGTAACTGGATAAGAATTGATGGTTTTCTTTGTTGGGTGGAGATAAATGCGAAGTGATGTATTTTGGAAGAACTAATGTAGGGGGGAGTTATACAATAAATGGCAGAGCCATCAAGAGTATAGAAGCACAGAGGGACCTCGGTGTGTAAGTCCACAAATCCTTGAAGGTGGCAGCACAGGTGGAGAAGGTGATGAAGAAGGCATATGGTATGCTTGCCTTTATAGGACGGGGTATAGAGTATAAAAGCTGGAGTCTGATGATGCAGCTGTATAGAATGCTGGTTAGGCCACATTTGGAGTACTGTGTCCAGTTCTGGTCGCCGCACTACCAGAAGGACGTGGAGGCGTTAGAGAGAGTGCAGAGAAGGTTTACCAGGATGTTGCCTGGTATGGAGGGTCTTGGCTATGAGGAGAGATTGGGTAGACTGGGGTTGTTCTCCCTGGAAAGACGGAGAATGAGGGGAGATCTAATAGAGGTATACAAGATTATGAAGGGTATTCATAGGGTGAACAGTGGGAAGCTTTTTCCCAGGTCGGAGGTGACGATCACGAGGGGTCACGGGCTCAAGCTGAGAGGGGCGAAGTATAACTCAGATATCAGAGGGACGTTTTTTACACAGAGGGTGGTGGGGGCCTGGAATGCGCTGCCAAGTAGGGTGGTGGAGGTAGGCACGCTGACATCGTTTAAGACTTACCTGGATAGTCACATGAGCAGCCTGGGAATGGAGGGATACAAACGATTGGTCTAGTTGGACCAAGGAACGGCACAGGCTTGGAGGGCCGAAGGGCCTGTTTCCTGTGCTGTACTGTTCTTTGTTCTTTGTCAGTCCCTGTGGGTTCTCCCCGCTGGGACTGAATAACTCAATAAATTGTTTGTCGATTGAATCAGGATTGAGTGTTGAATGATCTGCAGAGAGATTTGGATAGGCTGAGCGAGTGGGCGAGGATCTGGCAGATGGAATATAACGTTAGCAAATGTGAGGTTATCCACTTTGGAAGAAATAATAGTAAATTGGAATATTATTTAAATGGAGAAAAATTACATCGTGCGACTGTGCAGAGGGACCTGGGGGTCCTTGTGCACGAATCGCAAAAACTCAGTCTGCAGGTGCAGCAGGTGATCAAGAAGGCGAATGGAATGTTGGCCTTTATCGCGAGGGGGATAGAATATAAAAGCAGGGAGGTCTTGCTGCAACTGTACAAGGCACTGGTGAGGCCGCAACTGGAGTACTGTGTGCAGTTTTGGTCCCCTTATTTGCGAAAGGATATATTGGCCTTGGAGGGAGTGCAGAGAAGGTTCACCAAGTTGATACCGGAGATGAGGGGTGTAGCTTATGAGGAGAGATTAAACAGATTAGGTCTGTACTCGTTGGAGTTTAGAAGGATGAGGGGTGATCTTATAGAGACATATAAGATAATGAAGGGGCTGGATAGGGTAGAGGTGGAGAGATTCTTTCCACTTAGAAGGGAAACCAGAACAAGAGGGCACAGCCTCAAAATAAGGGGGAGCCGGTTCAGAACAGAGTTGAGGGGGAACTTCTTCTCTCAGAGGGTAGTGAATCTCTGGAATTCTCTGCCCATTGAAGTCGTGGAGGCTACCTCGTTGAATATGTTTAAATCACGGGTAGATAGTTTTCTGATCGATAAGGGAATTAGGGGTTATGGGGAGCAGGCGGGTAAGTGGAACTGATTCGCTTCAGATCAGCCATGATCTTGTTGAATGGCGGGGCAGGCTCGAAGGGCCAGATGGCCTACTCCTGCTCCTATTTCTTATGTTCTTATGATTCTTCTGAGTTCATTCCCTCCAACACAATTCATCCTTGGGAGTGGCCTGATAGGCCGTTGTCCAGACATGTGGACTTTGGGGAACCTTTCATGAATCACATGTGTTTGGTTGTTGTAAATGTGCATTCAAAATGGTTGGAAGCACAGACCATGAGTAATATTCCGGCTCCTGTGACAATAGAGAAGCTCTGTCAAATTTTCGCAAGCCCTGGGTTACCAGATTGGCTTGTTTCAGATAACGACACTCTGTTTACAAGTGAGGTGTTTCAGGAATTCCTGTAAAGGAATGGTCAACGCCATGTGCGTACTGCACCATTTCATCTGGCTACAAATGGTCTCACAGAAAGAGCTGTTCAAACTCTGAAGGAGGGATTGAAGAGAATGGCAGGCGATACTTTAAGAACAAGCTCTCAAGATTTTTGTTCCAGTTTCGCATCACACCACAATCCACAACCGGACACTCTCCTGTGGAATTTTTAGGTAGAAGGTTGAAGTCTCATCTGGATCTGCTTCATCCAGATCTCAGAGCAAAAGTGAGCAGGAGACAAGAGAAGCAGAAGGAGGGACAGGACTACCGCGCCAAAGAGAGGCAGTTCAAACCGGATGATCAGGTTTACTCAGAAACTTTGGGAGTAACCAAAGGTGGTTACCGGGAATAATTTTAAACCAAAGTGGTCCAGTATCTTTGGTGGTGAGACTGTAAAACGGAAGAGTTGTTCGCAGACACCAAGACCATATTCGCTTGCGGTGTGACCCCGAGTCAGGAACAGTTTCAGAGTCAGCAACCATTACTGAGAACATGGCAGAGGGTCATGCTGCTGTGGATGTTCACCAGGAAATGGTTCCAGCTTTGCCAGTTGACTCTGCTGTGGGAGTGGAAGAGGAATGTTCATGTACAGATTCTCAAACAACCTCTTCACCTCCCATTCCAGATCCATCATTACAAGATTTACCAGTGGTATTGTACAGGTTGCAATGCAACCGCAAAGCTCCTGACAGACTTCCGTGTCATTAAAAACATTACTTTTGTTGTATTTCTGTCCTGATGGGGGATTGAAATTTAAGGGGAGAATTGTTACAGAGTGTTCTTCTCAACCTCTCTCCCTTCTGAGCATGTGCGGGCTTTGGGTGGGGTTTCAGTCTGCAAGTCCAGGCTGGTTCCAATGTTGCCAATTATTTTTAAACTTTGTTATTTATTTATATAAAGAACATCCTGCTTTTAACAATGCATTTGACTCCCTTATCTGTGGACTGAAGTTCCCACAATTGTAAAGCAGGAAATTAGTTAAATGGACAGCCTGAATTGAGAGACAATTAAAGAATAAATGATTCATTAATACAGTTGTTAGGTTGGAAATGTAAATTTGAACACAAAAGTTTATAACGTTTAGAATTATAAAGATATAAAGAATGTTTAAAATGCTGTGGGAATTATAAAATGTTCCCTTCTGAGGCCGACAGAATAGAAAAAAACAGATAACAAGACTTGTTAGCGTGGCATGGTGCCACAGTGGTTAGCACTGCTGAGTTCAAAACAATCAGGATCCAATTAAACACACTGCACATGGACACACAGTGAGGAAAGTTACAGTAAAATGATATTATAGATTGGGACAATTAAGGGCTTGGGGGAAATAACACAGAGTAAGAACTGTCCACAACTTGGATAGGGGTAAAGAGAGAGCTGGAGAATCTTTTACATCCATGCTTGATCTGTTGCTTGAAGCATCTGTCCTTATGTACGAGTAACCTGGAACTCACGGTGCTCTTTCAGAAGAAAAGATCGAGTAGATGTTACTCCAGGCGGGACCAGAACAGAAATGGAAAATAACGGAGTGAAGTTGAGTGAGGGATCAGAGATAGAGCATGTTTAACAGCTCTCTTGAAAGCCCAGCATGTTAAAGAGCCTGCCAACCCCTCTCACCCACTTTCCCGAAAGTGCATCAATCTCATCAGGAAATGTCCAGAAAAATCAAATATTTTTACTGATAAAAGTTTATTAATGAAACAGAACATGGTTAAAACAAACAGAAAATGACTTGAGGATCAAAGACAGCCAGAGTAAAGGGATGTTCACAATGTTCTGGACACAAATGGTTTCTCTTCAGCTGCTCTGTCCCCTGTTCCCGTGACTCCTGTCGTGGTTCCCCAGGACGACAATTTATTCACATCGATTAAAACAGAGAGTCTGAGCAGCGATCTTCCAAGCAGTAGACTTTATTTCGCAGCACAACAGAATAAAGTCGGGATGTCCGGAACAATCCGACGAGCCCTCAGGCTTACAGTCTTTTAATGTACATTTCAGCTCCATATCTCAAGATTCTTATCTTACTTTACAATCCGACCTTGATTCTTATCTTACTTTACAACCGGACCTTCCTTTGGCCACCATTGTTTTTAGTTGACTCTTTATCTGTTTTATTCGCGATTGGTCGCTCCCTGTTACATCTCTTTGTTTCTTAAACCATGGTGGTTATATGGTGGTTATAATTCTTGCCCTTATGTAAACTTCTCTGCTTGTACAATAATCGTGGTTTTGCTGACTTAGGCCGAATGTGTTAGAAAAAACATCCTCACTTTATTCTCTCTTTTTATTATGGACCAACATTAAGTTGAACCACTGAGCAGTATTCATTGTTCTCCCAAGTGACTATTGTTTGCTTTCGTTAATTAGTGACTGCTATACTACTTCTCTGCTTCCTCTGCTTTGATCATATCAACTATACTTGATTACATTAGGTCATCCATTCTAGGTTTGATTACATTAGGTCACACGAGGTTACTTTAGGTTACATTGGTTACATACCCATCTCACTACTCACCTAAATCTGCTTTATCATTTCACTAAGACCTATGAATCTGAATTCCATACCTAACTCATACAATATCCAGTACAATTTCCCTTACACTCCCCGCTTTGGACACAGGGACACTGAACCCCGGGGGTCACGTCACCATCAGCCCCAGTCACCCCCTCCCGTGTCCTGATTGATTGGCGGCCCATTTCCCACTCCAGTACCTTCCCATCTCTCTACCAGTGCAGTATCCCAACTGGGGCGCAGGCCCCGTTATTCTCAGCTAAGTTCAGCCCTCAGCTCCGTTGCCTGACTGTCATTGACACGAGCAACAGAGAGACAGAAAGGTGCCCCAGGCTCAAATGGGAAGTCGAAACTTGTGGCTCTAAACCAACGTTTCAACATTTGTCAGCCAAATCCATGTTATTTACACTGGGGAGTTTTTATGATGAGATTAATTGAAGTGTTCGGCTCGTCAGCAAGCTCGAGAAGCACTGATTCCAGATTGTTTAATACTTCTGTCTTGAATCACAAAAGCTTCTCACTTTATCCCCTTCCTGAACTGAATGCCATCATCCTGAGCAGCTGTGGGTGTCACCTCTCTGTGTAAACTCCTGCCCCTTTTTATAAAGCTCTCTCATTCCTTATTGTGGGTCAATTCTTTAATGGTTGAGGATCGCTCTGTGATGCAGTGAGTGTTTATCCGGTCAATCAATGTTTCTGATGTCAGTCGGAACGTCCATCGTTACTTTTCACCTGTTTCTTACTCTGTGTTTTATAAAAATAAAGTTTATAAACTTTTACAGAATGGTCAGCTTTAAGGTTTCTGTAGTTGGTGATGAGGTCATCCAAAGGTCAAAGCCTTTCTCTTTTCTACTTCCTGTTTAACTAAGGGGTTGTGTGGAATATTCCATTCAGGGGGAGGTAGTGGGAATGTCTCTGGCCGAGTAATGCAGAGACCCAGCAAAGGATCCGGGGACAGGCAGCTGGTGGGATTTGAATTCAGTGAATCAATCTGGAATTATATAAAGTTAGTGTCAGAAACGGTGACCATGAAACTTTCATCGATTGTTGTAAAAACCTGTCCAGTTCACTCTATTAATGCTCCCTATCAGGGAAGGAAATCTGCCATCCTTACCCGGTCAGGCCTACATGTGAATCCAGACCCACACAGCGATGTGGGTGACTCTTAACTGTCCCACTGAAATGGCCGAGCAAGTCACTCCGTTCAGGGGCAATTAGGAGCTGAGCAACGTGTGCTGGGGCTTTGCCAGCAGTGTCCACATCCCAGGAAAGAATAAAGAATATTCCACGGAAAGTGATGGGTGATTTGAAATGAATTGAAATTAGGTCAGGAGGTGCTCGTATCGTCCAGAGCTGCTTTTCAATGGATCCTCCTGTTCAAAATAAAAACACATCAGTGTGCGCCTTTCCCAGACACACTGACCTTGGAATATCACAATGCTGTTTTTAAACATTCCTTTGTTAAAGAATCAGTCATTTAGAATTGTGAAACAGACAGAAATTAAATGTTCCGTTTTTCCTGGGATCCTCCTGTGCCTGGCACCGGTGTCCTGAACAAGGTTATTAACATTCTCTGTGTTAAAGGTTCCTCCTGGTTCTTGCTGTCTGTTGTGTCCTTTGTCACAGTCGGTACCAGGACATTTCTATTGAAAGGTTGTTAAGAAATTCCAGTGAATTCCAGCCCCTTGTGTAACGTTCCATTTGGTGTGCGTCAGATTCAGAGATGTCCACGTGTGTGTGAAAAGGATTCTGGGTAAGGGTTTTAACCCTTCTTTCCCCGTTAGTAACAATGAGCCCTGTATTCAATTCTAAAGTATAAAGTCCTCATTAGATATCAATTCTACCTGTTATCTACATTTCACCAACCAGTCTATATTTTCATCACAGGACTGCAGTGGGAGCACCGTCAACATCTTACTGACTTGATCGATTTTATCGGGGAGGTGACGAAGGTGATCGATGAGGGTAGAGCAGTGGATGTTGTGTACATGGATTTTAGTGAGGCTTTCGACAAGGTCCCTCATGGTCGGCTCATCCAGAAGATTAAGATGCATGGGATTCACGGTGACTTGGCCGCTTGGATTCAGAATTGACTTGCCCATAGAAGTCAGAGAGTAGTGGTGGAGGGTGTTTTTCTGACTGGAGGTCCATTCCCAGTGGTGTTCTGCAGGGATCCGTACTGGGACCTGCACTATTTGTGATATATATCAATGACTTGGTTGAAAATGTGGATGGGTGGGTTAGTAAGCTTGCAGGCGACACAAAGCTAGATGGAGCTGTAGATAGTGTAGAAGGTTGTCAAAGGTTACAGTGGGAGGTAGATCAGCTGCAGATATGAGCGGAGAAATGGCAGATGGATTTTAATCCAGACAAGTGTGAGGTGCTGCACTTTGGGAGATCAAATATTAAGGATAAGTAGACAGTTAATGTACAGAGGGATCTTGGGATTCAAGAAAGTTCAAAGGAGATGTGAGGGGCAAGTTTTTCTTTTACACAGAGAGTGGTAGGTGTCTGGAACGCGCTGCCAGGGGTGTTGGTGGAGGCAGATATGATAGGGGCGTTTAAGGGGGTTTTAAATAAGCACATGAATATGCAAGGAATAGAGGAATATGGCGGCACGGTAGCACAGTGGTTAGCACTGCTGCTTCACAGCTCCAGGGTCCCGGGTTCGATTCCCGGCTCGGGTCACTGTCTGTGTGGAGTTTGCACATTCTCCTCGTGTCTGCGTGGATTTCCTCCGGGTGCTCCGGTTTCCTCCCACAGTCAAAGATGTGCGGGTTAGGTTGATTGGCCAGGTTAAAAAATTGCTCCTTAGAGTCCTGGGATGTGTAGATTAGCGGGTAAAATATGTGGGGGTAGGGCCTGGGTGGGATTATGGTCGGTGCAGACTCGATGGGCCGAATGGCCTCCTTCTGCACTGTAGGGTTTCTATGAATATGGACCAAGGCAGGCAGAAAGGAATAGTTTAATTTGGCATCATGTTTGACACAACATCGTGGGCTGAAGGGTCTGTTCCTGTCCTGTACCGTTCTATTTGTGATAGTGTCATAGTTGTCATAGTGGCGGCTCATTGGTCTCGGAGTATGATTCTCGCTTTGGGTGTTAAGATTCGCGAGTCTGCGAGAGGTCCCGGGTTCAAATCCCAGACGAGCCCCATTGTTGTTGTTTGTGATTGCGAAGTCTTGCTCATTTCTTTGTTGTGCACACGGCAGGATTAGTTTGCTGCGGTTTGGTTTGAGAACCTGACAATGCAGGTAATTTAATGGGCAGCACAGTGGTTAGCACTGCTGCTTCACAGCTCCAGGGACCTGGGTTCGATTCCTGGCTTGGGTCACTGTCTGTGTGGAGTTTGCACATTCTCCTCGTGTCTGCGTGGGTTTCCTCCGGGTGCTCCGGTTTCCTCCCACAGTCCAAAGATGTGCGGGTTAGGTTGATTGGCTATGCCAAAAAATATTGCCTTGAGCATCCTGAGATGCGTAGGTTAGAGGGATTAGTGGGTAATTATGTAGGGATATGGGGGTAGGGCCTGAGGGTGGGATTGTGGTCAGTGCAGACTCGATGGGCCGAACGGCCTCTTTCTGTACTGTAGGGTATCTATGATCTCTATTTAGAAAAAGGAAATAGAGGCACTGGAGAAGGGGCAAGAAAGATTCACAAGAATAATCCCAGAATTGTAATCACTTGTGAACTCACTGGTGTTTCACCAAGTTTGCTGACTGAGTGAATCCCTTCCCAGTCAGAGCAGGTGACCAGCCTCTGCCTGGTGTGAACTCACCGGTGGGACATTAGTTCCCGAGAGCATTTGAAGCCACGCCCACATTTAAAGGGTCTCTCCTGGGTGTGATGATGTTGTGCCTGGGCAGGCTGGATAACTGAGTAAATCCTTTCTCACACACCGAGCAGGTGAATGGTTTCTCCCCGGTGTGAACTCACTGGTGTTTCAGCAGTGTTGGCGATATTCTAAACCTCCTAGAACAGTGAGAGCAGCTGAACGGCCTCTCCCCGGTGTGAATGTGCTCGGGGATCATCAGTTCCTGAGAGCTTCTGAAGCCGGCCTCTCAGGCAGAGCATTTAAAGGGGCTCTCCTTGGAGTGAGTGGCTTTGTGTTTCTGCAGGCTGGATGAATGAGTGAATCCCTTCCCACACACAGAGCAGGGGAATGGCCTCTCCCCGGTGTGAGTGTGCTGGTGGGACACCAGTTCTCCAGAGCTTTTGACTCCGCTCCCACAGTCAGAACATTTAAAGGCTCTCTCATCGGTGTGAGTGACATTGTGTCTGCGCACGTGGGATGAATGAGTGAATCCCTTCCCACACACCGAGCAGGTCAACGGTCTTTCCCCAGTGTGAACTCGCTGATGTTCCCACAGGCTGGATGACGTTTTAAACCTCTTTGAGCATTGAGAGCAGCCTGAACGGTCTCTCCTCAGTGTGAATGCGCTGGTGGATCATCAGTACCTGAGAGCTTTTGAATCCGCTCCCACAGTCAGAGCATTTAAACGGTCTCTCATCGGTGTGAGTGAGATTGTGTCTGCGCAGGTGGGATGAATGAGTGAATCCCTTCCCACACACCGAGCAGGTGAACGGCCTTTCCCCAGTGTGAACTCGCTGGTGTATCTGCAGGTTGGATGATGTTCTAAACCTCTTTGTGCAGTGAGAGCAGCTGAACGGTCTCTCCTCAGTGTGAATGCGCTGGTGGGACACCAGTTCTCCAGAGCTTTTGAAGCCGCTCCCACAGTCAGAGCATTTAAAGGGTCTCTCATTAGTATGAGTGACTCGGTGTGTCTTCAGGGTGGATGACTGAGTGAATCCCTTTCCACACACAGAACAGGTGAACGGTCTCTCCCCAGTGTGAACTCGCTGGTGTATCTGCAGGTGGGATGAAGTTCTAAATTTCCTTGAGCAGTGAGAACAGCTGAATGGTCTCTCCTCAGTGTGAATGCGCTGATGGGACATCAGATACTGAGAGCTTTTAAAACCAATCCCACAGTCAGAGCATTTAAATGGTCTCTCATTGGTATGAGTGAGATTATGTTTCTGCAGGCTGGATAACTGAGTGAATCCCTTCCCACACATAGAGCAGCTGAATGGTCTCTCCCCAGTGTGACTGCGTTGATGAATTTCCAGCCGAGATGGGGATATGAATCCCTTCCCACAGTCCCCACATTTCCACGGTTTCTCCATGGTGCGGGTGTCCTTGTGACTCTCCAGGTTAAACAATCAGTTAAATCTCACACAGAACATGGGTACAGTCTCTCCCGCTGTGAATGCTGCGATGTATTTTCAGGCTGTGTAACTGGTTAAAGCTCTTTCCACACTCAGTGCACTGGAACACTCTCACTCGGGTGTGTGTATCTCAGTGCATTTCTAGTAACAGTGATGTTTACAATCTTTTGAAGTGAAGAGGCCAAACAAGCATTTCTCCTGCTAGATTCAAAGGCCAATGATACTCAGGTCCCAAGAAGTCGAGTCACTCTGTCAGATCTCGATGTGATGTTGGAGATTTCTGTCTGATTTCTCCTTGTCTAATATCCTGTAAGTCAATTTAGAAAAAAACATTGCAATTCAGAATACGATCGAAATTCAAATCTACATTTCTAGTTTATGGAGCATTCATTAAAGACACAGTCATGGAGCATTAAACTTGCCCAGCAGGGCCTCCCGTATCAGCACACAGGCAGCTGCTTTGTGAGACTGCCAGCAGCACAGACAAGTCAGAGATAAGGGTGTCTTCAGAAGTGGGATTCATTGTGAAAGCTCAGGGACGGTTGATAAGATGCAGCAATTCTATGATTCTAATGAATGTTCTTTCCTCTCTCATTCCCCAAAAGCTGTGAATCTCCATCCCACACACTCTCCCTCCATTCTCACTCTGCTGTATCTAATATTCACCCTCCCAATTCTCCTGAAGGTGCTGATTGAGGCTGATTGACAGATCCATGCTCACTGCTTCCTGTCCAGCACAGAAATCAGAACAAATAGGAGCTGCAGTCAGCATTCGGCCCATCGAGTCTGCTCAACCATTCATTCAGATTATTGGTTGATCTACCTCTGCATTATTTTCCCCACACTGTCCCCCATATCCATCGATATCTTCAATATCTAGAAACCTATCAATCCCAATGTCACTGAAATTGCAGTGTTAATATAAGCCTTACTTGTGACTAATAAATAAACTTTGAACTCTAATATACACCCACCCAATTCTCCTGAAGGTGCTAATTAATGCTGATCGACACTCACCATTTCATGTTCCTGACAGATCATAAGAAATAGTTAGAAATTCAGCCCACCAAGCTGTTCAAGTTAAATTTTTTTATTCATTCATGGGACATGGATGTTGCTGGCTGGCCAGCATTTATTACCCATCCCTAGTTGCCCTTGAAGGGCAGTTGAGAGTCAACCACATTGTTGTGGTTTTGGAGTCACATGTAGGCCAGACCAGTTAAGGATGGCAGATTTCATTCCCTGAAGGACATTAGTGAACCAGATAGGTTTGTCCAACAATCGACAAGGGTTTCATGGTCATCAGTAATTTCTTAATTCCAGATATTTTTAATTGAATTCAAATTCCACCAGCTGCTGTGGGGTGGGATTGTTGTCGGTGCAGACTCGATGGGCTGAATGGCCTCCTTCTGTACTGTAGGATTTCTATGATTCTATGACAGGATTCAAACCCGGGTCCCCAGAACATTAACTGAGTTTCTGAATTAATAGTCCAGCAATAATACCACAAGGCCATCACCTCCCCATCAAGATCAAGGCTGATCTATGATATTCTATGATATTCTATGATATTAATCTATGATATTAATCTATGATCTGATTGTGATCTTAACTCCACTTTTCTTCCTGTCACCCTTGACTCCCTTTTTGATCAAAAATCTCTGTGTTTTGAGTATATTTAATGATGCAGCCTCCACTGCTCTCTGGGGAAGAGAATTGCAAAGACTAACGGCCCTCTGAGGGAAGACATTTCTCCTCCTCACCATCAGAAATGGGGGAGCCTTTATTTTGACAATCTGCCGACTAATTCTGGAATCCCCAACATTGGAAACATCCTCTCTTCATCTATACTAATCACTACCTCACAATCTGATGTCAATACTATGGTCACCTTTAAACTCCAGTCAGTACAGGCCCAAACTTTCCTCACAAAACAATCCCTTCATCCCAGCTATCAGCCTGCAGATCCTTCTCTGAACTGACAATGACAGAGAGGTGATCAGGGAGGGCAGGGGTGAAACAAAGCAATGGATGGACATGGTTTCAGATCCACAGTAACGGAGCCACACCAGCCCCAGAGACGTGGAACCAGAGCACAGATAAGAGCACAGTACTGAAACTCTAAATTATAGGTTAATACTCACCTCTGGAACAATTTCACAGTTTTCAAATTTAAAACTTCCTGCAGCTGGAAAGATGTCAGAAGCACTGGAATCAGAGAAAAATCGCAATCTTCAAATATTCTAACTCCCTGTAAATGGAGATTGCAAGAGTCATGTGTCAATTGTGGTTTGAAATTAAGAGATACACATTTTTTGGGGGGGTTTGAGATTGCTGTGAAAATCCTCCTCTTCTAACCCCCTGTAAAAGGAGATTCCAAAATCACAGAATCCTTACAGTGCAGAAGGAGGCCTTTGAGCCCGTCGAGTCTGCACCAAGTTTCTAACAGAGCACCTTTACCCAGGCCCTATCCCTGTAACCTGATGTACGTACACCACTAATTCCCCCTTTCATTCTCCCTCATCTTGGGACACAAAGGGACAATTTAGCATGGTCGATCAACCTAACCCGCACATCTTTGGAGTGTGGGAGGAAACCAGAGACCCAGAGGAAATCCACACAGACATCGGGAAAATGTGCAAACTCCACACAGACAGTCACCTGAAGCTGGAATTGAACCCGAGTCTCTGGCGCTAGTGGTTTGAACCTTAAAACCGTTATCCTGATCCTTCTCAGTGTGCAGGTTAAGAGGTGTATGTGAGCACCATCACCTCCAAATTCTCTCCAATTTTACACACCATCTCCCTGTTGGAGCAAAATTAAGACTGTGGCTTTTGAAAGCTAATACATGCGTGACTGCAGGACGAACTGCAGTCCTGCAGGACGAACACTTATCTTGTGGTTAGCAAAGAACATCCTGTTGTTGACTTAAAAAAACGAACTAGAGGAACAAGATAAGCAGATGCATCCGGAGCAATAGAAGGAAGTAAAACTGCGGAACAGACAAAAAACCAGACCGTGAGGTCCAGATGGTCAACTTAGCTTAAGATAAAGCGGAACCGAAACAATAGGTTTTTGTTAACAGTTGTTTTTGAAGGAATGTGATTGGAGGTCAATTGTTGCTCGGGGGGTATAATTGGCTAATGTGTAATTAACCAAGGCTAATGATATAATAACTGCTCATGTCTGTACTTGTTGACTCTTTGAAATGTATAAAAGCTCAGCTGCCATTTTAAAATTGAGAAGTTGACTGCGAGCGTGCGGGGTGTGCCAAGCACTTCTCCCAAAGCTTTGTTCAATAAGCTGCACGTTGAATCTTTAAGTCTGACTCCGAGTGATGATTTCCCACAACACTCCCTTGTCTGACACCCAGGACTGGATGAGTAGTAATTGCCTTCGTTAAATATTGGAAGATGAAGGCTATCATCTTCAGCTTTGCAACAAATTCCACTTCCGAACCACTGACTCCATCTGTCCCCATTGTGACTGTCTGAGGCTGAACTGGAGTATTCACAACCTCAGTGACATGTTTCACTTCAAACTGAGCTTCCAAACATATCCTCACAGAATATACATCACGGAGACAGGCCCTTCGGCCCAAACTGGTCCATGCCCACCAAACATGCCCATGTAAGCTAACTCCATTTGGCCCATATCCCTCTAAACCTTTCCTATCCATGTATCTGTCCAAATGTCTTTTAAATGTTGACAATGTCGCTGCCTCAACCACTTCCTCCGGCCGCTCATTCCACATACGTACCACCCTCTGTGTAAAAAAGCTGCTCCTCAGGTTCCCATTAATTCTTTCTCCTCTTAACTCTTATGCCCTCTAATTCTTAATTCCCCAACCCTGGGAAAAAGTTTGGGCCGAAGGGCCTGTCTCCATGCCTCTCATGACCTTACACACCTCTATAAGATCACCCCTCAGTCTCCTACGCTCCAAAGAAAAACGTCATAGCCCGTCCAATCTCTCCCTGTAACTTGGGTACTGGCAACATCCTTGTAAATCTCTTCTGCACTCTCTCCAGTTTAATAACATCTTTCCAAATCAAGCTGACCAAAACTGAGCACAATATTCCAGGTGCAGCCTCACCAAAGTCCTGTACAACTGCAACATAACTTCCCAACTTCTATACTCAATGCCCTGACTGATAAAGGCCAGCATGTCAAAAGCCTTCTTCACTGCTCTATCTACACGTGACTCCACCTTAAGAGAACCGTGCACCTGAACTCCAAGGTCCCTCTGTTCCACGATACTCCCTGAGGTCCTCCCATTCACCGTGAAAGTTCTACCTTGGTTTGACTTTCCATGATGCAACACCTCACACTGATCTGTATTTAACTCCATTTGCCACATCACCACCTACACTACCTATTTCCACCTCAGTGACATCGCCCCACTTTGTCCTGTCCTCAGCTCACCTGCTGCGGAAATCCACATCCATTCCTTTGCTGCCTCGAGATTTAACTCTCCGAACAAACTCCCAGCCGGCCTCCCACATTCAATCTCCCTGTAATCTTGGGTTGATCCAAAACTCTGCTGCCCGGGTGCTTATTCACATCAAGTCCGGTTCGTCCATCACCCTTGTGCCAGCTGACTTATAAAGGCTTCCGTTTAAGAAGCAACAAAGCTTAAAAATTCTCATCCTTATTTTCTGCATGGCTGCAATCATTGCTCTCTCTGGAATCTCCTTCAGGCCTCTTCAACACTCCCAATTTTCATCACTCCACCAGTGGTTGTCATTCTTTCAGCTGCTTAGACCCCGGTCCCTGCAATTTCCTCCTGAATCCTCCCCACTTCACTTTCCGCCTTGAAACCACCTCTTTGACCAAGCTGTCACCTGGCCTAATAATGTCCTTATGTGGCTCAGTGGCAAATGTTTCTTGGTAACATTTACTGTGAAGTATCTGAAAGTTTTATTGTATTAAAAGCAGGGTATAATTACAAACTATTGTCACTAAACTGGACATTCTATCACTGTTCCTTCATCCTCACTGGGTGAGTAACCTGTAACTCCTTACCTAACAGCATTGTGGCAGCACCTTCACCACACGGACTGCAGCGGTTCAAGAAGGTCAAACATCATCAACCCTACAGGTACCTGGGGATGGGGAATATTTGCTGCTGATCCAGTTAATGACACCCAAATCCCATGGGTATTTTAAAAATGTGCATAAGTACAATAGATAAAAAGCATCTGCAGGAATACTTATTCCTTAAGCAATACCCTTTTACATTATAAGGGTATTGTTTTCAACCTGATCTCCCCTAGAATCTGGCTCCCTTGACAATTTTACATTGTGAAACTGAGTGGGTTTTGAAGCCCTTAACGTTAAATCCAGCAGCTTCTCCTCCATCTCCACTTCAGCTCAAACTGATACAACAAAGGGAAGGAAATTGGACAAGACCCTGGAGAGAAAGAAAGCTATGAGAATAGGGCAGAGGAGTGAGACTGATTGGTTTGTTCAACCCAGAGCAAAAGCATTGACCTAACAAGCTAAACAACCTCCTGTATTGTAATCATTCGATGGCTGCGTGACAAATGAGTTACACAAGATGCCATCTGCAGCTTTCAATTGGTCCATCTCTCTTTCTAGAATTCCTTCTGTGAGAGACATAACAGTGGCAGAGTGGTTAGCACTGCTACCTCACAGCACCAAGGACCCAGGTTCGATCCCCAGCTTGGGTGACTGTGCGGAGTCTGCACGTTCTCTCTGTGTCTGTGAGTTTCCTCCGGATGCTCCAGTTTCCTCCCACAGTCCGAAAATCATGCTGGTTAGGTCCATTGGCCGTGCTAACTTCTCCCTCAGTGTACCCGAACAGGCACCAGAGTGTGGCAACTGGGGGATTTTCACAGTTATTTCATTGCAGTGTTAATGCAAGCCACCTTGTGACACTAATAAATAAACTTTAAAAAGACAAAAGCAAATACCATTGTGATCACACTTCTGACAGGTCATAGGGAGAAGGCAGGAACATGGGGATGAGGAGCATATCAGCCATGATCGAATGACGGAGCAGACTCAAGGGGCCGAATGGCCTAATTCTGCTCCTATATCTTATGGACAGACTTCTCTCCATCCTTCTCAGACCAGGACATGAAGAAATGGCTCCGAAAACATGGATAACTTGTCAAGTCAACACCTCTGTGTAGGGCACAGTGGTTTGCACTGCTGCCTCGCAGCATCAGGACCTGGCTTGGGTCACAGTCCACAAAGCCTGCACATTCTCCCCGTGTCTGTGTGGGTTTCCTCCGGGTGAGAACAAAGAACTAAGAACAAAGAAAATTACAGCACAGGAACAGGCCCTTCGACCCTCCAAGCCTGCACCGACCGTGCTGCCTGACTTAACTAAAAACCCCTACCCTTCCGGGGACCATATCCCTCTATTCCCATCCTATTCATGTATTTGTGAAGACACGCCTTAAATTCTCTGACGTAACCGCTTCCACTCCCTCCCCCGGCAACAAATTCCAGGCACGCATTACTCTCGGTGTAAAAAATCTGCCTCGTACATCTCCTTTAAACCTTGCCCCTCGCACCTTAAACCTGTGCCCCCTCGTGATTGACTCTTCCACCCTGGGAAAAAGCTTCTGACTATCCACTCTGTCCATGCCTCACATAATCTTGTAGACTTCTATCAGGTCGCCCCTCAACCTCCGTTGTTCCAGTGAGAACAAACCAAGTTTCTCCAACCTCTCCTCCATACCAGGCAACATCCTGGTAAATCTTTTCTGTACCCCCTCCAAAGCCTCCACATCCTTCTCGGAGTGTGAACAGAATTGAACACTATATTCCAAGTGCAGCCTAACTAAGGTTCTATAAAGCTGCAACATGACATGCCAATTTTTAAACTCAATACCCCGGCCGATGAAGGCAAGCATGCCGTATGCTTTCTTGACTACCTTAGCGGCGGCTAAGAGGGGATCTTATTGAAACATATAAGATGATTAGAGGTTTAGATAGGGTGGATAGTGATAGCCTTTTTCCTCTGATGGAGAAATCCAGCACGAGGGGGCATGGCTTTAAATTGAGGGGGGGTAGTTATAGAACCGATGTCAGGGGTAGGTTCTTTACCCAGAGGGTGGTGAGGGATTGGAATGCCCTGCCAGCATCAGTAGTAAATGCGCCTAGTTTGGGGGCGTTTAAGAGATCCGTAGATAGGTTCATGGACGAAAAGAAATTGGTTTAGGTTGGAGGGTCACAGTTTTTTTTTAACTGGTCGGTGCAACATCGTGGGCCGAAGGGCCTGTTCTGCGCTGTAATGTTCTATGTTCTATGTTCTCCACCTGCATTGCCACTTTCAGTGACTGTGTACCTGTACACCCAGATCCCTTTGCCTATCAATACTCTTAAGGGTTCTGCCATTTACTGTATATTTCCTATCTGTATTAGACCTTCCAAAATGCATTGCCTCACATTTGTCCGGATTAAACTCCATCTGCCATCTCCCCGCCCAAGTCTCGAACTGATCTATATCCTGCTGTATCCTCCGATGGTCCTCATTATTATCCACAAATCCACCAACCTTTGTGTCATCCGCAAACTTACTAATCAAACCAGTTACGTGAGCACTCGGGTAGTGCACTAGAAAGCTTTAGATTGGCTAAGAGGGAGTTGAAGAGCGAGCTTAGAAGGGCTAAAAGGGGACATGAGAAGACTTTGGCGGATAGGGTTAAAGAGAATCCTAAGGCGTTCTATAGGTATGTCAAGAACAGAAGGTTGGTTAGGGCAAGTTTAGGGCCAGTTATAGATGGCAGAGGGAAGTTATGTGTGGAACCGGAGGAGATTGGTGAAGCATTGAACCAATATTTCTCTTCGGTGTTCACGCAAGGGGACATGAATATAGCTGAGAAGGACACTGGGTTGCAAGGGAGTAGAATAGACAGTATTACAGTTGATAAGGAGGATGTGCAGGATATTCTGGAGGGTCTGAAAATAGATAAATCCCCTGGTCCGGATGGGATTTATCCAAGGATTCTCTGGGAGGCAAGAGAAGTGATTGCAGAGCCTCTGGCTCTGATCTTCAGGTCGTCGTTGGCCTCTGGTATAGTACCAGAAGATTGGAGGTTAGCGAATGTTGTCCCATTGTTTAAGAAGGGGAACAGAGACTTCCCCGGGAATTATAGACCGGTGAGTCTCACTTCTGTTGTCGGCAAGATGTTGGAAAAAATTATAAGGGATAGGATTTATAGTTATTTGGAGAGTAATGAATTGATAGGTGATAGTCAGCATGGTTTTGTGGCAGGTAGGTCGTGCCTTACTAACCTTATTGAGTTTTTTGAGAAAGTGACCAAGGAGGTGGATGGGGGCAAGGCAGTGGACGTGGTATATATGGATTTTAGTAAGGCGTTTGATAAGGTTCACCATGGTAGGCTTCTGCAGAAAATGCAGATGTATGGGATTGGGGGTGATCTAGGAAATTGGATCAGGAATTGGCTAGCGGATAGGAAACAGAGGGTGGTGGTTGATAGTAAATATTCATCATGGAGTGCGGTTACAAGTGGTGTACCTCAGGGATCTGTTTTGGGGCCACTGCTGTTTGTAATATTTATTAATGATCTGGATGAGGGTATAGTTGGGTGGATTAGCAAATTTGCTGATGACACCAAAGTCGGTGGTGTGGTAGACAGTGAGGAAGGGTGTCGTAGTCTGCAGGAAGACTTAGACAGGTTGCAAAGTTGGGCCGAGAGGTGGCGGATGGAGTTTAATGCGGAGAAGTGTGAGGTAATTCACTTTGGTAGGAATAACAGATGTGTTGAGTATAGGGCTAACGGGAGGACTTTGAATAGTGTGGAGGAGCAGAGGGATCTAGGTGTATGTGTGCATAGATCCCTGAAAGTTGGGAATCAAGTAGATAAGGTTGTTAAGAAGGCATATGGTGTCTTGGCGTTTATTGGTAGGGGGATTGAATTTAGGAGTCGTAGCGTTATGTTGCAACTGTACACAACTCTGGTGCGGCCGCACTTGGAGTACTGTGTGCAGTTCTGGTCCCCACATTACAGGAAGGATGTGGAGGCTTTGGAGAGGGTGCAGAGGAGGTTTACCAGGATGTTGCCTGGTATGGAGGGGAGATCCTATGAGGAGAGGCTGAGGGATTTGAGATTGTTTTCGCTGGAAAGGCGGCGGCTAAGAGGGGATCTTATTGAAACATATAAGATGATTAGAGGTTTAGATAGGGTGGATAGTGATAGCCTTTTTCCTCTGATGGAGAAATCCAGCACGAGGGGGCATGGCTTTAAATTGAGGGGGGGTAGTTATAGAACCGATGTCAGGGGTAGGTTCTTTACCCAGAGGGTGGTGAGGGATTGGAATGCCCTGCCAGCATCAGTAGTAAATGCGCCTAGTTTGGGGGCGTTTAAGAGATCCGTAGATAGGTTCATGGACGAAAAGAAATTGGTTTAGGTTGGAGGGTCACAGTTTTTTTTTTTTTTTTTTAACTGGTCGGTGCAACATCGTGGGCCGAAGGGCCTGTTCTGCGCTGTAATGTTCTATGTTCTATGTTCTATTTTTCTCCAAATCATTTATATATATTACAAACAGCAAAGGTTCCAGCACTGATCCCCGAGGAACGCCACTTGTCCCAGCTCTCCATTCAGAAATGTACCCTTCCACTGCTACCCTCTGTCTTCTTTGACCGAGCCAGTTTTGTATCCACCTTGCCAGCTCACCTCTGATCCCATGCAACTTCACCTCCTGCACCAGTCTGCCTCGTACACCTACACGGGTGCTCCGGTTTCCTCCCACAGTCCAAACGACTTGCTGGTTAGGCGCATTGGCCATGCTAATTTCTCCCTCAGTGTACCCGAACAGGCGCCTGAGTGTGGCGACTATGCGATTTTCAGAGTAACTTCATTGCAATGTTAATGTAAGCCGACTTGTGACACTAGCGCATCAAGGTAGATAAATCCCCGGGACCTGATGAAGTGTATCCCAGGACATTGTGGGAGGCTAGGGAGGAAATTGCGGGTCCCCTAGCCGAGATATTTGAATCATCGATAGACGCGGGTGAGGTGCCTGAAGATTGGAGAGTGGCAAACGTTGTGCCTTTGTTTAAAAAGGGCTGCAGAGAAAAGCCTGGAAACTACAGGCTAGTGAGCCTCACATCTTGGTGGGTAAATTGTTGGAAGGTATTTTGAGAGACAGGATCTACAAACATTTAGAGATGCAAGTACTGATTAGGGACAGTCAGCATGGTTTTGTGAGTGGAAAATCATGTCTCACAAATTTGATTGAGTCTTTTGAAGGGGTAACCAAGAAGGTAGATGAGGGCAGTGCAGTTGATGTTGTCTACATGGACATCAGCAAGGCCTTTGACAAAGTACTGCATGGTAGGTTGTTGCATAAGGTTAAATCTCACGGGATCCAGGGTGAGGTATCTAAATGGATACAAAATTGGCTTCTTGACAGAAGACAGAGAGTGGTTGTAGAGAATCGTTTTTCAAACTGGAGGCCTGTGACCAGCGGTGTGCCTCAGGGATCAGTGCTGGGTCCACTGTTATTTGTCATTTATATTAATGATTTGGATGAGAATATAGGAGGCATGGTTAGTAAGTTTGCAGATGTCACTAAGATTGGTGGCATAGTGGACAGTGAAGAAAGTTATCTCCAATTGCAACGGGATCTTAATCAATTGGGCCAGTGGGCTGACGAATGGCAGATGGAGTTTAATTTAGACAAACGCGAAGTGATGCATTTTGTAGATTGAACCAGGGCAGGACTTACTCAGTTAATGATAGGGCGTTGGGAAGAGTTACAGAACAAAGAGATCTAAGGGTACATGTTCATAGCTCCTTGAAAGTGGAGTCACAGGTGGACAGAGTGGTGAAGAAGGCATTCGGCATGCTTGGTTTCATTGGTCAGAACATTGAATACAGGAGTTGGGACATCTTGTTGAAGTTGTACAAGACATTGGTAAGGCCACACGTGGAATACTATGTACAGTTCTGGTCACCCTATTATAGAAAGGATATTATTACACTAGAAAGAGTGCAGAAGAGAATTACTAGGATGCTACCAGACTTGATGGTTTGAGTTATAAGGAGAGGCTGGATCGACTGGGACATTTTTCCTCTGGAGCTTAGGAGGCTGAGGGTGATGTTATAGAGGTCTATAAAATAATGAGGGGCATAGATCAGCTAGATAGTCAATATCTTTTCCCAAAGGTAGGGGGAGTCTAAAACTAGAGGGCATAGGTTTAAGGTGAGAGGGGAGAGATAGAAAAGTGTCCAGAGCGGCAATTTTTTCGCCCAGAGGGTGATGAGTGTCTGGAACAAGCTGCCAGAGGTAGTAGTAGAGGGGGGTACAATGTGGTCTTTTAAAAAGCATTTGGACAGTTACATGGGTAAAATGGGTATAGAGGGATATGGGCGAAATGCGGACAATTGGGACTAGCTCAGGGGTTTAAAAAAAAGGGTGGCATGGACAAGTTGGGCCGAAGGGTCCGTTTCCATGCTGTAAACTTCTATGCCTGTTTGCCCTGGATCAAACTGACACCCAGGAGCTCCCAAATGCTGCAGCTTGAATGTGTACTAATAAACTATTTATTTTATCCAATGATAATTTATTTTTGTTTTTAAGTATTCTATTAACCTTATCACCTATTGCAATACTATTTTGATCTTTAGGAAAAGAATAAATCTTAGTCACTTAGCAGATACTCACCAAAAATCTAGCTTCTTCTCCTGTAGAAGAGTAAGATCACTTCCTAAAGGCTGAGAAAGTTAGAAAGTAAAACAGCACCTCTTTTCCTTCCTTCCCTAACTCCCTTACTTGCCCAACTCTCAGAACTCTATTCTAAGCTGCTCAAGTGATGCCGGTTCAGAGCTGCTTCTGAGCCGTCGATCCAAGACAATACTCACTTGCTGACATGGACACCAAGGCCTGTATAGGTCTCCAGGCCATCATGCACACCATCATGATGGGGAGAATGGAGATGGTGTTGCCAGCCATGTACCTGATGAACAGATTCATGGGCAACTGTTTCAATGGGCCCAAGACGATGTCTCAGCAGCGCTGAAAACAGAAAGTGAGCAGGGTATCAGTAAAGAGGGCCGGTTAGGGGAGGCCATATGCTGATCTTATACCCAGGCCTGGAAGTAAGGATGACGATTAACCCTTTATCACACAGGCTGCTGTGGTTCATCAAGGTACTTCACCACCGTGGACAAACCAGGGGCATTGTCAGCCACACACTAAAGACACATTCAAATCCAACTTACTTTCTCAACTAGGATCCGGTCTGTTTCTTGGACGCAGATGTCCGGTAGCTGTTTGTCCGAATATGCGACTGGGCACATGGAGTCTCTCTGGCCACACTGTTGATCACGGCTCCTATGAGAAACAGAAAACACAAATTGGTCACCCTTTCAAGACCTTCTTTAAAGAGGGAGTCTCTCTGTTGAGGACCCCAACGTGGTGGCAATAGTGCCAGCATGAACTAAAGCTTGGGCAAACCTCAGAAACACACTGCCGTTGTGTCCACTGAACTGCCACGGGAATGGAGGATGGCAGAAGTGGATTAGTGTCAATTGATAATCAGGGTGCCAATCCACTTGCCCTCCATTTAGGGACAAAGCAAAAAATCACCTAATATACCAAATTGTATCTTGAAAACGAACACTGCGGGACATTGAGAGAGATCCAGTTCAGCACCGGGTCCTGGAAACGAGCAATCGTTCCCCCAACCACCACCGCAGTTGGCACCTGATCAGGTGGAGGGGCTGAAACCAAAAGGGCATCTCAGGGTCATGACCTGGGGAAAAGATGCCAAGTTGGGTCCGAGTGGTTTCTGGGGGATTTGAGGGGCTGCTTTGTGATGAGGAGTGTAAGAGATAATCATTAACATAGAAAAAGATAATCACTCCCTAAGAAGCCCTCACATATCATCACATATCTTATTAAGCATACACTTGTACCCTTTTAAGTGCACATTATCTTACCAGGCCAATACACATGGATGAACATGAAGGCTAAAAGAAGTCAAGCAAACACACAGAAGCTGAAAGTAATTTCCTAAATGAACCTAAGATAGTCAAACAAACACACATCTTCAAAAAGGACTGGGCTTAGCAGGATGCCCCACAATAGTTGAGCAAACGACAACCTTGGAAATAGATAACAAACTTCAGACAAAAAGGCAAGATGAAACCACAATGATATCATAGCACATTCATGAGTGACCAATCAAAAAGAAGACAGATAAGGTAGGTCTAGTAAACAATGGCGACTAACGAAAAGTGGCCTTGGGTCTGCAAAGATAGCCTTGAATGTAAGATAAGAATGATGAGATATGAAGCTAAAATGTGTATAAAGAGACTGTAAGCGCGCTGGTTCTTTGGATTCATCCGGAAATCCCGGCTTTGTTGACTTGTATTGGAAAATAAAGCCTTGCTGCCTGCAAGATCAAGACTCAGACTCTCTATTCTGATTGGCGCACTCTCCTTGCCGTCCACGGGGAACCACGGCAGGAGCTCGGTGAGGGGTAAAAGAGGCGTGAAAAACCCGGGGTTGGGAAGTTTTGGGTTGGTTCCACATCCCCAGGTCAGTGTGCGGTGGCCTCCCCTCAGGAGAGACGGGCTGACCCGGCTTGCCTCCTACTCGAGCCCCCGGCTTCCCGCGCGGCCTCCGCACCTGCTGCTGCCACTCAGGTTAAACTCGAGTGTCCACTTGTGCCAGCGCGCGCGGTTGACAAGCCCCGCCCCTGCCGCCATGACAACGCCGCCGACCGTTAATCGTCCCCCCTTTCAAATCTGATTCCGATCAAGAGAAGAAGCCGCGCGCTTCCGTCAACAAAACACTCCCGCTCCAATGCGCGTGTGCAAGCCCAGCCGCCTTCGCGTTCTGCCGGCACCGCCTAAAGTCCCGCCCCACATCGTCGCCATCTTTGTTAGGGGCACATCTGTTCCGACTCTCCACCTTCTGTCCAAATGGAGCACATTTGCCCCGCACAAAGATGGACATCACTTAATGTCAGAGATATTTGCAATATTGAGTCCAGATGACCTTTTGTCAAAGCAAAAAGACATAGAAAGTGGGATATATTTATACTGCAGGGTGAGGGAATGAAAGATGAGCTATAGCCACAGAAACCAGGGGAAAATACTGCTAATGGCCGTCACATTCTCTCTTTGGACAGCCATTACAGCACCAGGGACTCAGGTTTGTTTCTCGGCTTGGGGTGACTGTCTGTGCGGAGTCTGCACGTTCTCCAGGTGTTCCTGCTTCCTCCCACACACCACCTTTTTCTTCTCATGAAAATTCAGTATTTCCGATCGCCCTGAATGAATTTTGAGGTTCAGGTCAGAGCGAATAAATAAAAGCAAAAATCTGTGGATGCTGGAATCTGAAACAAAACTGAAAATGAACCACTGTGGTAAATGCATCATTCTCAATCTATTTTACCAGGTATTTGTTTCATTATTCAACATTTAACATCGATACATTTATTTATTCTGCATCTCCTGATTCTGAATTGAATATCTCTGACATATGCAGCATTGAATTGCAAATATGACTGACCAACAAAACAGATCGAGTCACTGGTTAATGCACATCCCATGATGCTCATTTGAGATTGACCACAATCAGTTTATAAACAAAATCAAATATCTTTAATGGGAAGAGATTTAAGAATGACCAGTTAGTTTATTCTGGGTGTGAAATATCCTGGTGCCTAAATCCCATTAATCTATAGGAAAGTCCAGTAGATCCGCACTGAACCTCGATTTCCTCATCAGCATGAATGGTTTTCCCGATATCTTTATTATGAAAACCGATTTTAAAAAGATGTTTCTGTGCAATGTGCACCAATTCCTCGAGTTCAGTTACAGTATCACTTGTGTCTGTCTTTATGAGCACACACTACTATTAGACATGTTTCAGATGGTGATTAACTATGTTGGTCTACATCTATAAACCCATGCATCGAACAAGTTGCTAATATATGCACGGTGTCAAAATACAAACATTTCTTTCCTGCAACTGCATCTAAACATGCAGCATTTCTGATTTTCCTGAAAGCATTTGAGACCGAGGTCAAAACAAACATAATATGGCAACATCGAGAATTGGATAATGTTCAGCAAATAACCAACATTATGCATACTTCCTGAAATGATAAAGTTTCTGTCTGGTTTTGAACCAGGGACTGCTCACGCGTGAGGCAAACACGATAACCACTACACTACAGAAACTACCAGCAGTTAGGTGCAGCCAATCGACCTGTGTGCAAGGTTCAACTCTGCTGTGTTGCTGCAGGTTCTCATGGTTAGACTATCCACCAGTACCTATTACAAGCCCACCGACTCCCACAACTATCTTGGCTGCAGCTCTTCACACCCCACATCCTGAAAGGACTCCATCCCATTCTCTTCATTCTTTCGCCTCCGCCGCATCTGTTCTGATTATGCCACTTTCCTAACTAGCGTTGCAGATATGTCTTTCTTCTTCAACAGTTGAGCTTTTCCACCCACTGTTGTTGACAGGGCTCTTGACCATGTCCGACCCATCCCCCCGCCACTGCTCTCACTCCCTCCCCTCCCTCCCAGAACCAGGACAGGGTTCCCCTTGTCTTCACTTTTCACCCAACCAGCCTCCGCATTCAAAGGATCATCCTCTGCCATTGCTGCCAATTCCAGCATGATGCCACTACCCAACACATCTTCCCTTTAACCCCCCCCCCCCCCCAACCACCAGCATTCCACAAGGATCGTCCTCTCTGGGATACCCTGGTCCACTCCTCCATCCCACCCAACATCCTATCCCCTACCCATAACACCTTCCCATGCAATAGTAGAAGGTGCAACACCTGCCACTTTACCTCCTCCCTGTTCACCTCCCGGGTCCTAAACGTCCTTTCAGGTGAAGCAGTGCTTCACATGCACCTTCTCCAACCTGGTCTATTCAATTCACTGCTCTCAATCCAGTCTACTCTACATCGGAGAGACCAAACACAAATTGGGTGACCACTTTGTTGAACACCTTCAGTCCGTCTGCAAGCAGGACCCAGAGCTTCCGGTCACTTGCCACTTCAACACACCACCCTGCTCTCCTGCCCACGTGTCCGTCCTTGGCCTTTTCCAATGTTCTAGTGAACCCCAATGCAAATTGGACGAACAGAACCTCATCTTCTGATTGGGCACTTTACAGCCTTCCAGACTGAACATTGAGTTCAAGAACTTCAGACCATGATTCTCCCCTCCACCTTCACCCCATTTCCATTTATTTTATTTCATTTTGTTTCTTCTTTTCATCTCATTCATCCATTTTATCATACTTCTTTCTCACGTCCATTTTACAACTTCTTCATTCCTGCTCTCCTTCTCGCCCGCACCCGGTGTCCTCTCCAACCACTCCCCTCTCTCCGCCCCACCAACCCCCCTCCTCCCCCCCACCAACCCCCCTCCATTCAGGGCAAACCATCTGTACCTCTGCTGTACCATTCTGATTAACACTTTTCACACCTCTCTCAGCCTTCCGCATTCTGCTTTTCATTCCCTTTGTCCAATTACAGCATCCCCCCTTCCACCCTCATAATATAAATCTTGTCTGATTTTCTTTGCCCTTAGCTCTGATGAAGGGTCATCCAAACTCGAAACATTGGCTAGTTACTCAATATTTGTTTCGTTATTCAATATTTCAGATATGTGGATAATTGGAACACATTCTGGGGAAGGTGGGACCTGTACAAACAGGATGGGGTGCACCTGAACCAGAGGGGCACCAATATCCTGGGAGGGAAATTTGATACGGCTCTTCAGGGGGGTTTAAACTAATTTGTCAGGGGAGTGGGAAAAGGAGTTGTAGTCCAGAAGTCAGTGTTGAGGGTGGTGAGGTATTGGGGAAGATATCAGGGTCAAGGGTGGGTACCGGTAGACAGGAAGGTGGGTTGAAGTGTGTCTACTTCAATGCAAGGAGCATCCGGAACAAGGTAGATGAACTTGTGGCGTAGATTGGTATTTGGGACTACGATGTTGTGGCCATTACGGAGACGTGGGTAGAACAAGGACAGGAATGGTTGTTGGACGTTCCGGGGTATAGATGTTTCAGCAAGTGTAGGGAAGCTGGTAAAAGAGGTGGAGGAGTAGCATTGTTAATCAAGGATAGTTTAATGTCTGCGGAAAGGCACTTCGAGGGGGATCTGCACACTGTTGTAATATGGGCTGAGGTTAGAAATAGGAACGGAGTGGTTACGTTGTTAGGAGTTTACTATAGGCCCCCAAATAGTAATAGAGATGTGGAGGAAGAAATTGCTAAGCAGATTATGGATATGTGTGGGGGTCACAGGGTAGTTGTCATGGGGGACTTTAACTTTCCAAATATTGATTGGAACCTTTGTAGGTCAAATAGTTCGGATGGGGCAGTTTTTGTGCAGTGTGTGCAGGAGGGTTTCCTGACACAATATGTGGATAGGCAGACAAGAGGTGAGGCCACATTGGATTTGGTACTGGGAAATGAACCGGGCCAAGTGTTAGATTTGGTTGTGGGAGAGCACTTTGGAGATAGTGACCACAATTCGGTGTCTTTTGTTATTGCAATGGAGAGGGATAGGGCCGTACGGCAGGGCAAGGTTTACAATTGGGGGAGAGGTAATTATGATGCGATTAGGCAAGAATTAGGGGGCATAAGTTGGGAACAGAAACTGTCAGGGAAAGGCACTAATGAAAAGTGGAACTTTTTCAAGGAACTAATACTGTGTGTCCTTGATAGGTATGTCCCTGTCAGGTAGGGAGGAAATGGCCGAGTGAGGGAACCATGGTTCACGAAAGAGGTGGAATGTCTTGTGAAAAGGAAGAGGGAAGCTTATGTAGGGATGAGGAAACAAGGTTCAGATGGCTCGATTGAGGGTTACAAGTTAGCAAGGAACGAGCTGAAAAAGGGGCTTAGGAGAGCTAGGAGGGGACATGAGAAGTCCTTGGTGGGTCGGATCAAGGAAAACCCCAAGGCTTTTTACTCTTATGTGAGGAATAAAAGAATGACCAGGGTGAGGTTAGGGCCGGTCAAGGACAGTAGTGGGAACTTGGGTATGGAGTCAGTAGAGATAGGCGAGGTGATGAAAATGAATACTTTTCTTCAGTGTTCACCAAGGAGAGGGGCCATGTTTTTGAGGAAGAGAAGGTGTTACAGGCTAATAGGCTGGAGTAAATAGATGTTCGGAGGGAGGATGTCCTGGCAGTTTTGAATAAACTGAAGGTTGATAAGTCCCCTGGGCCTGATGAAATATATCCCAGGATTCTTTGGGAGGCAAGGGATGAGATTGCAGAGCCTTTGGCTTTGATCTTTGGGTCCTCATTGTCCACGGGGATGGTGCCAGAGGACTGGAGAGTGGCGAATGTTGTTCCTCTGTTTAAGAAAGGGAATAGAAATGACCCTGGTAATTATAGACCGGTTAGTCTTACTTCGGTGGTTGGTAAATTGATGGAAAAGGTCCTTAGGGATGGGATTTACGACCATTTAGAAAGATGCAAATTAATCCGGGATAGTCAGCACGGATTCGTGAAGGGCAAGTCGTGCCTCACAAATTTGATTGAATTTTTTGAGGAGGTAACTAAGTGTGTTGATGAAGGTAGGGCAGTTGATGTCATATACATGGATTTTAGTAAGGCGTTTGATAAGGTCCCCCATGGTCGGCTTATGATGAAAGTGAGGAGGTGTGGGATAGAGGGAAGGTTGGCCGATTGGATAGGTAACTCGTTGTCTGATTGAAGACAGAGGGTGGTGGTGGATGGAAAATTTTCGGATGGGAGGCAGGTTGCTAGCGGAGTGCCACAGGGATCAGTGCTTGGTCCTCTGCTCTTTGTGATTTTTATTAATGACTTAGAGGAGGTGGCTGAAGGGTGGATCAGTAAATTTGCTGATGACACCAAGATTGGTGGAGTAGTGGTTGAGGTGGAGGGCTGTTGTAGGCTGCAAGGAGACATAGATAGGATGCAAAGCTGGGCTGAAAAATGGCAAATGGAGTTTAACCCTGATAAATGTGAGGTGATTCATTTTGGTAGGACTAATTTAAATGTGGATTACAGGGTCAAAGGTAGGGTTCTGAAGACAGTGGAGGAACAGAGAGATCTTGGGGTCCATATCCACAGATCTCTAAAGGTTGCCACTCAAGTGGATAGAGCTGTGAAGAAGGCCTATAGTGTGTTGGCTTTTATTCACAGGGGGTTGGAGTTTAAGAGCCGTGGGGTTATGCCGCAACTGCACTGGACCTTGGTGAGACCACATTTAGAATATTGTGTGCAGTTCTGGTCTCCTCACTATAAGAAGGATGTGGAAGCGCTGGAATGAGTGCAGAGGAGATTTACCAGGATGCTGCCTGGTTTGGAGGGTAGGTCTTATGAGGAAAGGTTGAGGGAGCTAGGGCTGTTCTCTCTGGAGCGGAGGAGGCTGAGGGGAGACTTAATAGAGGTTTATAAAATGATGAAGGGGATAGATAGAGTGAACGTTCAAAGACTATTTCCTCGGGTGGATGGAGCTATTACAAGGGGGCATAACAATAGGGTTCATTGTGGGAGATATAGGAAGGATATCAGAGGTAGGTTCTTTATGCAAAGAGTGGTTGGGGTGTGGAATGGACTGCCTGCAGTGATAGTGGAGTCAGACACTTTAGGAACATTTAAGCAGTTATTGGATAGGCACATGGAGCACACCAGGATGATAGGGAGTGGGATAGCTTGATCTTGGTTTCAGATAAAGCTCGGCACAACATCGTGGGCCGAAGGGCCTGTTCTGTGCTGTACTGTTCTATGTTCTATGTTCTATATTAAATATGAATACATGTATTGAATACATGCATCTTCATTCTGAGTTGAATATCTCGGGAATATGCAACATTGCATTGCAAACATGACTGACCAATAAAAGAAATCGAGTCACTGGGTAGTAAACGTCCCATGGTGCTTATTTGAGATAGTCAGCTTTTAAACAATATCAAATATCTTTAAAGGGAAAAGGTTTAAGAATGATCTGCTAGTTATACTTGATCCCTCTTTATTCTGCGCGTGAAACATTCTGGCGCCTAAATCCCGTTCATCTATAGAAAAGTCCAGCAGATCTACACTGAGTTTCGATTTACTCATCTGCCTGAGTGATTTTTTCCCATTTCTTTATTCTGAAGAACAATTTTAAAAATATGCTTCCAGGAAATGTGCGCCATTTCCTCTAGTTCAGTTACACTTTCACTTCTGTCTGTGTTTATGAGCACACACTGCTATTACACATGTTTCAGATGGTGATTAACTATGTTAGTCTGCATTTATAAATCCATTAAATTCTGTTATGGACTGAACAAGTTGCTAATATGCGCACGGTGTCAAAGTACAAACATTTATTTCCTCATTGCGTCTTAAAATACAGCATTTCTGCTTTTGCTGAGAGCATTTGTGGCCGAGGTCAGACCAAAGATAACATGGCTGCAACATCGAGATTCGGATAATGTTCAGCAACAACTGAAACCATGCAAAACTTCCCTCATACAAAATGAATAATTTCAATAAATGTTTCTGCCCGGTTTCGAACCGGGGACCTTTCGCGTGTGAGGCGAACGTGATAACCACTACACTACAGAAACAGCTGACAGCATAGCGCCGCCAATTGGCCTGACCACAATGTTCAACTCGACTGTGTTGCTGCAGGCTCGACTGGTTATACTGAGAGTCCATGTCACTTAATACAAGACAAAAATCGTTTCTTTCAACCTGATTTCTCAACTCATCTTGAACTTCAACATTTATAAGCGGTCGTCCGGCAAATATCTAAGGGAGCAATGATTTCTGCTCAATAATTAATGCATCGATAAGTCGCCTGGGCCTGATGAAATATATCCTAGGATTCTTTGGGAGGCAAGGGATGAGATTGCAGAGCCTTTGGCTTTGATCTTTGGGTCCTCACTGTCCATGGGGATGGTGCCAGAGGACTGGAGAGTGGCGAATGTTGTTCCTCTGTTTAAGAAAGGGAATAGAAATGACCCTGGTAATTATAGACCGGTTAGTCTTACTTCGGTGGTTGGTAAATTGATGGAAAAGGTCCTTAGGGATGGGATTTACGACCATTTAGAAAGATGCGGATTAATACGGGATAGTCAGCACGGATTCGTGAAGGGCAAGTCGTGCCTCACAAATTTGATTGAATTTTTTGAGGAGGTAACTAAGTGTGTTGATGAAGGTAGGGCAGTTGATGTCATATACATGGATTTTAGTAAGGCATTTGATAAGGTCCCCCATGGTTGGCTTATGATGAAAGTGAGGAGGTGTGGGATAGAGGGAAGGTTGGCCGATTGGATAGGTAACTGGCTGTCTGATCGAAGACAGAGGGTGGTGGTGGATGGAAAATTTTCGGATTGGAGGCAGGTTGCTAGCGGAGTGCCACAGGAATCAGTGCTTGGTCCTCTGCTCTTTGTGATTTTTATTAATGACTTAGAGGAGGTGGCTGAAGGGTGGATCAGTAAATTTGCTGATGACACCAAGATTGGTGGAGTAGTGGATGAGGTGGAGGGCTGTTGTAGGCTGCAAGGAGACATAGATAGGATGCAAAGCTGGGCTGAAAAATGGCAAATGGAGTTTAACCCTGATAAATGTGAGGTGATTCATTGGTAGGACTAATTTAAATGTGGATTACAGGGTCAAAGGTAGGGTTCTGAAGACAGTGGAGGAACAGAGAGATCTTGGGGTCCATATCCACAGATCTCTAAAGGTTGCCACTCAAGTGGATAGAGCTGTGAAGAAGGCCTATAGTGTGTTAGCTTTTATTAACAGTGGGTTGGAGTTTAAGAGCCGTGGGGTTATGCTGCAACTGTACTGGACCTTGGTGAGACCACATTTGGAATATTGTGAGCAGTTCTGGTCACCTCACTATAAGAAGGATGTGGAAGCGCTGGAAAGAGTGCAGAGGAGATTTACCAGGATGCTGCCTGGTTTGGAGGGTAGGTCTTATGAGGAAAGGTTGAGGGAGCTAGGGCTGTTCTCTCTGGAGCGGAGGAGGCTGAGGGGAGACTTAATAGAGGTTTATAAAATGATGAAGGGGATAGATAGAGTGAACGTTCAAAGACTATTTCCTCGGGTGGATGGAGCTATTACAAGGGGGCATAACTATAGGGTTCATGGTGGGAGATATAGGAAGGATATCAGAGGTAGGTTCTTTACGCAGAGGGTGGTTGGGGTGTGGAATGGGCTGCCTGCAGTGATGGTGGGGTCGGACACTTTGGGAACATTTAAGCGGTTATTGGATAGGCACATGGAGCACACCAGGATGATAGGGAGTGGGATAGCTTGATCTTGGTTTCAGATAAAGCTCGGCACAACATCGTGGGCCGAAGGGCCTGTTCTATGCTGTACTGTTCTATGTTCTATGTTCTATCATTCTCATCTTCTTTCGAATAATTTCAACCAGTTCTACCCAATATTTGTTCGCTGTTCAATGTTTAATATTAATATATTTTTATTAATTACATATCTCCTCATTCTGAATGAAATATCTCCGAAATAGACAATATTGAATTGCAAACATGGCTGGACAACAAAAGGAGTCGAGTCACTGGGTAATACACATGTCACGGTGCTTCATTGAGATTGACCACAATCAGCTTTTAAACAAAATCAAATATCTTTGAAGGGAATAGATTTAAGAATGACTTGTTAGTTATACTTGATCCCCCTTTATTCTGTGTGTGAAACACTCAGGCGTCTAAATCCCGTTCAGCTGCAGGAAAGTCCAGTACATACGCACTGATTCTCGATTTCCTCAACTGTCTGAGTGGTTTTCCCTATTTGTTTCCTCTGAAGAACGACGTTAAAATAATGGTTCCGCGCAATGTGCGCCATTTCCTCTAGTTCAGTTACAGTTTCACTTGTGTCTGCCTTTTTGAGCACACAATCCGATTAGACATGGTTCAGATGATGATTCACTTTGTTAATCTGCATCAACAAAGCCATTAAATTCTGTTGTGGACTGAATGAGTTGCTGATATGTCCACGGTGTCAAAACAGGAACATCTATTTCCTCTCATTGCGTCATAAAAATACAAGATCTCTGATTTTGCTGAAAGATTTTGAGGCTGAGGTCAGAGCAAAGATAACATGGCTTTAATATTGAGTTTCGGATAATGTTCAGCAACAAATTTCAATCATGTACACCTCCCTCACCCTTAATGAACAAATTTTAATAATTCGGCATGGTTTTGAACTAGGGACCTTTTGTGTGTGAGGTGAATGCAACCAATGAGGTGAATACACTACAGAAACTGTTGGCGTCCGTAGGACCCAATGGGACTCTCTTGAAATGTTGCAACACTCATTGGGACTGCTGTCGACATATTGCTCCAAGAATGATTTTGATTTGATTTGATTTATTATTGTCACATGTATTAACATACAGTGAAAAGTATTGTTCCTTGCGCTATACAGACAAAACAAACCGTTCATAGAGAAGGAAATGAGAGTGTGCAGAAGGCAGTGTTACAGTCATAGCTAGGGTGTAGAGAAAGATCAACTTAATGCAAGGTAAATCTATTTAAAAGTCTGACAGCAGCAGGGAAGAAGCTATTCTTGAGTCGGTTGGTACGTGACCTCAGACTTTTGTATCTTTTTCCCGAAGGAAGAAGGTGAAGGAGAGAATGTCCAGAGTGCATGGTGTCCTTAATGCCTCTGCCAGTTATATTATGATGAGCTACCAAACTGATGTATCGGTGCGGGCTTGGTGGGCCGAAGGGCCTGTTCCAGTGCTGCACTGTTCTTTGTTCTCATTTCAATTTCCTTCTCTCATTCCATGAAGCTGATTTTTCTCCCTTTCAAGTCATTGTCCAATCCCCATTTGAAGAAGGAGTTTCTGTGGAATCCATGTACAGTTTGCTTTAAGTAACAACGTTTCCCTGACCCAATGGCATGAAGTATTGGATATAGCTTCCCAATATAGTTTTCAATGTAAACATATATTTACAAATTTACAAAATTTACAAAACGAGTTTAATCGGATGAAGCATCTCCCCATTATTTCTGAATTATATATAATATAACTAATTAACTCCACAACTTTCCAGAGTGTGGAATATAACAGAGGAGAATGAATCACCTATACCTGAAGCAGTCTCCTTGTGTTGTCCTCCTGTGTCCCGAACATCCGATCTGGCAACCTCGAGAATGGGTGGGGAATCTGTCTTACCTACACTGACCTCACACGGGGTGGCACGGTGGCACAGTGGCACACTGCTGCCTCACAGCGCCAGGGACTCGGGTTCGATTCCTGGCTTGGGTCTGAGTGGAGTTTGCACGTCCTTCCTGTGTCTGTGTGGATTTGCTCCAGTTTCCTCCCACAGTCCGAAAGACGTGCTGGTTAGGTGCATTCCCATGCTAAATTTCTCCCTTCGTGTACCCGAACAGGTGGCGAAGTGTGGCGACTAGGGGATTTTCACAGTAACTTCATTGCAGTATTAATGTAATCCAGCTGTGACATTAATAAATAAACTTTAAACATGATATGGACACATCCAGAATATGTCTGGCTGTAAAAATAAATACATCCATTATTGCTTATTCTCCAAAAGTGTCCACTGTTGAGTCATCAATTAATGATCACCATTGATGAGAAATAGATTTCTGGCTGTTCCTGTTGTTAAAATGGGCAGTTCCATCGCAATGAATATCTAACACGATATTGCCGCACTGACACGACCCCAGGGAATTCCAGTTCAGAAAGTTACTCTGGAGCTAGTACGCTTTTGACATTGTCCATGGGTGAACTTCTCTTGAGTGTGTCAGTGGCTGTTTTAGTCTGTTTGTTTATCTTCCTTAGTGATTGTCTGTGTGTCTATGTTTGAGTCGATCAGTTTGAGAATCGATCACTGTGTTTACTTGTCCCTGTGTCGATGCTTTTGTTGATTCTGTGCGGTTCACGAGGCTTCTAGTGAACACGGAGTTGGAGTTATTCGTGTGTTTTCATAGTTAGCAACTCAGACTAATGTGTCAGAAATCTACAGAATAATTCCGGATTTATAACGAGGGACATTGGAATTGATGTCTGTGTCTGGGCTTTTATCTATATGTTTATATATCCTGACACGTGTTGGTCTTTGCACGTGGCCGTGTGTGTATCTGCTTTCCCCGTGTCTGCGTGGGCTTCCTCCGTGTGCTCCAGTTTCCTCCAACAGTCCAAAGATGTGCAGGTTAGTTTGACTGGCCATGATAAACTGACCCTAGTGTCAGGGGGATTCGCGGGGTTAATGTATGAGGTTACGGGAAGAGGGCCTGGGTAGGTTTGTGATCGGTACAGACTCGTTGGGCCGAATG
The DNA here is from genome assembly GCF_964213995.1 of Mustelus asterias. Lineage (NCBI taxonomy): Eukaryota > Metazoa > Chordata > Chondrichthyes > Carcharhiniformes > Triakidae > Mustelus > Mustelus asterias. The sequence goes on from NC_135830.1 coordinate 4,506,754, forward strand.
GCATTTTTCTGTACTGTACAAATTCTATGATTCTATGATTCTATTATCTAGATATCTATCTATCAGCCTTTACAGGTGACCGTGTGTGTATCTGTTTCCAATATGCGGCATTGCTGTCCACGGGAGGGCGCTCTCTGATCACTTATGAAAAATCACGATTCCCTTCGAGAGGAAGCGTCTGTTTGAAGATGTAAAAATGGGCGGAGAGACGAAGTGACTTTCGGCCTCATACCATTCCACTGATTGTTTCAACTTCTCCATTTCCAGGTCTTATGCAGACAGTGATCACTCTGTTTCTGGTGTTCAGACTGGAACTATGGAGGTGAAAGTCTGTCTGTCTCTGGTTATTGTCCTGGTGATGTGGAGATGCCGGCGTTGGACTGGGGTAAACACAATAAGAAGTTTAACAACACCAGCTTAAAGTCCAACAGGTTTATTTGGTAGCAAAAGCCACACAAGCTATCGGAGCTCCAAGCCCCTTCACTCACCTGAAGAAGGGGCTTGGAGCTCCGAAAGCTTGTGTGGCTTTTGCTACCAAATAAACCTGTTGGACTTTAACCTGGTGTTGTGAAACTTCTTATTGTCCTGATCACAGGACGGTCATTTTGAACCTTTGACTGAAATCCGCCAATCACCATATTAATTGCCCATTTCCATTTCTAGGCGATTATTCCGTTGTTGTTACTCCTTCTAAACCGCTGCGTGTCTGTTGTCTATTTTCAGAGATGAGTAACGGCGACTGTGTCCCAGTCAGAACCAAGAGTTGAAGCAGCAGAGGGTGAAGATTCAGCAATACCCTGCAGTTACTCTGTATAGGGTTTACCTACAGTCTGTGTCCTGTTCTGGTATCGCCAGTATCCACACCGAGCTCCTCAGTATCTGCTCAGAGCCGAGAGTTATGGATTTACCGATACGGCTCCCGGCTTTAAACATTTCAGCTGGAATCTCAGCGAGACACAAAGCACTTTTCACTTGTCCATGAAAGATTTGAAGATGACAGATAACGCCGTGTATTACTGTGCACTGAGACCCACACTGAATGAGGATCCCGCGGGCTTCGTACAAAAACTGGCGCAGGTCCTCAATCAATGGTTCCTTGTCCGCAAAACACATTGCATTGAATTTCAGAGAAAATGTACAGATGATGAACCTGACAATGCTGCCCCAGCTGAGTGGCTTTCCCTCCCTAACGTCAGTGATTGTCACTGTTGGGGAAATGTGACATTTGGCGCTCAGATTATTCCTGGATAAATCCAATCATTTCCTGATCCCAATCACAAAACCCACAGATGTCCCGAGTGAATAACTTAATAAATCAGTACTTCCAATCTTTCTGTATCAGATGCCTATCTGTCAGGGGAACCTGTTAAATGTGATCCAATATTAAAGGCACACTGAGACTTGTCACATTTTGAAGTTTCTGGACAGAAATAATGACTGATTGAATCAGTACTTTCCCAGTATAAGAGTAATCCCAGTGGAAACGCAAGTCAATGTGGACTTGGGTGAATACTTATCCCCGGTATAAATAAAGCAGTAACTACTATTATGTTCATGCAGTGGATGCACTCATTAATACCCACAGAGTAAATGAGGGTAAATTATTTATTTCACTTTTAACTTTATTTAGAAAGATAATCTATCTATAAAAAGGGGGACATTGAGTTCGAACGAAAGAGGGTTAACCGAGAAAGAGACAGTGTAACTGATAACGTTATTCACCTTTCATGGAGAGAGAAAGAGAGTGAGAAAAACACACACAGCCCGGGATGGAATGTGTTTGGAGGGAGCCAGCTGTGTTTAGTCCTCCACTAACAGTGTTTGGTCCACAGCTGACGTCATCTCAAGGGGACCAGCCAATTGCAACACTGAGAAAACCCCCCAATTTGCCAATTATTGAAGCTGCCTCTGATCTGAGTTTACTCCGTGATATAAGACTAGAAGCAACAACATATTTTAAACAGTGTCGCTGTTCCTGTCCAGTCAGGAACCACATGTTCCCTGCGTGTTCTACTGATAATAATGGACATGCTGCCCCGTGAGTCTGAGCTCAAATCCTCAGTGTGTGTTCAATGGGTTATATTCACTCACAGATTTCTCACACAGTCTATATGTTGTTACAGGAACCAATGGCCAAACTTCAGTTTCCCAGGAGCCGCCTGAATGAACGGTTCAGGAAGTACAGACGGTAATTTTGAACTGCAGTTATAAAGCTAAATACATTGACCAAACTCTATTCTGGTACATCCTGTACCCCGGAGAAGCTCCGAGATATTTATTGAAAAGTTACGGCAAGGGGAAGGGGGATAAGTCTCCTGATTTTTCGGACCAGTTTTCTGCTAATTTGGACAGAGACAAGAAAACAGCTCCATTAAATATCACCGGGGTCCGTGTCTCTGTCTCTGCCGTGTATCTGTAACAGTGTGCGCTGAACCGCAGTTACAGAGTCGCAGTTAGTCCGTACAAAAACCAGCAAAGCATTCTCACCTCCTCACACTGAATCCGATCTCTGAGCTGGATTGTGAACAGTTAATAGAAACAAAATCATCTCATTAAAACCAATTAAACCGAATGAGGGCATTAGTTATGAGGAGAGATTGAGTAAACTAGGGTTGTTCTCCCTGGAAAGACAGAGGTTGAGGGGCGACCTAATAGAAGATTATAACATTATGAAGGGCACAGATAGGGTGAACAGTTGGAAGCTTTTTCCCAGGTCAGAAATGACAAACACAAGGGGTCACAAGTTCAATGTAAGGGGGGGGGGGGGGGTGGGGTGGGGGGGGGGCAAGGTTCAAGACAGATATGCGGGGGCTGTATTCTACACAGAGGGTGCTGGGGGCCTGGAATGCACTGCCAAGCAAGGTGGTTGAGGCAGTCACGCTAGGATCATTTAAGACTTATCTGGATAGGCACATGAACAGACTGGGAATAGAGGGATGCAAACGGATGGTCTAGTTAGGAGCACATGATCGGTGCAGGCTTGGAGGGCCGAAGGGCCTGTTCCTGTGCTGTATTGTTCTTTGTTCTTTGATCACGCCATCCACAGTCCAGAATCCATAAGCTGCAGGACTTGTTTAAAAGACGGACCACAGATCCTGAACGTTCAATTTTCACAGCATGCGTGTGTACGGCTGTGGTGATTGTCCTTTTAAGGGCAACACAGCAGTGTAAGGGTCAACATGGCCTGTGTGAACAAGCGGGACTCAGAGTCTGGAATCACCCCATCGTGAGAGAATCCTTTAGGCAAAGAGTCATTTTGAGAGTGAGCTCCTGTCATGATCTTGCGAAACAATTCTTATTCATCAATCCTCCTTGTATTCATCAATCAAGACTGTGAAAGTGCAGATTTACAGCGGCAGATACCTCTTCCATGGTTGATATGTAAGTTAAATTGTACAATTATGAAATAATTAAATAAACAATGGAATAAAAGCCTTGTAGTCTTTATTTCCCATTCCTTCTCCATGTTTTATAAACACGCCATCCAGAGACCAGAGCCCATAAGATGCAGGACATGTTTAAAAGACAGACAACATACCCTGAACCTTCAACTTTCACACCCTGGGCAGAATGTTCCCGTCCCGCCAGCCACAGGAACCGTAGCGGGCGAGAAAGACCATGCAAAGGTCTGTTGACCTCGGCGGGAATTTATCAGCCTTGGGTTGAACAAAGAACAAAGAACAAAAAACAATGCAGCACAGGAACAGGCCCTTCGGCTCTCCAAGCCCGCACCGATCATGTGGGTCACTGTCTGTGTGGAATCTGCACATTCTCCCATGCCTCGGTGGGTTTCCTCTGAGTGCTCCGGTTTCGTCCCACGGTGCGAAAGACGTGCTGGTTAGGTGCATTGGCCATGCTAAATTCTCCCTCAGTGTAACCCGAACAAGTGATGGAGTGTGGCGACGAGGGGATTATCACAGTAACTTCATTGCAGTGTTAATGTATGCCTACGTGTGACGCTCAAAAAATAAGTTTTACTTTAAATTATTGAGTCAAGCAGCCTTTCAGTTTCAATCATTGAGTCAACTTTTTGTCTTTAGCTCCTGAGAGTGATTGTTTTATTTTGAACTTCCATTTTGACCCTTCAGATTCCAAAAGCAACGCGTTTTGAGTACCTTACTGTGCAGTAGGTCCTTCCATGCTGACGCTATAGTTAAGAAAGTCCACCAACGCCTCGACTTTCTCAGGAGCCTCAGAAAATTCAATATGTCAGCGACGACTCTCACGAACTTTTACAGATGAACAATACAAAGTATTCTTTCTTTTTGTATCACAGTTTGGTATGGTTCCTGTTCTGTCCAAGGCCGCAAGAAACTACAAAGCGTCCTGAACGAAGACCAGTCCACCACTCAAACCAGCCTCCCATCCATTGACTCTGTCTACACTTCCCACTGACTTGGGAAAAGCAGCCAGCATAATCAAGGACCCCACACACCCCGGACATTCTCTCTTCCACCTTCTTCTGTCGGGAAAAAGATACAAAAGTCTGAGGTCATGTACCAACCGATACAAGAACAGCTTCTTCTCTGCTGCTGTCAGACTTTTGAATGGAGCTACCTCGCATTAAGTTGATCTTTCTCTACACCCGAGCTATGACTGTAACATTACATTCTGCACCCTCTCCTTTCCTTCTCTATGAACGTTTTGCTTTGTCGGTACAGCACACAAGAAACAATACCTTTCCCTGTATACCAATACATGTGGCAATAATAAATCAGATCAAATCATACTGGTTCATAGTTCGACATCCCGTAATTCTCATTTACGACTAACATCGTCTCATCCTCTAAGGGAATAACAGAAACTTAAATAAGACCTTTCTTTTGATTAATTCTCAGCCTATCTCTTTGTATGTTGCTATTTTACTGTAATATTATAATTTATCCCTCTTTCTCAGGAATCTACTGATAGGGCAGGTAGTGTCATGGTGGTATTGTCCCTGGACTAGTAATCCAGAGACCCAGGCAGACCCAGGTTTTAATCCCGCCACGGTAGGTGGTGGAATTTAAATTCAATAAAAAATGTCTGGAATTAAGAATCTACTGATGACCATGAAACCATTGTCGATTATCATAGAATCAAGGAAATCCTACAGCGAAGAAAGAGGCCATGGAGCCCATCGAGCCTGCACTGACAACAATCCCACCCAGGCCCTATCCCTGTAATCCCTTGTACTTAACATGTTAATCCCCCGAACACTAAGGGGCAATTTATCATGGCCAATCGAACTAACCCGCATACTTTTAGACTGTGGGAGGAAACCGGACCACCCGGAGGAAACCCACACAGACACGGGGAGAACGTGCAAACTCCACAACAGACAGTGACCCGAGGCCGGAATTGAATCCAGCTCCCTGGCGCAGTGATGCAGCAATACTAACCATTGCGCCAGAGTGGCGATTGTTGGAAAATCCCATCTGGTTCCCTAATGTCCTTTAGGGAAGGAAATCTGCCGCCTATCTCTATCAGGTCACCCCTCATCCTTCGTCTCTCGAAGGAGAAAAGGCCGAGCACACTCAACCTATCCTCATAAGGTATGCCCCCCAACTCAGGCAACATCCTTGCAAATCTCCTCTGCACCCTTTCTATGGCTTCCACATCCTTCCTGTAATGAGGCGACCAGAACTGAGCACAGTACTCCAAGTGGGGTCCGACTAGGGTCCCATATAGCTGCAACATTATCTCACGACTCCTAAACTCAATTCCTCGATTCATGAAGGCAAGTACACTATACGCCTTCTTCACCACAGCCTCAACCTGCACAGCTGCTTTGAACATCCCATGGACTCGGACCCCAAGATCCTTCTGATCTTCCACACTGCCAAGAGTCCAACCATTAATATTATATTCTGCCATCCTATTTGACCGGCCAAAATGAACCACCTCACACTGATCTGGGTTAAACTCCATCTGCCACTTCTCCGCCCAGTCTTGCATCCTATCAATGTCTCGCTGCAGCTTCTGGCATCCCTCCACACTATCCACAACACCTCCAACCTTTGTGCCATCAGCAAACTTACCAACCCACCCCGCCACTTCCTCATCCAGGTCGTTTATAAAAATCACAATGCGTAAGGGTCCCAGAACAGATCCCTGGGGCACTCCACTGGTGACCGACTTCCATTCAGAATATGACCCATCTATATCCAGTCTTTGCCTTCTGTGTGCAAGCCAGTTCTGGATCCACAAAGCAATGTCGCCTTGGATCCCATGTCCCCTCACTTTCTCAATAAGCCTTGCATGTGGCACCTTATCAAATGCCTTGCCACGCACAAACATTGACAGACACAGGCACACACATAGAAACTGAAAGACATACAGACACATAGATACTGACAGACAGACATACACAGACACCGACGGACACACACACAGTCTCTGACAGACACACACATAGACAGTGACTGACACACACACAGACTCTGATAGACACACACATAGACACTGACAGACACACAAACAGACTCTGACAGACATACACACAGACTCCGACAGACACACAAACATAGACACTGACAGACACACACACAGACTCTGACAGACACACACACCTAGACGCTGACAGACACACACACAGACTCTGACAGACACGCACACAGACACTGCAAGACACTCACACAGACTCTGACAGACACACACAGACTCTGACAGACACAAACACACAGAGTCTGACAGACACACACACAGACTCTGACAGACACATACACAGACTCTGACAGACACACACACAGACTCTGACAGACGCACACACAGACTCTGACAGACACACACACAGACTCTGACAGAAACACACGCAGACTCTGACAGACACACACACAGACTCTGACAGACACATACACAGACTCTGACAGACACACACACAGACTCTGACAGACGCACACACAGACTCTGACAGACACACACACAGACTCTGACAGAAACACACGCAGACTCTGACAGACACACACACAGACTCTGACAGACACATACACAGACTCTGACAGACGCACACACAGACTCTGACAGACACACACACACAGACTCTGACACTGACATGCACACACTGATTCAAACAAACTCACACCAGCTCCCTGACTGGTTGAAGCATCTGTCGCTCAGCGAATGGAGCTCCCGGATTTGTTCTGGGGGCGTGCCGTTAGCTGCTGGCTTTTTGATTGGCTAACACGGTTGTCAGTCAGAAAGCCCAGCCTCTAATTGGCTCATCCGCTGTCAAAGTGCGGAGACCAGTCATTGGCGAACTTGGCTGTGAGGAAGCGAGCGGCAATTCTGATTGGCTGATTCATTCAAACGTCGATCTGGCCTCTGATTGTCTGAGGTGGTCAGTTAGCAACCCAGTCTCTGATTGGCTGAGGCGGTCAGTTAGCAACCCAGTCTCTGATTGGCTGAAGCAGTTTGTTAATGATCGCCGTCTGTGATTGGCTGTCAGTCAGTTTTGTTTCTTCATTCATTGAATAATTGTTTTAATCGGATATTTCACTGCGATTCTGATCTGCTCCCTGAATTTGGATTGAGTCACTGCGTAAATAAATGTGTTTGTGCAGCAATTTATATCCTGCAGCATATATCCGACTTGTTGCAATGTATATTCAGGAATAGTGAGGTAAATTAATCCTTTCACTTTCAAATAGATAAAATATACAACAGACACCGACCAGAGGAGAATGAAAGCTCCGGATATGCTGAAGAGTAAAATCATTGACTTCCTTCTGCTCTCCATCTCGGGGTCTCTGCGATTCTCTCCCTGACTCTGAGCCCTCAGTCCCTTCCGGACTCGACTGGTCACCAAAATGTGACTGACTGTCAGAGCGTTAATCACCAGGATTAAACCGAATGGGAGCAATGGGGTTAAAACCTGATCAAACCAGGAAAATACAACCCAGCCGGGATCAGTGAAATAGTTTGCCTTTGTCTGACAGAACCACTGGACATTTTCGATTATCCTTCGAGGTTTATTTGTAAAGTACAGGGGGATGTTTTTCACAGAGAGCAGGATGCCGGTTGTTGCCAGAACCACAGCCGCAGTTTTCCCAGTGCAATATTTAGTTTTCAGTTTCTGGCAGCGAATGGCCACAAATCGATCAAAGGAGAAAGTGACAGTGAACCAGACTGAACAGTCTCTGGCTGCAAACAGCAGGACCTGTTTAACACCACACACAGGGGTGAGGGACAGGAAATTCAGGGGGAAATAATAACCATTTATTATGGTGAGAATGGGGTTAAAGATGATGAACAGTAGATCCGCCGCTGCCATGGCCACCAGGTAGCGAGTGGTGCAGGTGGAGAGGCCACACTTTCCCCGACTCAGGATCGCAATTCCCAGTAAATTAACTGTCAGAGAAAAAGGGATAATAGCCGGGAAATTAGTGAGTAAACATTCTCCAAGTCTGATCTGAAAGTAAGAAGAGGATTTCAGTATCAATCCAATGGGGTTCCGGGGGTGCTGGTGTTGTTGGAGGAGTTGTGCTAGAGATTAACATTGCAGATTGGAAAGTAGCCAATGTCACAACGCTGGTTAAGGAGGGACTGGGGGACAGGAAGCTGTGAATTATACATCTCTCACTTTGATGGTGCAAATCTGCAAATTCTGATCATTCAAATATTTCAGAGAGATTGGTTTTCACATCTGATCTGTTTGTGAGGATTAATTCAGACTGGACGGGATCCCAATTAGACCCAAAGTGGACAGAGATAGAATCTGCAATTCCTTCCTGCACCCAATTATCAGAGCCCACCCCAGATTTAACACGTCTCTGGACTGGACAGCTGATGGAGTTGGATGTCAATTCAGGATTTGTCTAGTTAACTTCCCTCTCCAAATTTCCTCTCCATTCTTACTCTCCCCTGCAGCCTTCCTGCTTCTAATTTACAGATTATATCCTCTGTCTGTCTCTTTTTTTCTTCCTCCTCTCCCTCTCTCTATGCTTTCTCCTTTCCTTCTCTATCTATCTCTTGCTAAACTCTTCTTCTCTCCGACCAGCTTTATTCCACTGTATCTGGATTTCTCGCTCATCCAGTGCATTTCCATTCTTCATTCTAATTGTAGCTTTACCCCATATCTCCCTATCGCTCTCCAATTGTTGTCTCTCTCCTCCTGTTTCTCCCCATATCTCTCTATCTCACTCCAGTATTGCTCTCTCCAACTTGCTTTCTCCCCATTTCTGTTCACCTCCCTCCAGAATCTCTGCATCTCCCTTTCCAGCTTTCTTTGTGGGGCTTTTAAGCACAGCATGATCCCATGGGCAGCGCTGTGGCCATATCCAGAGAGGACAAAGTGGGCGGGGTGGTGGAGACATTTCATTCCCCCAGCCTAGTGCTTGGTGGAATCTCCACCCAGCCACTGAGCGCCATGTGAATTCTGAGTTTGGATACATATCCACTCAGTGACAGAAAGAGATAAACTCCCCTCTTTAAATTGGAACAAGCTGGGTCCGTTCCTTCGGTAGACTTTTTAAAATGAGCATCCCAGCAGTTACTAATTAATAAATTAATCAATTCATTGATTTATTGATCTATTGATTGATTTCTGTAAGTAAGGAATCTCAGTGTTTCTGACTGAGGCTATTCTCCAGGGCCAGGGAGCTGGGCACTGACCCCTAACTGGAGACCTCCAGATGATGTGATTCTTCCCACCCCCTCACATCAATATGGTTTGTGGTTATTGGCAATGTGGGTCAGAAATATTGCATCGCTCCTTTCAACACAGTGCACATGAGAGAGAGGGAAAGAAGCAGAGATATGGACAGAAATAGGAAGGTAGAGAGAGGGATGGAGTAAGAGCTGGTGAGTGTAGTTGCAAAGACCTGGACCGAGATAAGAACATCCATCTTTACAATTAGAGAGAGCGATAGTGGCAGGAGGAGAAAAGAGAAGGAGGGGGTGGAACAGAGAAAGAGGGAGGCCCGAAGTGAGTGGAAGGTCAAAGCAGAAATGGGGATGGAGGGAGAGCATTCGAGAAAGAGAGGCAGGGTGTGAGGGTTTCCACTGTGTAGGCACTAACTGCAGCTCCACTCAAACGCTATCAGGTAGTCTGACTTGTGGAGAAACATCCTGGGAGAATTTAAAAAGTGTGCTGCAGGAATCAGCAGCCGCTTCCCAAACTGAAAGAGGGAGTTGAGCATTTTCTAGAGACTGAGAAGGAACAGGGGGTGGGGGGGGGGGGGGGGGGGGTGGGCAGTGTGCAGCAGGACTGGCATTTTAATTCAGGTTTAGAAGATTCTCTTTCTGGATCTCTCTCTTTCTCCATTTCAATGTTTCTGTCTGATTGGAGGAAATGGAGGGAAGGAAAGAGTGAGAGAGAATGATGAGAAGCAAGAATGAGAGGTATAGAATAATAGAATCATAAAGTGCAGAAGTGGCACTTCGGCCCATCGAGTCCACACTGACACATTAGAAACACCTGAAATCCCACCTAACCCCATCTGACAGCACTTGGTCCATAGCCCTGAATGTTATGATGTGGCAAGTGCTCATCCAGATACCTTTTAAAGGATGTGAGGCAACTCGCCTCCACCACCCTCCCAGGCAGCACATTCCCGACCGTCACCACCCTCTGGGTCGAAAATTATTTTCTCACATCCCCCCTAAACCTCCTTGCCCTCACCGTGAACCGATGTCTCCTCGTGACTACCCTTCAGATATGGGGAACAGTTGCTCCTCATCCAATCTGTCCACGTCCCTCATGATCTTGTACACATCGATCAGGTCGCCCCTCAGTCTTCTCTGCTAAAATATTAATATCGTTAATATAACCTAACCTCTTTTGAGAATGTAGATCTTCCATCCAAGGCAGCATCTTGGTGAACCTCCTCTGCACCCCCTCCAGTGCAATCACATCCCTCTTATAATGTGGCGATCAGAACTGCACACAGTACTCCAGCTGGGGCCTCACCAAAGATCTATACAATTCCAACATTACTTCCCTGCTTTTGTAATCTATGCCTCGTTTGATAAAGGCAAGTGTCCCAAATGCCATTTTCACCACCCTACTAACTTACACTTCTGCTTTCAAAGATCTGTGGTCAAATACACCAAGATCACATTCTGCCATAGATCTTCCTGGAGTCCGACCGTTCATGGAGTATTTCCTTATCAAATTACTCCTTCCAGAGTGTATCAGCTCACACTTTTCAGGGGTACATTCCATTAAACAGTGTAAAAGACACTCCACACTGCTAACTGCACCTTGTGCAATCTTGCTGCGGAACTTGTTTTAAAAGGTTGTCTCAGTGTTAAGAGAGAGTTACATCTTTCCAGGGAAGTGAAGGGAATTCTCCAGACTTGGGACAATGCACACAGAGTGGTAGGTATGTGGGTTTTTTTATCGGGTGCAGTGAGGGAAGGATCTCACAGAAGGTGTGCGGATGGAGGCGGGGGAATGTCTGTGTCTCATTCGATAAGTTTCACAATGCAACTGCTGTGGGATCATGCTGTGCATGCACTGTCCTGGGCCTTTTGCCTGCCTAGCTTTAAATTGAGGGGTGATAGATATAGGACAGATGTCAGAGGTAGATTCTTCACTCAGAGAGTAGTAAGGGCGTGGAATGCCTTGCCTGCAGCAGTAGTGGACTCGCCAACATTAAGCACATTTAAATGGTTATTGGATAAACATATGGATGATATTGGAATATTGTAGGTTAGATGGGCTTTAGATTGGTTTCACTGGTCGGCGCAACATGGAGGGCCGAAGGGCCTGTACTGCGCTGTAATGTTCTATATTCTATGTTGTAACAATGATCATCCTCTTTGAAAATAGTTCACTAACTGCAAAGAAGGTTCCAAGGCCGTGAATATAAAAAAGCTTAAACTTGAAAAATGGGACTGAGGGAGTTCATGAACACTTTCTGCAGCGGACTGAGGGGATATTCAGCTGATATCACATTACTGCCTGTGGGATCTTACTGTGCGACAAATATTCCGGCCTCAGTTTGTACATTAAAACTAGAAACACTCAAACACAAAAAACAATCATAAACTTTGAACTGAATTTTGAAACTGCCTCTGTGCTTTGGATCTTCCTGTGCACAAGTTACATCAGAAATCTCTAAACTAACAGCAGTGAGGTCAGATTAACAATTAATCTCTTCACTGTAAATAATTCTTGATGGCCTGGAATGAAAGTTCTTTAACCTGAAGCGGGTATAATTGTGGAATAAAAATGTCTGAGTCTGAGTGATAAATCTGAGCGTGAAATGAAATGCACAGGGTTCCATCTGAATACAGTTTGTTGTGGTGCTGATTGTTGGCGCTCTCGCTCTATGTCTGGTGTGGCGAAGCTGAGTTTGTGAAGTGTGGTCCCTTTAAAAGCTGGTTTTGTGTCCGTTTATAGTTGGACTTGTGTCAATGCTTGGAGGCTTAAAATGTAGGTACAGACAGAATACCAAGACTGCAAGATTTGTAGTAAAGACCAAGCATCAAGGTTGCCTTTGTAACATGCTTTGCAGGCTCTTGAATTTTAAGTTCAGCCTATCTGTTCAAAGAAGACACTCAGCTTTCAGGAAGCTATCAAATGTTAATTCATTGTCGTGGAAAAGATCAGATCAATCCTGATGCAGGTAAATTCATAGGCCATCACAGTTATAAAAACAAGAGATCAACTGCCTGCCTGCAGTTCATCTGAAGGGCTGCCACCTCTCAAAGCCGAGAGAGGGAAAGAGCAGCTCTCTCCAGCTTCGAATATCTCATAATAGATTCAGCCTCTGTCTCATGACTCTCTATCTCTATCTGTGTCTCTGTATCACCATTGTATGGCTTGTGAGAGAGGAAGTGAGAGAGTGGGGAGACAGGCTGAGGCAGGGTTGATGTTACGGAGTGAGAGAGAAAAGGGAGGATCAGGTTAAACAGGGGGAGAGATAGCTGAACATTGTGGAATTGGGGTGGAGGGAAAAAGGCACAGGATTTGGGGTAGAGGTTTTCCTGTGTGCAGTCACTGCTGATGTCCCTGTCACACCTTTCCAGAAAGTGTGATGTTCAAACACTCCAATCCTGAAATGTATCCTCAGGAAATGAACAGTGTCTTCCCGATTGAGGTTTTAGCCACTTGCTGACTAGTTTGGGCGGTGTGGAAACATTGCTGCCCGTGGGATTCTGCTGTGCATCAGTGACCTGCAGCATATACAGAACTGCAAATGGTAACCACACAACTTAAATGGCAAATTAGCTCAGTGACGATAAAGCACATGGGAGGGAGGAGGGGATAAAAATCAAACCTCAGGCCTTGATAAAGGCTTGTTCTCAATCCCTGTGTCCTGTTTGCATTTTTAGACAGAGTGCTGCGAGTTGGAGGATTTATTATTTTTTGAGGGAGTGGGTAGGGAAGGCATTCAATGTCTCAGCCTCTGTCACCACAACTTTTCCTCTCTCTCTCCATCCATTTGCTTCAATGTTGCAACCTGCAATTAATGTAAAATAAAATACCCTTGCGTTTTGTTTTATTGTTGTGGGGTGCATGAGGTGTGTGCGGATGGGACAGAAGGTGAGGAACAGTGGTTCTCTTTTCCCTCTTGCCCCTTCCATCTGTGTGTGGGATGTTTTGGGGCTGGAAAGGACAGATTTGTTTCACTGGGGTGGGGAGAATCCTGTTCCTTGGTCCCAAGGTTTATTGAATCCTCTGTGAGTAGGCCTCGATTCAGGGCCTAATCTCAGGGACCTCAGGATGCCTTTTCCATTCTCTTCATTCCATACAGTTACTGCGCCACCATTCATTTTTATTGTGGCTGATCATCAAATTTAATGTCTTGATTCATCCTTCCCCCATATCCTTTGATACCTTTATCCCCTAGAGCTATATCTAATTTATTTTTGAAATCACAGAACGCCTGTGAGTTCCACACATTCACCACCCTCTGACTGAAGAAATTTCTCCTACCCTCAGTTCTAAAAATGCTTTCGCTTATCATCAAACTAAGACAGCTAGTCGTGGACTCCCCTACCATTGGTAACATTCTTTCTGAATCGACCCTGTCTAATCCTGTCAGAATTTTATAAGTTTCTATGAGATTCCCTCTCATTATTCTGAATGCATTTGCCTTAATAACTTTCTGTGGTTGTGAATTCCACACATTCACCACCCTCTGACTGAATAAACTTCTCCTCACCTCAGTTCGAAAAGGTTTCCCCCTAATCCTAAAGCTATGACCCCGAGTTCTCGACTCCCCAACCCTTGGTAACATTCTTTCTGAATCGACCCTGCCTCATTCTGTTAGAATTTAATACGTTTCTATGAGGTCCCCTCTCACTCTACAAATTTCCATTGAATATAATCCCAACCAATCCAGGTGTGGCCTCACCAATGCTTTATAAATTGCAGCAAATCATCCCTATCCCTCAATAGGCATCATCTCGCTACAATTGTGTTTCAAATCTGGCTGCTCCCACATTGCAGTGTGCTTGTGCAGGATGACCAGCAGGATTTCTGAAATGATACAGGAACATTTTATTTTCCTCAGAGCCCCTCTAACCCTCCTGCTGCTGACCTTAATGTACACACCTTGGACATTGACCCCTCTGCTAAGGGGATAAAGTTTCTTCTTAACTATCCTATCTACATTCCTCTTACTTTTGTATACGTCAGTGGCGACCACGTTCGGTGTTCACTGTGTTAAGGAAAGCAACCCGAGCCTAACCAGACTGTCTTCACTGCTGAAAAACTGCAGGCCAGGTAACATCCTGGTGAATCTCCTTTGCATTCGTTCCGGAGCAATCACATCCTCCTTCTTGTGAGGTCATAGCACTCCTCAGAGTACTCTTGCTGAAGACAAATGAGCGTTTCATACAGCTCCATCATGACTTCCCTGCTCCTATCTTCCACACTTCGACTAATAAAGAAAATTGTCATGCCTGCCTTCTTAAGCAGCAGATCATCAGGAGTTACCCAATGGAATGGAAAACAATAGAAGGTTTATGTCTACTTTCTTGAGTTTACACTGAAATTAATTTTTAAAAATCCAAAGAGCCGTTGTCCAGTCACAACCTCAACATAAAAATAAATTAATGAACTAACTTCAAAAGGGTAAAAAAATACGTTAGTAACACACGCTGTGATAAAGAGCATTCAGCACATATTCCAAAATTAAGATCATTCTTGACAGATTTCATTGAAGAATTTTAACAATGATCAGGAATGTTGATGTCCGACACATGGCGTTTCTAGATGCCTTCAGTAAGTGAATACTTAACAGACTCATGAGTAATCTTAGTTCAAGTGGAGTTAGAGGAACAGCAGCAGAATGACTAGAAGCTGGCTACAAAGATGCAACATAGGGAGTAGGAGTTAAAGGGATTTTCTCTGACTGCTGGAAGGTGGGAAGTGGGTTTCCACAAGGATCAGTGCTGGGATCACTGTCCTTCACCATTTATATCACCAATATGGAATCAGGAAGCAAAATTATAATTTCAAAATTTATAAACCAATCCAAACTGAGAGTGAGAATGACCAGAGTGGAAGAATACACTGAAACACAATAACACATTAATAATAAATTATGAAGTTGCAAATTGGGTATTAGAATTGGAAATTAATTTCACCACAGCTCAGTGTCAGGTTCTGCATTCTGATCAGAACAGTAAGTTTCCTAATCACTCTATGGAAATCAAGCATCTCAATACTTTCGAGGAGTTTAGGGCTTCAGTTGATCAGATTGACAAACCGCTTTAAGAAACAACACAGTTTAGACAGAGCCACAACAATCCAGAAAAAAAAAACATTGGAGTTAATTAATAGATTAATGGAAACGTGGACAAATCACAAAATGTTTGACAATCGCTGAATACTGCACGGTTTGTAATTGGTTTGTTTAAATATCAGGAACTAGCTGAAACTTCTTTCTTTTCAATACAAAGCCAAGGTATGGAGAAATTTCATATCATACCCTGACCACCAAACAAAGCCAAACTCTTCCTGTTTTCAACATGTTCCAAAGATAAACGATGGAGGCAGCTCCACAGGATGGACATCTCACTCACCAAATTAAATTGGTATATATTTAAAATTGAACCAACTTATTTCATTCCATTCTTTTCCTAAACACAATACAATTCTACATGGACAGATAGTGCCAGATATTAATGGAGACTTTGATCAGATATTCCACTCAGGTGAAAGAACAACAATCAGTACAATTATACACTGACAAATATACCCTGCAATACTTGTTCACTGGTGTCAGGTATTCTGCTCTGGTTAGTGATCCACATTCAAATTTCCATTATATTCTTACTCCCACTAAACATTATTTCAGAGAGATCACCTTCACTGAGGTCCAATCTTACAATAGATAAGATTGAGTAGTTCACGACTCAATACATTAACTTCATTGAGAGGTGAACCCGTGAGTAACACAAAGAGGCTCATTGTCAGCTGATGAAAAGGGTTAAAACCACAGAGATATTTCAAGCCATTTGATTTAAGTAAATTACATTGTTCACCTGGTGTCTTTATAACAGTGACCACGACATCAGCATGGAGCATTTTCAGTCAGAGTTTAAAATTAGAGAGCCGTTCACACACAGATTTACACAACCTCAATGGTTAGAGTCACTCACCGGGAACACCAATAGTGACAATGATTGGGTAGAATATTTTCACAGCTATCTGAACTGGATACAGCATTTTCAGTGTGAAGTGATGTGTCCCTTCGAGCTGCTGGCAGTCTCTCTGACTTTCACATCTGACGTTATATGTTCCCAAAGCCTTTAATTTATACACCGTAAAGTCACCTTAGGGACAGTGTGGCAACAACTTGGTTTGAAGTTTAAAAAAAAAATGAACAAACAGATTACGACATTGATTTCAGTGATGGAAGATATTTATTTTTAAAATTGACTTACTTCTTTCCAAGCACTGGATTCTGTTGATCACATTTATCAACTAATAACAAGTGGAAAGATGCTGTACACTCAAACATCATCAGTCCCATCTCTAGATCTCAGGTAGTTTCAGTGATATCTGTCACTGGACTGTGACGTTTCAGTAATTGAGTTTCAATTGTTACCGTGTCTCTCTGTTTGAACTTTAACTGTGCACATTCTGTGATGTGATTTAAGTGGGTTAGAGTTTCGCATAAATTGCAATATTCTGTTGATCAATAACATGGAACTATTTAGTCTGCAAATAAATTTGTTTTTTGTACCGAAATCTAATGCAGCTTCTCAAACTGAGAAAATATTTGGAAACAATGGGACATCTCAGAAAATTCAAGCCCTGCAGCAGATACAAACACATCACCTCTTAGAGCAGTACAATAACAGATTTAACTGTGACGAACAATGCACAGGCTCCAAATGACACTGGACCCACATCTGATACAGTAGTTCAGAAACGTGCTCAGATGTGGAAGGAGAGAGATGAGCACGAGGGAGAGGGACGAATTGTGGGATGGGCTTAATCTCGAAAAGGTGCGAGGCTGGGAAAATGAATGGATAAGAGTGCGAGAGGAAGACCCTGAGCGAGTGAAAGTCAAAAAGAGGAAGACAGAAGGATTGATGGGGCGGGGGTGAGGGCGTCCTGATGGGGGAAGCAGTTATTGTAAGAGGAATTGTGTTTATAACAGTAACTTAACTGAGAGAGAAGTCAGCTCCGCTGGCTATGGGGAGAGGTTGAATAAACGAGGATTGTTTTCACTGGAAATACGGAGGCTTATAAACTCTGCGAACAGCCTGATAGAGGTCTACAAAATTGTGAGAGGCACAGACAGGGTGGATAGTCAGAGGCTTTTCTCCAAAGGTGAAAGTGTCAATTACAAGGGGGAAGTGGTTCCAAATTCAGGAGGTAATGTTAAAGGCGATGTGCGGGGGACGTTTTTCACACAGAGAGTGTCAGTGCCTGGAATGCGCTGCCAGGGGAGGAATCAGGCATATGAGTAACTTTTAAGAGGCATCTGGATGGATACATTGATAGGAGGTAAGATGGTTATAGACCGAGTAAGTGCAGCAGGTTTTATTTTAAAATAAGGCATCATGATCAGCGGAGGGTCATAGAATCATAGAAACCCTCCAGCACAGAAAGAGGCCATTCTGCCCATCAAGTCTGCAACGACCACAATCCCACCCAGGCCCTACCCCCATACCCCTACATATTGACCTACGAATCCCTCTAACCTACGCATCTCAGGACACTAAGCGAAAATTTCGCATGGCCAATTAACCTAACCCGCACATTTTGGGAGGAAACCAGAGGAAACTCACGCAGACGCGAGAAGAATGTGCAAATTCCACTCTGACAGTGACCCAAGCAGGGGATCGAACCCAGGTCCCTGGAGCTGTGAAGCTGCAGTGCTAGCCACTGTGCTACCATGCCGCCCTAGGTCGGACGGCCTGTTCCTGTGCTGTCCATTTCTTTGCCCTTTGTTCTTTGCGAGTGTGCATCAGGAAAGACACAACTGGTTTAAGAGAGAGTGAGACAAATCAGACCACAAGTCTGTGCTCCTGCTGCAGGCTTACAAGCAGAAACTAAAGCGGGAGAATCCATTAACTAAAGTCGTGAAATGTTGTTCTCAGGAATCGAAAGATCTCCTATGTGACTGTTCAGAGTCTGTGGACTGGTTAGTATTTATAAACTCTGCGAACAGCCTGAACGAGTACGTCACCACAGTAACTGGCTTCATTAGGAAGTGTGCAGAAGACTGTGTGCCCAAGAATGTATTGTTTGCGTTTCCCAACGAGAAACCATGGATGAACAGGAATATCCACTGCTTACTGAGGTCTAGATCTGAGGCGTTCAACTCTGACCGATACAAGAAAGCCAGATATGATCGACACAGATCCATCAAAGATGTCAAAAAGCCAGTACCGGACCAAGCTATTGTCCCATCCTAGCCACACGGGCCCCCACCGACTATGCCAAAGTCTGCAAGACATAACAGGCTACAAGATGAAGGCATGTAAAATCGCTGGCTCAATCGGACTCCTCTCTAATAAGTTCAATGCGTTCTATGCCCGTGTTAAGCATGAGGTCAGCAAGAGAATGCCCTCCACCCCGGCAGCCTCGGATGGAGATGTATCTGAGGTCACCATTTCAGATGTCAGAACAGCCTTCTCGAAAGTTAACCCATGGCAAGCGACTGGCCTGGATGCGGTACCCGGACAAGCACTCACACCCTGCGTGGATCAGCTGGCGGGGGTATTCACAGTCATCTTCAAATTCTCTTTACAACAATCTGAGTTCCCAATCTGCTTCAAGAAGACGACCATTCACCCAGTAGCAAAGATAAAACACGCAGCGTGTCTTAATGACGACCGTCCGGTGGCTCTGACATCCATCGAAGTAGCAAGGGTCGAGGGCTTCAAGTTTTTATGTGTCCAGGTCACGAACAACCTGTACTGGTCCCCATTGCTGACACTATAGTTAAGAAAGCCCACCAACATCTCTAATTTCTCAGAAGACAAAGGAAATTTGGAATGTCAGCTACGACTCTTACCAACTTTTACAGATGCACCAGAAAGCATTCTTTCTGGTGGTATCACAGCTTGGTATGGCTCCTGCTGTGTCCAAGGCCGCACGGAATTACAAAAGGTCGCGAATATAGCCCAATCCATCACGCAAACCAGCCTCTCATCCATTGACTCTGTCCACACTTCTTGGTGCCTCGGCAAAGCAGCCAGAATAATCAAGGACCCCATGCACCACGGACATTCTCTCTTCCACCTTTTACCATCGGGAAAAAGATACAAAGGTCTGAGGTCAGGTACCAACCGACTCAAGAACAGCTTCTTCCGTGCTGCCATCAGACTTTTGAATCGATCTACCTCGCATTAAGTTGCTCTTTCTGTGCACCCGAGCTATGACTGTAACATTACATTCTGCAGTCTTTCATTTCCTTCTCTATGAACTCTTCTCTTGAAGAGTATAGGGGGGTGTAGGAGTAGAGTTAAGGGAGAAATTAGGAGGGCACAAAGGGGCACGAGATTGTTTTGGCAGATAAGGCAAAGGAAAATCCAAAGAGCTTCCACAAATACATCAAGGGCAAAAGAGTAACAAGGGAAAGCGTAGGGCTTCTTAAGGTTCAACAAGGTCATCTATGTGCGGATCCACAAGGGATTGGTGAGATCCTAAATGAATATTTCTCATCCATATTTACTGTTGAGAAAAACATGGATGTTATGGAACTTGGGGAAATAAATAGTGATGTCTTGAGGAGTGTACATATTACAGAGAAAGATGTGCTGGAAGTCTTAAAGCGCATCAAGGTAGATAAATCCCCGGGACCTGATGAGGTGTATCCCAGGACATTGTGGGAGGCTAGGGAGGAAATTGCAGGTCCCCTAGCCGATATAATTGAATCATCGATAGTCACACGGGAGCTGCCTGAAGATTGGAGTTTGGCAAATGTTGTGCCTTTGTTTAAAACGGGCTGCAGGGAAAAGCCTGGGAACTACAGACCAGTGAGCCTCACATCTGTGGTGGGTAAAGTGTTGGAAGGTATTTTGAGAGACAGGACCTACAGGCCTTTAAAGACGCAAGGACTGATTAGTGACAGTCAGCATGGCTTTGTGAGTGGAAAATCATGTCTCACAAATTTGATTGAGTTTTTTGAAGGGGTAACCAAGAAGGTAGTTGAGGTCAGTGCAGTTGATGTTGTCTGCATGGATTTTAGCAAGGTCTTTGACAAGTACCGCATATTAGGTTGTTGCATTAGATTAAATCTCACGGGATCCAGGGTGAGGTATCTAAATTGATACAAAATTGGCTTCTTGCCAGAAGACAGAGGGTAGTTGTAGAGGGTTGTTTTTCAAACTGGAGGCCTGTGGCCAGCGGCTGCCTCAGAGATCGGTGCTGGGTCCACTGTTATTTGTCCTTTATATTAGTGATTTGAATGACAGTATAGGAGGCATGGTTAGTATGTTTGCAGATGTTACCAAGATTGGTGGCATGGACAGTGAAGAATGTTATCTCCGATTGCAACAGGATCTTCATCAATTGGGCCAGTGGGCTGACGAATGGCCGATGGAGTTTAATTTAGATAAATGCAAGGTGATGCATTTTGGTAGATTAAACCAGGGCAGGACTTACTCAGTTAATGGTAGAGCGCTGGGGAGAGTTACAGAACAAAAAGATCTAGGGGTACATGTTCATTACGCCTTGAAAGTGGAGTCACTGGTGGTGAAGAAGGCATTCAGCCTGCTTGGTTTAATCGGTCAGAACATTGAATACAGGAGTTGAGGCAACTTGTTGAAGTTGTACAAGACATTGCTAAGGCCACACTTGCAATAGTGTGTACAGTTCTCGTAACCCTATTATAGAAATGATATTATTAAACTAGAAAGAGTGCAGAAAAGATTTACTAGGATGCAACCCGGACTTGATGGTTTGAGTTATAGGAAGAGGTGGATAGACTGGGACTTTTTTCTCTGGAGCATAGGAGGCTGAAGGGTGATCTTATAGAGGTCTATAACATAATGGGGGGTACAGATCAACTAGATAGTCAATACATTTTCCCAAAAGTAGGGGAGTCTAAAACGAGAAGGCCTAAGCTTAAGGTGAGAGGGGGGACATACAAAAGTGTCCAAAGGGGCAATTTCTTCACAAAGAGGGGGGTGAATGTCTGGAACATGTTGCCAGAGGTAGTAGTAGAGGCGGGTACAATTTTGTCTTCAAAAGAGCATTTAGACAGTGACATGGGTAAGATGGGGAAAGAGAGATATGGGCCAAATGCGGGCAATTGGCATTAGCTTCGGGGTTTAAAAAAAAAGGCGGCATGGACAAGTTGGGCAGAAGGGCTTGTTTCCATGCTGTATACCTCTATGACTCTATGACTAGTATGCTTTGTCTGCAGAGCGCGCAATAAATGATACTTTTCACTGTATGCTAATTCATGTGACAATAATAAATCAAATCAATTCAAAATCATTATGACGCACTTCGAAATGTTATTCATGGCACAAGTGGGGCTAAGGCCTGGGTGGGATTGTGGTCGGTGCAGACTCGATGGGCCGAATGGCCTCCTTCTGCACTGTAGGGTTTCTATGATTTCTATGATTTCTATGATGATTTCTATGAAGTCTACATTTCGTCCACCATCCCAATCGGTCCACAACAGATGTCGTCTCCCTGGCCCTGCATTCAACCCTGGGACACCTAGATAACAGAGACACCTGTGCTAGACTGCTATTTATTGACTACAGCTCAGCCTTCAAAGAACAAAGAAAATTACAGAACAGGAATAGGCCCTTCGGCCCTCCAAACCTTCACCGATCATGATGCCTGCCGAAACTAAAACCGTATGCACTTACGGAGTCCATATCCTTCCATTCCCATTATATTCATGTATTTGTCTAGTTGCCCCTTAAATGCCACTATCATACCTGCTCCCACCACCTCCCTGGGCAGCCCCTTCCAGACATTCACCCTCTGTGTAAAAGGCTTGCCTCGCACATCTGCTCTAAACTTTTTCCACACACCTTAAACCTATGTCCCCTAATACTTACTTGAACACCATTATTCCACCGAAACTCATCTCCAAATTCCGTGGCCTGGGCCTCGACACCTCCCTCTGCGACTGGATCCTGAAGTTCCTAACCCACAGACCATCAGTGAGGATTGGCAACAACACCTCCTCCACGATTATCCTCAACACTGGTGACCCACAAGGATGTATCATCAGCCCCCACTCTAATCCTTATACATCTATGTCTGTGTGGCCAAATTCCTCTCCAATTCGATTTTCAAGTTGCTGATGACACCACCGTAGTGGGTCGGATCTCAAACAATGACTAGACAGAGTACAAGAATGAGATAGAGAATCTGGTGAACTGGTGCGAAAACAATAATCTCTCACTCAATGTCAACAAAACGAAGAAGATAGTCATCGACTTCAGGAAGCATAGTGGAGAATCTTTCCCTGTCTACATCAATGGTGATGAAGTAGAAGTAGTTGACAGCTTCTAGGTTTTAGACGTCGAGTTCACCAACAACCTGACCTGGTCCCCCTATGTCGACTCTATAGTTAAGAATGCCCACCAATGCCTCTTCTTTCTCAGAAATTTGGCATGTCAGCCATGGCGCTCACCAACCTTTACAGATGTGCTATAGAAATAATTATTTCTGGTTGTATCACAGCTTGGTATAGCTCTTGCTCTGCCCAAGGTTCCAAGGAACTACAAATGTGCTTGGATTTAGCCCAATCAATCAGGCAAACCAGCCTCCCATCCATTCACTCTGTCTACACTTCCTGCTGCCTCTGAAAAACAGCCAGCATTATTAAGGACCACATGAACACCGGACATTGTCTTTTCCACCTTCTTCCGTCGGGGAAAAAATATAAAAGTCTGAGGTCTCATACCACCCGACTCAAGAGCAGCTTCTTCTCTGCTTCTATCAGACTTTTGAATGAACTACCGCACACTAAGTGCACTGTTTTTTACACCCGAGCTATGACTGTAACACAACATTTTTCACCCTCTCCTTGTTTTCTCAATGTACGGCATGCTTTGTATGTATAGCACGCAGGAAACAATACATTTCACTGCATACTAATAGACGTGGCAGTAATAAATCAAATTAAACCAAATGGAATCAAAGTGGGCTGAGAGTGTGATGTTTACAGAGAGGGTAATAGGCCGAGGAACACAGATTGAGGCGAGTAAGTGAGATGTGCAATTTGAATGAGAGAGAGGGGGAGGTTTCTGGGCTGAGAGATTGAGAGACACTGTTCTCAGTTCCAACGTGAAGGTCAAAGTTCACTGTAAACTATTACATAAAGCGACAGATTATTTATCACCAGGTTTCAGGAGAAACTGAGCATTCTTTTGATTTTATGCAAAAGAGAAGGTTGGTGGTCGACTTATTAGAAGTGACATAATTTGCCGCTGTTTAGACAGCGAATTGTGATGATATTTTCAGTCAGTTTCACGGTTGCATTTGCTGACTCTGCATCAAAAAATGATTCTCTTATAGATGGATAAAGAGGTAATGTCCATCAAGAAGTAATTCATCATATCGTTGTTTTGTATTTTCTGCACCAGATCATTTGTAAAAAGAAAGGCATCCTAAGATGACATCAAGGATTACTGTTCAGAGATACTGAATTCTGTTTTAAAACGTTTAGTTGTGTCCCGGTGTCTGGATTCGGCACTGTTCAAATTTGAGTCATCTTTTAAATATTCGTTTTCCCTGCCTATATACATTTTTAATCTTATGGACAGGTGAAGTTAAACTGCCCCTTCCAAGTTCAATCCCCGCTGATTTTTTTTCTGTGCATCGGGCTTGGTCTCTCACTCTTTCAGTGACTCTTATTCTACCTCTATCCATTTACATTTATGTTGTCTACGTTTTCTATCATGTCTTATTCTGGGTGCTGCAGCTGACTCCGTGGGGCCTGTGCTCGATGTGGACTTCCAGTGGCAGGAGTAAAACTGCTTGGAAGTGCTGAATGGACAAACCGTTTCGATACCTGTGGATGCACATCGATTCTATGAAGACATCACGCAGAAAATTGACGTTGTTGAGGAGTTCTTCTTTCAATTGTGGATGCAATCTTAATGAGCAGCAATGCAACTCAAATCAGGCAACGAGAGGACAGTTAACTTGACAACAATATCGTGAAAGTGACAGGGCAACTTACTGAGGAAGTATCAACGTTGCACATTGCAAAGAGAAAAAAAAAGTCAACCTGGCATCCAAAAGGGTTTTACTCTGCTTCTTAATTACGCCCCCCACCCCCACCGTCCCCAACCCACCCCTCCGCCTGGATCTTCAGATGATACGATCTGTCAGTTAAAGGGAAACAAGTCGATGACATAAGCTGAATTTCCAAAAGTTAGTTGATATGCTGCCGTACGTCAGTTAAGATGCAAGATAAAGGCTCATTCAGTCGGACCAATATATCAGCATGGAAAGAAGACAAATTATTTAGAACAAGCACAACCTAGGTATATGTTACACCTTTCAGTTGGATGGCGATGAACAATGACGTGCCTCGCGGGTCAGCCCCTCATCCTCAGTTATTTGCAGCCTATTTTAACGACTTATACAAAGAGGCAGAGCAAATGTTTGCATTCTTCTGATGATGCCAGGCGAGGTGAACTGTGGACGGTAAACCGTAAGAAAGGACAGTCTGCAAGCTTATTCTGTTCCGCCCTGCTAATGTGAAATCAAATAGTTTTAAAGGTCGCGAAACATCAAAATATTGATACTTGGAGAGACTTGCATGTGATTTTAAAAGTATCACGAAAAAAGACTTGCAGAACTGCTTATGGATCATGGTTGATCGGATAATGACTTGAACGTTGTGGGGCGGATGGAAGTAAAGTTTATTTATTAGTCAAAGTAATACTGCAATGGAGTTACTGTGAAAGTCCCCGAGTCGCCACACGCCAGCACCTGTTCGTATACACAGGGAGAACATGGCATGGCCAATTTACCTAACCTGCACAATTTTGGACATTGGAAGGAAACCGGAGCCCGGGAGGAAATGCAGGCAGTCACGGGGAGAATGTGCAAACGTCACACAGACAGTGACCCAAGCCGTGAATCGAGCTTGGGTCCCTGGCGCTCTGAGGCAGCAGTGCTGCGCACGGTGCCAATGTACCGCCCCAACCGTTGGTGCGGGGCCGGGGGGTATCAGTGTTCCTTTATCATCACTTATACCATATATCTAGACAAAACTATCGCCAGTCATTAGAAACATGATGTTGAAATTAATGCACTCATCGCAAGGCTATGCCTAGTATGTTCAAATTGGGTAGGAGGTGAGTGAAGAGTGAAGGAATTGAATATTCTTCCAGAGCAACCAATTTAACACGTAGCTTGGTCAAATATAAGAATTTCATTTGGGTTTACGGCACATTCCAAATAGTCAAACAAAATAAACATGTTCCATATACTGTCAGTTCAAATTCACATCAAATAAAACTTCATACCTCACTTAATTTTTCTCCTTGACGTCTTCCGCAACACCATTTTTCAATTGGACTCTCTCCTTTACGTATGGACACCAATGTCTTATTGGGCAGTACATTTCCGTGCAACTATTCGGATGGATTGAATCAGCAAATGGTCTCCTTGTCGCGTTGGTGCTTCAGTGAGCATGAAGAGCAGACGAATTCCATCCTGAAAAGACACAGACGAGAACCAGCACCCCAGTTTGTATCTGCCAGTTTCAAGTTGAGTTTCTAAACATATAAAATAATATTTGTAAAGATATAAAAGAGTTGTAAAAAACTGCTGGAGGGGAAAAAAACAGTCCTTCAAATGCTGGTTTTGAGTTCTGTGCTAAAATGTAGATTACAGACAGACTTCAGGTTGCAACATTTGTTTGAAAGGGACCAAACATCAGGGTTGACTTAGTGACAGGCTCCACAGTTTTTGCATTTTGTTGGGATGTGAGTCAATGAAGACATCAGCTAACAACCTATGAGTTTAAAGTAAACACTCAGATAAAGAGGAGCCTATCAGCTTTGAATTTTTGTTGTTGTCAGCATCAAACCAATCGTGGTGCAAGATAACTGCGAGCTCATGGCAGATAAAAAAGGCCAGAGGAACAGCCATCTCTAGGTAACGTCTTGGGTGAACATCTCCAGAGGCCAGGGCAGCCAGTCAAAAAAATATTTGTCTCTATAGCAGTTCTCCCCCTCTGCCAGTTTAAAAATCGCTTAAGAAAACTATCTAACAGAAGGATACGGGATTAGAAAGACCTTACAGACAGCGCACAACTACTGAAGAACTCCTAAATCTGAGAATCCCATCAAGGCTGGTTGTATAATTTTTTTGAGAGTGACTAAAATTTTGTTGTTACAGTTTTGGTAATGAATGTTCCTAGTATTATTTGAACAATATTTCAGTCGAACCGTGCCTTAATTAACATGTTACCTGTTTACTTAAAATTCTTGGTTATTTAAATAAAATACTTTGTTAATTATTTTGTTAATAGTTTAATTATTCACTCGAAGTGTGTGACAAGTATTTTTCAATTAATAAACTTCTGAAAGTTAATTCAGAACAGTTAGCAGCTTCACAAATATTTTTCCAGATGACGATGTGAGGTATAGGGGTTTAACCTCTGTGTCATAACAGTATTGTAACTTACTGAATAACAGCAAGACTGGCAAAGTTTGGACAATATTTCACTGTTACAGAAGGGGACAAAGTAAATCTATTTCGGGGAATATAAGCAGAAACAGGAATACCGGGAGTCCATTTGGCTCGAGGTGCTCTCAAACCTCCACACTTTCAACTGGCAGGTAAGTTTCCTGAACAAGTTTACTGCAGAAATAATACAGGAGTTTAAATTCAGGGCTTTCACTGCCTGGATTCAATTCAATTCCCTGTCTCGATATTGTGCTAAATGCTGTAACTCACTCTCAGTTGCTGGTTTAATAAGAGTCATATTAGACTCGGAACCTTAACTCTCTGTCTGCTTCACATTTGCCGCAACACCTTCTGAGAACGTTTTATTATAACATGAATTACTAGTTTGATCATGCACATGAACACAATAAATAGGAGCAGGAATAGACCAATCGGTACATCCAACCTGTTCCGGAATTCAACACCGTTATGGCTGATCTTGGGGTACAACTCAGTTTTCCCACCAGCTCCCCATATCCCTGAATTCCCCGAGAGACCAGAGACCTGTCTATCCCAACCTTAAATATCCTCGATGATGGAGCATCCATAACTGTCTGGCATAGAGAATTCCAAAGGTTCACAACCATTTCAGTGAAGTAATTTATCCTTACCTTCGCCCGAAATGAACAGCTCATCTTCCTGAGACTCTGCTGCCGTGCGTTAGATTTCCCGACCAGCAGAAAAAACTCTCTCAGCCTCCACCCTATCAAACCCAATCAGACTTGTGTAGGTTTAATGAGATTGCCTCTCATTCTTCCAAACTCCAGAGACTTTCAGCCCAATTTAGTCAGCCTCTCATCACACGACAACTCCCTCATCCCAGTGATCATCTGCTGAACCTTATCTGAACCGTTTCCAATGCAAACACATCCTTTATTAAATGTGAATATCACACCTGCACAGAATAGTCAACATGTGGTCTCAACAAAACCCTCTGTAACTGCAGCATCACCTCTTTATTCCTCGACTCCAGTCTGCCGGCAATAAAGCCCAAAATGTAATTTCCCTTCTAATCATTGCCTGCACCTATATGCATTCCTTGTACAATCGCAGATATTCTATTCTCAATATCGACACCATCTTCAGCTCTTCAAATATGTCCTGCTTTTCCTTTTTTTTTTACGAAGAAGGGAACATCGATTCCCTTTCGAAAATTGCACCCGATCTCAGCCTCCACTGATCAAAGCTCCATGTTTCCGTTTTCAGTTCTGCCCTTTCCTGACAGCTTCTATTAGCTAAATTTAGCAACAGGCTCCAGCTTCATCTTCAGAGTTTATCGGTAATGTTACATCTCTGACTTTTCCAGCTCTGATGCAAGTTCATCCAGCTGGAAGATTTAACTTGTTGCTCCCTTCACAGACGCTGTGAGGCGTGTTTTCATTAAATGAAGAAATTAACAAAGAGTTATTCACTCATGACTGGGCATCGAAACCGCGTCACGGCGCCGACCCTGATCACTCGACCCTCAGTGACGCGGATGTGAGAGATTTGCAATGACTTGATCATCTCTGTACCCATTGCTTCATTTCCAATAACTTTCAGTAAAAATAGGTCACAATAAGGAATGACGGGAAGCTACATGACAGGATTTGAACCTCAGTTCGAAAATCCCTATCTATCCCTTGGGCCGGGATTGCAGTCTCAATGTTTGCAATCCTGTTTTTATTCCGCCAGACAGCCTTTCAGCCTCTGTTCCCGTTTGTATTCTCTATCGGAGCAACTCCACTCCTCCCAGTTTTGACAAAGGGTCATCTGGACTCGAAATGTCAGCTCTCTTCACTCCTTACAGATACTGCCAGACCTGGTGAGATATTCCAGCATTTTATTTTTGTTTCCGATTGCAGCATCCACAGTAATTTGCTCCATTCCTTCCGCACACGCCCCTTTACCTCAAAACTGTTCACATTGGTGTATCTCTCCTCTTTCTTCCTGCCAAAAACGACACGGCACAAACTTCAACCTAAAATGCTGGGCTTCATCTGCAGGGACCAAAACTCAAATCCATTCTGGCAGCGGCTGCATTCTAACCCACAACTCCGCAAAAACTAGACCTCAATCCATCGATTTAGATTGCTCGGCTACGCTACCACATAAGCAACGATGTCCTTTATCAATATTGTTACTGAAATTCATGAGCAGCAAAGGAGCTGCGAAAGTCCATCAGTTGGCTTGAACCTGCTCCTTCACTGAATCTATTCATCCTGAACTGTGTAACAAACAGAAATCGCATCCAGTCAGAAACCGAATGAGCTGCAGTGAAGGACGGCACCATTTAAACTGCCCATAACCTGGTCTGGTTCCCAATATCCTGCCAGAAATGACAAGAAACCCTCCTGTTGAATTTGCTCAGTCTTGACTTCAGGACACGAGGCGAGATTGTGTTTTATATGTTCCACCAGGCAATAACTGACATTTGCTTTTACGGTTTGGATGAGAGCAACAAATCTCCATTACCTGACCTGCAATCTAAACAGCAGTGAAAGTGTCAAACTCGAACCACCAGACCTTCAGTTTGCAGCTTGTTTCACAACTTGCTTTATACATACTGCATTTGTTGTTTTATTTTTCGCGCCAGGCCAGACCGCACTCACCACAAGCAAGTCTCTTCTGCAAAATGGCACTTTCGGTTTCCACCCCAGTGATACATTCAATCAGTGACAGCATACAACAGGCATTCCATTGATCGTTATTACTTTCGCTTCTGGCCGTTCGAAACTAGAGAGAAACTTTTCCAAATATTTTCGTTGCAGAGTGAGGGAAAAGTTTAATAATTCAGTGTGAACGCCAAAATCTGACCAATTTACCATCCAGATGTTACCTTACATCCCATCCCTTTCGTCAGCGCTTTGCAGGCTGTAAATATCTTTCTCATACTGCGTTTGTTCTTGACCTGTTGCGCATGTGACATTTCCAGCTGTGATGTTAACTTTCAAACGTCACTCGGTTGAATTTAATAGATCTGCTTTCAATCAGATAGTAAATCAAGTTATTCTTCACAGTTTGCTGAAATCAATAAATATTCGTTCCCTGAGCGGGAATTGAAACCAAACAGCATTGGGGGAATACTGAATACAACTCACTGGACTTGGACTCCCAGTGTCACGGGTGAACTGTGTTTTTCAAAATGACTTCCCATATATCACTTAATATGTCCTGTTTGGATGGAACGTAAGTGACTGCTTCAGCTAATGTCAACGCCGATTGAGTTCGCTGGGACATGAAATAGACCGTTCGTAACTGCCCATTTGTTAACATAGAAGATGAGGATTTATAAATACATATAAAAGCAAAATATGCGGCAATCCGAAACAAAAACAGAAAATGCTGGAAAATCTCAGCAGGTCAGACAGTATCTGTGGAGGGGGAATAGAGA